>NC_136372.1:3067500-3667500 GCF_037039965.1 Doryrhamphus excisus | reverse complement strand
TTTAGCAAACATCAACTGCTTTATTGTTTCATATTTTTCTATATTGGGTTATATGAGTGTAAAAGTGACTATAGGGGTGTTATTTCATGTCTAGGGGACTCTTATAATGTCATAAATATATTTTAGAAGGCTCCTTACAGGTTTTGTGTGCTCAAACTTGATGGAAATTCACTGATCACGGTCAGAGATTATATTAGTTGTGAACTAAGCAAACTAGAGGGTAGCCAGAGCAGACACCTGAGGTACACCCCCATTAATGGCAATGGTAATGGTTTTATTTCATTTGAACATCAGATTACAATTGAATGCATCACATAATCAGTTCACAGTTCCACATGTCCAAAAGAACAATCAGTAACTGTTACATTTGTTCACTTCCTGCTTTCCTAATACGATTTAAGTTTGTTTTTTGTTTTTTTTTTTTGATCTGGTTGTGGAATTTTGTACCCTAATTCATAGCGTCTTCCAGTCAGGACTTTGCTTCAGGTTAAGGCAGGGCAAGGATCAGGCTAAATCTCCAGGAAATGAACATGAGTCGACGTAAAGTTCTTTGAAGTCATGGAAACTTCCTGTCCTTTTAATCAACTCACTTTTTTAAAATTGCTTCCACAGTCCTTACAAGATTGAATGTCAGCCTTCATGTTTGACTACCATTTTGTACTCTTGGATGCTGTTCTTGTGGCCATTATACTTCTTATTCAAGGACATACAAGCATCACTTGTATTCATAACATCAGAAAGGATAAGCCCGAGACAGATGGGATAGGAATATTAAAATTCATCATCAAAACTCTTCAAAAACACAGAAGCACCACCAGCTTAGAAGACAGGCTTATGTAGTGTTAATCCAAGCTGTTTTTAGTCTTTTCTGCAACAGTTTCCTGTATATTCTGTACATGGGACACTGTGTGAAAGTGCATAAGACACACAATAAAACAGTGTTCATGTCGACCGCAAGTGCATTTTTTTACCTCAAGGGAAAAGCCTCTTTTCTGGGAAATCTTCTGACGAGATGACAGATCTCAGTGTGACACAAACACAAAAAGCAAACCGGAAAGGTTAATAGTGACGTATGTATGAGCTTGGTTTGTCTTGTGTAATATTGAGCATTTCTATGAAAAATTAAAAAATGGCTTTACCCCAACATAATGATCTAACCCTCTTGCAGAAAAAGTCAATTGACTGAGTTTAAATTGGTAATTGTCAGTAATTAATGGCTGCTTGAAGAATTACAGTTGTAGGAGTCCTGATCTTAGAGAATACCATAATAACCATAATAGGTGAAAACTGACAACTAAAAACCCAGGAATGTACTACTTGGCTGCAACCAGCACAGACGCTGTTGAGTCGGTGTATTCTTATTGCGGTTAATCATTTCCAGATAAATAAAAAAAAAATTGCGATCTTCTAAAACAAATGTTTATACTATTAGAGCCCTCTAGACATAAACTAACAACCCTATGTTCACCTTTTACACTTGTATTACCCATTATAGTAGACATTCATTCATTCCTTTTCTACCGCTTATCCTCACGAGGGTCGCGGGGGTGCTGGAGCCTATGCCAGCTGTCTTCAGGCTGGACTGGTGGCCAGCCAATCACAGGGCACATATAGACAAAAAACCATTCACACTCACATTCATACCTATGGACAATTTGGAGTCGCTAATTAACCTAGCATGTTTTTGGAATGTGGGAGGAAAACGGAGTACCCGGAGAAAACCCACGCATGCACGGGGAGAACATGCAAACTCCACACAGAGATGGCCGAGGGTGGGAAAAGACAAAATAAGAATCCAAAAAATTACCACTTCCACAAAAAATAGGAGGAGAACTCATTAATTCATTCATTTTTTACCGTTTATCATCACAAGGGTCGCGGGGGTGCTGGAGCCTATCCCAGCTGTCTTCGGGCGAGAAGCGGGGTACACCCTGGACTGGTGGCCAGCCAACCACAGGGCACATATAGACAAACAACCATTCACACTCATATTCATATCTATGGACAATTTGGAGTCGCCAATTAACCTAGCATGTTTTGGAAGCAAGAGGAGAACATGCAAACTCCACACAGAGATGCCCGAGGGTGGAATCAAACCCCGGTCTCCTAGCTGTGAGGTCTATGCGCTAACCACTTGAACACCGTGCAGCCCTATAGTAGACATAATAAGAGTAAATAAGCCATTTAACACATACATAAGACTGATGCACATGTGTGTTGCAAAAAATGTGTTCCCTAGGGGAGCAGAGCGAGGGGGGGCAAACAGGAAGTGATGTCAGGGGTTCGAAGTTATTATCACGCCTGTTGTGGGGTAATTCAAATCTGGAATAAAAGCCTGTTATGAACATAAGGGGTAACATTACTGACGTCCAACAAAAAGTTAAGTCTTTGAATGCGTCTTCTAAATGCCTTATATTTTTATTTCAGTTTATTTCAGTTGATGCTTGAAAATGCTTCACTAAAGCAGACACTTTGCTTCAAGGTGCATATGTTTTACTACAAATAGCAGGATTTATTTGTATTTTTTTAAAAAAACGTGACAAAGTGAAACAATTGCTGAAAACAGAAAGTACAAATTTGATAACCAGAAGATGCTGCCATTCTAAGCTGAATATTCTGAGATGTCCCAAGCACTGGACGTCGGTGTCTGGTCCCGACCACACTACAAGCACTTAATGAGCTTAATGTGCACTCCCGGGTCTTGCAGCTTAAATGCATGTGCACTATATAGTACTGCTGTAGTCACCGCTTGGTGTTGCATGACAGTCTTTGCTCCTTAAAATGTTTTTCCCATTGAAATGAGTTCAATCTGATAAGAAATCATTAGACGCTCACATTACTTGTCCGTGACCATCTGGTGCCAAAGTAATTGTGCAGACAGCTGACAAGCATCTGGGGGTAGGGGGGGGGGCTGACTGAGAACTCAATACATAGACTTTCATTTATAAACAAGGCGCGTGTGTCGTCATGTGACCTAGGAGTCTTTAGCGCCTTCAGGGGAGTACAGACTCTAGAGCCTTGCAGTGCCGCTAAAGTGTCCAAGAATAGGAAGAGATTTTACAGCCTGATTGGAGATAAAGTGTGCTTTAGCCCTCAAGCCTAAACCTTAACGCTAATGACATCCATTTTCTCCCATGTTGCAGCAAACCACCGCACAACACAACACAGCAGTTTCATTAATTGACACTCATAGTGGATGACTCAGCATAAAATATTAAGTGTCCCGCTCATGGTCATCACACTCAAAATGCATTTAATTCTGGTTCTACCATATCTGACTTCATTCATTCATTCATTTTCTACCGCTTTTGCTCACAAGGGTCGCGGGGGTGCTGGAGCCTATCCCGGGCGAGAGGTGGGGTACACCCTGGACTGGTTGCCAGCCAATCACAGGGCACATATAGACAAACACCCATTCACACTCACATTCATACCTATGGACAATTTGGAGTCGCTAATTAACCTAGCATGTTTTTGGAATGTGGGAGGAAACCGGAGTACCCGGAGAAAACCCACGCATGCACGGGGAGAACATGCAAACTCCACACAGAGATGGCCGAGGGTGGAATTGAACTCGGGTCTCCGAACTGTGAGGCCTGCGTGCTAACCACTTGTCCGCCATGCAGCCTGAGAAGAAGCACATAAAAGCAAAAAAAAAAAAACACATTAAAAATACCACTTCCACAAGGAATGAGAGGAGAATTTTTTTTTTACATCCTGGACTGGTGGCTACCCAATCACAGCACACATATAGACAAACAACCATTCACACTCACATTCATACCTATGGACAATTTGGAGTCGCTAATTAACCTAGCATGTTTTTTGGAATGTGGGAGGAAACCGGAGTACCCGGAGAAAACCCACGCATGCACGGGGAGAACATGCAAACTCCACACAGAGATGGCCGAGGGTGGAATTGAACTCGGGTCTCCGAACTGTGAGGCCTGCGTGCTAACCACTCGTCCGCCATGCAGCCTGAGAAGAAGCACATAAAAGCAAAAAAAAACCACATTAAAAATACCACTTCCACAAGGAATGAGAGGAGAATTTTTTTTTTACACCCTGGACTGGTGGCTACCCAATCACAGCGCACATATAGACAAACAACCATTCACACTCACATTTATACCTATGGACAATTTGGAGTCGCTAATTAACCTAGCATGTTTTTGGAATGTGGGAGGAAACCGGAGTACCCGGAGAAAACCCACGCATGCACGGGGAGAACATGCAAACTCCACACAGAGATGGCCGAGGGTGGCATTGAACTCGGGTCTCCGAACTGTGAGGCCTGCGTGCTAACCACTCATCCACCATGCAGCCTGAGAAGAAGCACATAAAAGCAAAAAAAAAACCACATTAAAAATACCACTTCCACAAGGAATGAGAGGAGATTTTTTTTTTCACACCCTGGACCGGAGTACCCCGAGAAAACCCACGCATGCACGGGGAGAACATGCAAACTCCACACAGAGATGGCCGTCATATCACCTTGTACTTCGGTACAAGGTACATTATTTAAAAAAAAAAACACCAAAAAAACATACTTTATTATGGAAAGCAGGAAGTGAACAAATGTAACAGTCACTGATTGTAAAAGTACCAGATGGAGGGGTAGGATTTAATAAGCTTTGCTTCTTCCTACTCCTTTTGGACATGTGGAACCGTGAACTGATTATGTGATGCATTCAATTGTAATCTGATGCATGTTCACATGAAATAAAACCGTTACCATTACCATAATTACAGTTGAATTAGCTCAACACTTGTCCAAAACCAGCTCACCTTAAACCCCCCGCGCATAAGCATCACGCAATGCAATTAATCCCGCACATAAGACGATTGAGGAATTATAGCATTAGCTATTCCGCACCTTTGCAAATATGTTATTCATATCCGGGTTTGCAGGTGATGACATGTTTGTTGTTGCAACTGGGGGATGTGGGAGATAATCCGTCAGATCTTCACCATCAGCAACACTTAATACATGTAGTGTTTTTGAGTTGCATTGAAAAAAATACTACTCTTTTACTCTACTGTTCATGCAGCTGTGGGAAATGTAGTACTCATTTGTAGTACTCGCTTAAATGACATGCAAAAAAAATAATGAACTGTCTACGGGCTTGCTCACTAACTAATTAAATTCCATTGCAAATGTGCATTATTGTAATTCTTCATATGGTCCCTGAAACTGTAGCGTGAAACAGATATTGCGCATATTGTTTATTAATAATGCAGCGTCAAGACACAGGTGGCTCAAGTAACAGATATATATTACCAAAAGAACTACTTCCTGTATTTGTGCTGTGGATTCAGGATAAATGATATCAGTGTTTTTTTTGCATTCTTCCTAAATATAGCTTATGCTGGTTCTTGTTGGTACATTGCTTGAGTGCCTTGCTCAATCCGCTGCATAAATTTACTCCACATATGGATGTAATAAAAGTTTTTCATGCTGTGTGGGCATACAGATGTTTTGTTTTCATTCCCCCTCGGAGGTTTCTTTTTCTGTTTGAATTGATTAGTTATAGAGGGTTTGTCTTTATATAGAGCGACATCCCACAGGTAGCCTGGAAAACTTCAGTTTTGTTCTGTGAAGTTGCAGCACTTTTGTTTAATTGTTTAATTTTTTTTTGATATTTTGTGTTGTTTTTTTTAATAATTTACCCTTGTGGACCACCATACTTTGTACCTATACTACCACAGTAATTATTTTTGCGTGATTTTGCAGCAGTTTCCAAATAACATTATTTAATAAAGTAATATTTGGGATAAAATATTGCAAAACAGATAACTAACTCTATTAAAAGCTTTTAACTTCTTTTCCAGCACTGAAAACACGAAGATGTGTGTGCCTGTGTGTGTGTGTTATTCCTCCTCTCTATAAAGTCCCGCCCCTTGTGCCTTCTGGCCAATCAGAGCGTACTACGTCATCTGGTGGCTCGCGACCCGAGCTCAGCAGCTCAGCAGGGAGAGAGGGGGGCGTCAAGTGGGGGGAGGGGTCACATGTGTACACATTGTAGATCGTAACGTCTACAACGGACGGCCCACTTTTTTCTCAACAAGCAAGGGGAAAAAGTTGATACTCGAAGGCTCTCCATTTGGATTTTGCTGTCTGATTACTTTCTCGTAAAGGATTTTACAAGCGCTGGGAGGAAGGAGAGGTTGTTTTTTTATTTAAAAAAAAATTGTGCTCCAAATGAAGCCATTGAGAAATGCCAGTGGAAATGCTACATCCTGACCCGATGCCTCCGTAGGGTTGTCGGACGACAGGCAGCCAAGTCTCCAACGTCTCTGGTAAGTTCTTTTATTTGACTTATCCCTAAGAAAAAAATTATATATTTTCTACTCTTTATGTTTGTCCGCTAAAGGCATAAAATGTTGAGTAAACCGTGACAGCTAGCTAGTATCTGTGGCATCAAGTGCCATAAAGGTTAAGACAAATATTCCAGTTTGTGTCCATAAATACTGTACAACGTAGTAGTATTTTAATAATAATTATGTAATAGTACATTACATGATTAGCAAGGATGCGTATAACGGCGTGGAACTAGTTTTGACAGTTTTGTTTACTTTTTGTTGTGTGGTTTTTTTAGATAAGATACATATTACGCTATGTGATGTAGCATTTTTTACAATTGAGCTTCTTAAATTAACATTTATCTTTTAAGTCCTTTTGAATACTGCTTAATTCCAATTTTAATTTAACCAGGATATTTATTGGTGGATTCTGTGCAAAAAGTACTGAAACATTGAGCAGTTTGGACATGTGCATTGAACGCATCATCACCTATTAAGGTTCTACCCAAAAGTCCTAACTTTCTGTTGGTGTATCTACTTAACATAAATGCCAGTATTTGTCTGTTTATTTAACAGGGACAATGAACATATTCACATTTATACCAGATAAACCAAACCTGAGTATAGTGTGAAATCAAATACTACTTAAAAGTACTACAAGAACAATTAAGACAAATTCAAAACATAATCATAGATCCGCTGTGGCGACTCCGGAATCAGGAAAAAGCCGAAAGAAACAAACAAAACACAATAAATCTGTCTGATGTGAAGCCACTTTTAACAGTTTTTATCATGTATTATTCCCTGTATTTTTTTTGTGAATTAAACAAAACAAAACAAAAAAAACATGTACTAGGATACACACACCACTCCAAAAATCCAATACAAGATGTATATAAAACTCCTATCATTCAAAACCAAACAGGCTGGAGCCTATCCCAGCTGTCTTCGGGCGAGAGGCGGGGTACACCCTGCACCTGGTGGCCAGCCAATCACAAGGCACATATAGACAAACAACCATTCACACTCACATTCATACCTATGGACAATTTGGAGTCACCAATTAACCTAGCATCTTTTTGGAATGTGGCCGGAAACCGGAGTACCCGGAGAAAACACTTACCAGTCACTCAATCCAATAGACAGTTGATAAAGTTGATAATTCCAATCTGTTTGACACTGAGGGGTATTAATTAAACGATATGTTGGACTTGTAGTGGAACTTCACTGCATTATACGGAGAAAATACTGTAGTACAACTCCATTAAAGTGTACTTAGCTATGTTTGCATAGGCAACGTTTTGGATACATAGTTACATCACCTCATTGTGTGCTTAGATGTGTGTGTTTTGTCAATGAATACATCACCTGGTCGTTTGAGCGTCCTCTCCCATGAAACCCAACTCAAACTGTGCGTAAGACAATCACAATATCCATATATATATATATATATATATAAGCAGCAGTAGAAATATAACGTTGTCTTACGTGTAATTGCAAACAGATGACTGCGTTTTTGAGAGCGAAAGCTACAGTTTGACAAAATACTTTACCGCTGTAATCTTCCCCGCTCAGCACATTAAACGCCGCTTGAGATTTAAGGCCCCTAGCCGTCAACTTTATCCACGTGACCAAAGGCGACATGAGCGTGCCGTGTGTGACGGGGGGGGGGGGGGGGGGTGTGGCGTGGCTTAAGTGCGCTTAAGCCTGCTTTGTGCTGACCACTGAACTCTGACTCTTGTTGACGACTGTGACAGTTCAAAAACACCGGCATAGTGAAGACTGTTGAAAACGTGATCAGGTCTTGACTGGAGGATGTGGTATTATACGGCATAACGGCGCAAAAAACACAAAAAAAACATCCTTGGTAAACTGTAAAGTGGATAAGATCGGGGTAATTATGATGCTCGGGTGCTAAATGTACAAGCTAGTTGACTAAACACATCAGTACACCAGTCGGTGCTAGCGAAAAAAAGGTACGACCGTTAGTCGATCATCAGTTTCAGGAAGTAAATGTGGTTTTTCGTCCTTGTCGCAGAACACTGGACCAGTTCTACAACCTTGCATGGGTACTGAAGTGTGCACGGGAGTTTGTCCAACATGTGCTTTGTGGACTTGGAAAAGGCATTCAACCGTGGCCCCTTCAGGTGTCCTTGGTTAGCATGCTACCATGTCCATTCATTGCTTGTATAAGCGGCACAGGATCCCGGTTCACATTGTCCAAGGCTGCCATTTTGTCACTGATTCTGTTCATAACTTTTATAGTCAGAATTTCTAGTTTCAGCCAAGGCGTCAAGGGCGTCCAGTTTGGGGACCTTGCAAATGATGTAGTCCTAATGACCTCATCAGGCTGTGATATTCAGAATTTATTTGGGCGGTTTGCAGCTGAGTGTGAGTGTTTTTGTAAACACTGAAAATTGCGGGAAAGGATCATGTATTTTAATATTTGTATATTATTTAAATACCACTCACAATGGTATTACTATAGCTCGGATTGCCTCGTTGTTAAACTTGCAAGAATTATCAGCAGCTGAGGAAATGGCCCCGGAGACATTGAAGGGACTTTTTCTTGAAAGATCCTTTGGTATTTTAATGGTCTCTCAGAAGTAGCTCTGTGGTTCTGATGTGGTTCTTTTGCTGTGAATTATACACCAAGAAAAGAGAAGAAGGAGGGGGGGTAAAAATATGCACTGAATGTCACTTGACTCCTGTCAACGCCGCACAACCACAAAGTTTGTGAATGTGAGTCACGTAGTCTTGTTTTGATTTGAGTAGTATTTCTCCCGACGCTCCTCTGTACTGTTGCAATGAATCATGTGACACAAAGCGGTCATTTCTCAGAAATGTCTGTAAATTCCTGTACGGATATAAGACAAGAGGGTGTGGCCCCCTCGGCGTGTTGCAGTACTCCCATCAGACGGCCAAGCGCTGACACATGGAGCACGTGGGGGTCACACTCTTACGACAGCGTGTTTGGTGGGCCTTCCCCATCTGGGAATAGTTGACTCCCATCATGCTTTGACGCAAAAGCGGTGTAAAAAGTTCACACTGTGGGCTGGACTGCCGACATGTGCAACAAGAAGCAAAACAATATGTCTTGTAATTGTTATTGTGGTGCCATAAGGCTCAATATAATTAATTATGTGTTGTTTACTGTGTCTTATTATCCGAGGGTCGTTTAAGATTCCTGATGGTAGCGGACCATTAGCATGTAAATACTGTATGAGCTTTTTAGCAGGGAAAGTTCTAGTAAATGATTCACCTCGTGGTGTTTGCATGAGGGTAGCTTCTGAAAACAGACTTTTGTAAAAAGTAACTGGATACTTTCTCTTCCTGCTGACCCTGTTTCCAGTCCAAATTTTTTTTTTTTTTTTTAGTTCCAGCCTTCAGCACAGCCTCATTATAGCCAGCTGGAGAAGTACAGAGACGGACTGACGTCTCTCCCCCCCACTCTCCTTGAGACCAAAACAGCCCACTCTGTAGTGGCTCTCTTACGTAAGTGAAGGGGGGGGGTGCTCCCCCTTTACTGGCAATGAAAACACAACCGCCTTCCTGCACTTTGTTGCTGGTTATTGTCAATCTCTGCAGAGAATCTGCAGCCATTAGCGCATGTTTTGTTTCAGAGGATATTTACTTATCAAGGTAAAGATTTTTTTTTTTTTTTGAATGGAAACGGCGCCCATTTTCCTTGACCTTGCCTTGAACTCCCAGTGCGCCTCCACCGCACGCCTGCTTCAAATTTCACTCTTTATAAATCTCGTCTTCGCCGTGTGTCCCAGTCAACAGAAGCGCAAAGCCGAGGACGCTATGCCAAATTGTCAACATATTCTAAAATGCACCCGTGCATGTTTTAAATGAACAGGATTCCTATTGGGCCAACACACATTTCTAATGAGAAATGGCAATGTAGCATAAAATAAGGCATTAGTTAGAAGTACAGAACCAAAGTAGTCCAGTTCTGAAGAATCTTGTTGTAGAACCAGGACTTCATATGTGCCAACACACATTTCTAATGAGCAATGACAATGTAGCATAAAATAAGGCATTGGTTAGAAGTACAGAACCAAAGTAGTCCAGTTCTGAAGGGTCTTGTTGTAGAACTAGGACTTCATAGATTCACAACAAACTGGACAATAATTGCCGTGAGAACTAATTCCCATTTTTGACCTACTCCATATGTTTACAAATCACATCCAGTATCATGGATCATCATATTTGCACCGCTCCATATCATGTTTACAAGTCACATATCCTGGATCAACATATTTGCACCACTCCATATCATGTTTACAAGTCGTGTATCATCATATTTATAAATAAGCCGCTTTTCCGTCGTCTTGTTTTATGTCTTCATGTGCACTCCCGTTGCACCAAATTTCATTTGACACTTTTAATCCCAATGTGTCTTGTTTCTGTTGTAGGCAGGCATAGTAATAAGATGTACGTAAATAAAATGCAGCATACAGAAGTGAAGCAAACTAACTGTACTGTTTGGTTGCAGACGGGGGGGGGGGCTTAAATGTCATTGTTAGGCCATGTGGAAAAGCAGCGAGCCCGCATGTGACCGTGACAGACAGACAGACAGACAGACAGACAGCCAGGCAGAACAGAAGCTTGCAGAGGCGTCAAGACAATTGAGTTTTGTGTGCCGCCACCAGAACAAGGCCATCATTGGCGGCAGCTATCAGTTTTTTGTTTTTTTTTAGGGCCTATGCACACTGCGAGCTGTTCATATTCAGCCAGTCGGATGCAGTGAAGTGAAATTAACTGTGTTACTCGGGGTTGAACAGTGCTTTGTGTGTGTGTGTGTGTGCGTGTCGGGCTGCTTGACTAGCGAACATATATGTATGTACAACGACTTAATATTTAATGCACTTTGCCAACAACAACAAGTCTTTTTCAAGGCTCTAAGGTACCTTCTGGAACATGTGTGCTTGATCATATAAGACACGCTTGTGCTGAAACGTTCAGTAAAAACAAAGAAAGCCATGCAATGAATCAGTGTGCAGTGTTTCTCACAGGGCTGCAATCTACTTGTGGCAGCATGGTTAGCATAATTAGTTGCATGTGTGGTAGAGGCACAAAGTACATGAAAGCAAAAAATGTTATATAATGGATATAGAAATTAACTTTCTTCTTTTGTTTATTTTTGTGCTTAATATAGCAACAATGTGTTGATGGCAGGCCGTCACAAACTAATGTGTAAAACACTGACGCTAACCTGCATGGTGGGCGAGTGGTTTGCACGTAGACCTCACAGCTAGGAGACCCGAGTTCAATTCCAATTGTGTGGAGTTTACATGTTCTCCCCGTGCATGCGTGGTTTTCTCCGGGTACTCCGATTTCCTCCAACTCCAAATTCATCCGACTCCAAATTGTCCATAGGTATGAATGTGAGTGTGAATGGTTGTTTGTCTATATGTGCCCTGTGATTGGCTGGCCACCAGTCCAGGGTGTACCCCGCCTCTTCGCTCGAAGACAGCTGGGATAGGCTCCAGCACCCCTTGCTGCCCTTGTGAGGATAAGCGCTAGTAAATTAATGAATGAATTAATATTACTAGAGCCCTTTAGACATGAAATAACACCCCTATAGTCACCTTTACACCTTGCAATGTAACTTAATGGACACCGACTGACCCCTAGTGACCTGTGTGAAATACCTTATAGTCGTATTTTAGTGAAGTGTAGCCATTTTTATGCTTTATTAGCAACTACAAATTGTCCATAGGTATGAATGTGAGTGTGAATGGTTGTTTGTCTATATGTGTACTATGATTGGCTGGCCACCAGTCCAGGGTGTACCCCGCCTCTTGCATGAAGACAGCTGGGATAGGCTCCAGCACCCCTTGCTACCCTTGTGAGGATCAGCGGTAGAAAATGAATGAATGAACATGTTCACGAGGCCAGAGTGGGAGACACAAAAAGCCAAAGAAAAAGCAAAATACATGCACTGAGCTGAGGTCTTGTACTATGACTGGCTGTTAATGAAGTTCTGTGTCACGTTGGAGGCATATTTCTGTCTTCTCTTTATGGTAGAAGTCCAAATTGGACAGTCCAACGCCTAGGGCGTCCAGCTGGAAAAGTTCTGCTTGACTTCCAGTTAATAACTTCTGTGGTATTCCTAACGAGTTTCCTAACGAAGTCTTCTTTTCCTGCTTGCAGTCCACCTGCGGCGAGCGCCTGTCCTGGTCCCAGCAATGTGGATCTGCATGGTTTACAATGAGACGGAAAGCAGCGTGGACTTCCGCCTCTGCCAGGACTTTGGCCTCATCCTGTCCGTGCTGTCCCTGGTCTACCTCCTGGTCTGCTTCCCGCTGGGCCTGTGCTACAACGTGCTCCTGGTGGCCGTCAACCTCTCCAACAAGGTGTCCATGACCATGCCGGACGTCTACTTCGTCAACATGGCCATCGCCGGCCTGGTGCTCAACGTGGTGGCGCCCGTGGAACTGCTGAGCTCCACCTTCACCCGCTGGCACGCGTGGGAATACACCAACGAGGTGTACATCACGCTGCTCATCCTCTTCAACATCTCCTCGCTGGTCATCATGTACTCCACCACGCTGCTCAGTCTGGACTACTACATCGAGCGGGCCTTGCCGCGCACGTACATGTCCAGCGTGTACAACACCAAGCACGTGTGCGGCTTCATCTGGGGCGGCGCCGTGCTCACCAGCTTCTCCTCGCTGCTCTTCTACGTGTGCAACCACATCTCCACCAAGATGGTGGAGTGCTCCAAAATGCAGAATAAAGAAGCGGCCGACGCCATTATGATGTTCATCGGCTACGTGGTCCCGGCCGTGGCGGTGCTCTACGCCTTTGTGCTCATCCTGCGCATCCGGAAGGAGTCCACACCTCTGGACCAGGACTCGGCACGCTTGGACCCGTCCATCCACAGACTGTTACTGGCTTCAGTGTGCGTGCAGTTCATACTGTGGAGTCCCTATTACATGACGCTGCTGGTCCACACGGTCGCCGGCGCCCCCGGCTACGTCGGCAGCACGCATTACTTCCCCACTTACTACTTCCTGAGGTGCGTGTCCAAGCTGATGGCGTTCTCCAGCAGCTTCGCCATGCCGCTCATGTACCGCCAGATGAACAAGAACTTCTCCAATAAGCTGCGCCGGCTCCTCACAAGGGTGCGCTGCCGGGACCAGTCGTGCCCCCACGAACGATCCACAGTTCAGCAAGTGGTCACGTGAACCCCCCCACCCCCCTGCTCTTCTTGCCTCTACTAAGCTAAGCCGGCACTTATCTCCCCCGTCTGCCCCGCCTACCTCCCCACAGAGCCAGTATCTTGCCGCCGCGCCCTCGCCGCTCTGGACTGCGTTAAAGTGCGACATAGCAAACTGTGGAATTTCCTGTCACCTTCCAGAGCGCAATCCAAAGGATCAGTTCTGCAGAGCAAAAAGAAAAACCACTAAGTGCTGACATTTTTTTGTGTGTGTGTGTGTGTGTGTGTGACTAAGGGAAGCGTTCCACTCCGTCACTTTGGCTTCTTGTTGTGTGTGTGTGGTGACTTAGCGCCTACGCTAGCTAGCTTTTAGCTCCTTGCAGTGGCCTGAATCCTGGCAATGTGACCAACGTATGACGGAATGTCGCCCGTACATTCACTAAGCTCTTCCGCTATGTAACAATGTATCTCGTCTGATCTATTTAGCTCCCCCGCGTTTAGCAAGGGGGATCGTATCGGAATATAAGAAGTAGCTCACGCCACCGCGCAGGCGACATGCGTGTTGATTCTAACTATGAAATGAAGTCGAACATTAGCTAGCATGTTCACAAAGCACTACGCGTACCAGGTAAGCTGCTCGGCCTTTAAGTGTATCACATTTTAACTCGGAAAAAACTTACTCTTCTAGTTGACGGATCTCCTCTCGGGGTACAGCGGAACCTCCGTAATCAAACACGGGTTTTAATTTCAATTTTTAAAAAAATTCCCAAAACTGTCATTAAGTGTGCAGTCAATCTTCTAAGCGTCATTATAAAGGGGACCTATTAAGCTCATTTTTGTATTGAATTGTGGACTTCTATAGAGCAGCTACACACAATAACCCCCACAGAAAGCTTTCTAGATCTTCCAGAATCTGCACCAGCTGTATTTTCTTGGATTTCCAAAACGGTCTGTTTTAGTTTATTCCATCCGCGGTTGCGCCTTTTTTTCCAAACCTGCACAAATATTTCTTACAAGCCATTTTTCCGTGCTAACAAAACTCTCCGAAACTCTCTTGAGTACACAGAGCCATCCCAAACTTCTTTCAGGACACCATTATGTGAAACACAAACATAATCGAAACATAATCAGTCCCCTTTAACATACCTAAAAAGTGTAAAAACGATGTTAACCACGAAACCAAAATACTACGAGACTTCTATAGAGCAGCTACACACAATAACCCCCACAGAAAGTTCTCTAGATCCTCCAGAATCTGCACCAGCTGTATTTTCTTGGATTTCCAAAACGGTCTGTTTTAGTTTATTCCACCCACGGTCGCGCCTTTTTTCCAAACCTGAACAAATATTTCTTACAAACAAAACTCTCTGAAACTCTCTTGAGTACACAGAGCCATCCCAAACTTCTTTCAGGATGCATTATAAATAAAAACATAATCGAAACATAATCAATCCCCTTTAACATACCTAAAAAGTATAAAAACGATGTTAACCACTAAACCAAAATACTACAAGACAAATAAATGTGAGTGCTACTGTCATCTAGTGGCATTCTATAGGTATTGCAGGAATCACATACAACTTGTGGGATACAGTGGAGTCCCTGTAGGGCAACACTATCCACAGGTTGACTTTCAGGTTGTTCTAATTTCAAGATTAATTCAGTCCAGACTCAAACTGTCGCCATCATAAAACCTTTTTATTAGGTGTACAGGCAAGTTTATAAGTCATGAGTGTAACATAAACGATGTAAACCACTATATAATAAAACTAAAATCAAGTAAAACTACTCCTAATAGACATTTAACAGGGGAGGAACATGAAAATATGTTTCTACAGTTTGGAGGTTCCGCTGTATTTTGACAGAACCCCTGCATGCGTATTTAAAAAAATAAAAAATAAAAATCGAAATACCTTAACCGTTGTTGACGGTTCCAAACAGAACCGATTTACCTCATTTACATTAAATCCTCCGAAACCCCTAAGAACTTCAGCTGGAAACCCTGGAACCTGGATTTGTGAAGCTATCATTTTGGTTTGCTACTGAGGGTGCCCCCCGAGGGATTGTTTGGTACATTCCCACTTTCTCATTACAGAGGGATGTATCTTCCCCCCGACACCTGCAAACAATTACAGTATAGCACTTGGGTGGGAGGGGGGGTCACCTTGTGTGAATTAGAATTTATTCAATACCGTATTTCCGCAAGGTTATGTTATATACTCAACTGCAGAGAGTACCAGGCATTTAATATCACGTCCTTTATGAGCAGAGGCCACTATTTGAGGGATTATGGGAGTTTTCATTTCAAAGTACACACACAATGCTGACCCTTATTATGTGTGTACCCTAAAAAAACAATTTTTTTTTAAATGGCAAAAAAAAGCATCTTAAGTCACAATTTCAGTTCATTCAAGTGAGCTTTCTTCTCCATGTTCTACTCACCATGTTGTTGCAGTGCCACCTGCTGGGAGAACACCTAGCATGTTTGGGATTTTTTTTTTTAGCTTTAACAACCTCAAAGGTCTCCAGTGTCTTTTTTTTTTTTTGGCTATTTCAACATCAAAACCTCATCGGGTCCAAAAACGAGTCAGAAAGTGAGGCTTTTTCCTGTTTTATGAGTGTACAGTATGATGTGAAATGACTGTGTGTGTGTATATATTGAGATTTTACAGTACAGATACTGTATAGGGTGCTCTTTGGAACACATAGCAGTATTTTTGGGGGGGATTTGTGAGAGATTTATTTAGATTCTTTAAGTAATCTACTGTCATCTGAGTCAAAGACTGAATAAACGATAAACTAACAACGACCTCTTCTTGTTTATTTGGGTCGTAAGCATCTATTTAGTATGTTTATTATTCTGCCTTGCGCTGTAGATCATTTGCATATTTACTGCTTGACTCGCTGATAAAAACACGAGGGTCAAGCTAGCATCTTCTGTATGTGTGTGTGTGTGTGACCTGGATGGAGCTGTTGCCTAGCAACCTGAGAGGACACAGCCAGTATCTCATTGTCAGACCAAAGCGGTGTATCGGGATGACAGATTTGATCATAAACCGATCAGTGTGATTTACAAAAAGGTTGCAATGATGTAACAAGTTTAATCTAATAATATTACATCATGTAACATAAGGGATATCATTAATACATGAGCTGTGCCTTTAAAGAAGAAATCATGCATTTTTTATGCACTTTTAAATGCCTTTATATGTGATTATAGTTTGTCATTAAGTCAAATTACACTACTGGACCATACAGGCATTTTTAATATTTTAGTCACTATATTTACCAAACACAAAATGAATCAAATATTACAAAAAGTTCAAATAATCAGCATAAATGCTTCAAATTATATGAATGATAATGGACATTTTTGCACAATTTTTCAAACAAAAGCATTCAAAATAATGTCTGTGGCTGTTTTGGTCACCTAAAGACGTACTTTTCTCTCTCGTTATTTCCAATTACGCTTTTAACTGGGCACAAATGAGCTACATTGACGCCATATCAAAGGCTGTTAGGCTTTGGCTTTGAAAAAAAAAAATGTTTCCTCTCAAATTGCATGGAAGTGAACCAGGAAAAGCTCTTAACCCAACAAGCATCGGCGGGGGGAATAAGGTTACGCTGACATTGCACTCCTGGTGTACAGCTTCCTCCATTAGGCTTGTTTTTCTTGTTGTTTTTGAGACACCAAAGGTACACGGACCACCCGGGTGGATGGCATTTGGTTTTGAAATGTTTTATTTGGTCAGTCAAGTCGTAACTTGACACCCTTTTTTAAGTGTTGAGTCAAGGAACAGGACAGTGAAGGATGCTTCACACCTATGAACAATTTGGAGTCGAACCTAATGTTCTCATTACTGCTCTCAACTTCATTTTGCATGAACCTGTTTCAACTTCAAGCACAAATTAGTCTACATGTTTTTGTAAGCACTAAAGACGATTCAGACTTCAACAAACCAAGAGTGTACGTTTTTGAAGTTGATTCAGTTTCTGACGAATCAAACGTACACAGTTTTTGCAAATATAAAACCTGAATTAGTCTTCAATGTATCCACCGTATCCGGTTTTGCAAGCACTGAAGACCATTCAGTCTTCAACAAATCAAAAGTGCACACTTTTGAAGTTGAGGTTGATTCTTTCAAAATTCAAAATATATATTTTTTTCCATTAGAGCCCTCTAGACATGAATTAACAACCCTATAGTTAAATTTTCACACCTATTACCCGATATAGTAAACATAATAAGAAAAACTAACCCATAAGTCATAAGTGTGTGTTGCTGTAAATGTGCTCCAATGTTAGTGGAAGTGAGTTGGGTACAAACAGGAAGTGACATCAGAAGTTCAGAGTTGACTTTTAGTTTGGTCTCAGCTTTGGCTGAAACAGTTACCCAATATAGTAAACATAAGAAAAACTAACCCATAATTCATACGTGTGTGTTGCTGTAAATGTGCTCCAATGTTAGGGGAAGTGAGTTGGACACAAACAGGAAGTGACATCAGGGGTTCAGAGTCGAATTTTGGTATTGTCTCGGTTTTGACTAAAACAGTTACCTGATATTGTAAACATAATAAGAAAAACTAACCTATAAGTCATAAGTGTGTGTTGCTGTAAGTGTGCTCCAATGTTAGGGGAAGTGAGTTGGACACAAACAGGAAGTGACATCAGGGGTTCAGAGTTGAATTTTGGTATTGTCTCGGTTTTGGCTAAAACAGTTACCCAACATAGTAAACATAATAAAAAAAACCTAACCCATAAGTCTTAAGTGTGTGTTGCTGTAAATGTGCTCCAATGTTAGAGGAAGTGAGTGGGGTACAAACAGGAAGTGACATCAGACGTTCAGAGTTGACTTTTAGTTTGGTCCTAATTTTGGCTATAACATTAGCATTAACATTTTAAGGATTTTTATCATGGCTTATTGTGTCTGTTTACATTTTTACATTTCAAGTCTGGTGCTTGTGTGTCTCACTAAAAATTACAGTAACATTACTGCCACCTGGTGACCAGTGTGTAATACTACATTGTCAGACATTGACTGGGCCTTGTGCAACCCACCCAGAAAGGATCCACGGCTGATCTGGATGACAAAAATATGACTTACTTGACGTGCTAGTTCCATAAATCCACCAGAGCATGTCGGGCCTTCATCTTTGACCCCGCCTACTTCTGTCTGCATCATTCTCCATCTTCTCCTTGCTGTAGAAAGAAAAATGGCTGAGTCAGCAGTGCATAAGCGAGAAAAGCTGGACTATGGCAGGTTTTTTTTGGGCGGGGGCAGGGGGGGAGGGGTGTTGTGTATGTGGTTGCGCGGTCTTGGAGATGTTGAGATGCTGTCGCTTGCTTCCAGGCGGATAAGTGGAGGCAGATGAGGTGTGGGGTGGACCTCCCACTCTCATCTAAAACCACAGACTGAACCCCACTCCATTTTAACACCACTGCTAACTTAATTCAGGCTTCATTTAGGTGCCACTGGGTGCTCGGGAGTTTTTTTTTTGTATTAAAAAAGCTTATTTTGACTCTATAAAACATTTAATTGTGTTTACTGTTGTGCTACACTCACAGTGAAGCAACAGTGCTTAATCATATTAGCATTGTAATGAATCTCACCAATATTCTACCATTGAGTATCATCAAATATCTTATTTTATAGTATGTAATGTGTGATGGTGAAGTTATTAACACAAATAAAGTCCAAACAGACACTAGAATGTTAGAAAATATGAAATATTATTACCACATCGGTAGTTATGCTAATGTCAAATCCGTTGTTTATGCTAGGGGTCCCTCTAGCGGAAGTACACCGAAAGTGCATCTTTAGTCATCCTCGCCAACCGAACTAGTCTCAGTTAAATGACCTTTCACCCCAATTCCCGCGCTATCTAGTTCTTGATAGCGGTGCTTTAAAGTAATTTATTGTGTTAGCTTCCTAGCTAGCTATAGGATTTACCTTAGCCGCCGCAGTCGACCAATCAAGTAAAACTTCGGAGTGGGCGTGGCTTGTATATCCTTATTTTTTAATTGGCCTCTTCAGATGAGCTCTCAATGAAATCTGCCTAGCAACAAGGCAACTATACACTTAGCGAGATACAGAGGTGCAATTTTAAAGTATTAAGTGATTAAAAAAACAAAACAATATTTATTAACAAGTAATTTGCATTGACTATGTGATTTTTTTAAAATTAATTGTTTAGATGACAAGAGAGAGCATATGCATGCTTAATATCCCTGTTAATTTATTTTAACATGGACGCCAAAGGCAATCAAGTTGCCACTAGACAGGCCTCGGCATAATCAAGGCATTTAGATTAGATATTGTGCATATACGCATCTCAGGCTTCAGTGCTAGTTAGATTAAAAAAAAGCCTGTCTTGTTGTAGCATGTTGTATGAATATAATTGATTATGACTGGGGAGGAACAAAAATATACATAATTAAGACTTGTTTACCTTCTTTTTGCGGTGAGGGTGACCCATTTTGTTTCTGTATTTTTATTATTTCAAGTTTGTTAAATGTTTTTCCAGGGTATGCTGGAGCCTATCCCAGCTGACTTCGTGCAAGAGACGGGGTGGACCCTGGACTGGCCGCCAGCTAATCAAAGTTTAATTACTGTATATTAATATTTATAATACAAACATTATTTTTAAAAATACATATTTTTTGTTAATTTTAAATATTAAATAAACATAATAAGCATAAATAAACATTCATTCATTCATTCATTTTCTACCGCTTTTCCTCACGAGGGTCATGGGGGGTGCTGGAGCCTATCCCAGCTGTCTTTGGGCAAGAGGCGGGGTACACCCTGGACTGGTGGCCAGCCAATCACAGTTTAATTGCCATATATTCATATTTATAATACAAAAAATATTTTAAAAATACCTATTTTTTGTTTATTTTAAATAAATAACATAAATAAAGAAAATTTTAAACACAATTTTTAAATGTGTTTATTGTTGTCTGTAAAGTGTCTAAGGGATGTATAAAAATAATAATAAAATAGAATATTGTTATATATGAATATTTTTATTTCAATAGGTAAGGTAATAGGTAAAAATACAATTTGATTGATTGATTAAAAAAATCTTAACTACATAATAATATTACTTTATTATTAATCTGGTCCTCGTGTTATTCAACCAGGAGCTATGGTTGTGGTCTGTTTAACTAATTGAGGTATATTATATTATATTGTATTATATTTATTCATATTGTATTATAATTCTTATCTAAATGTCATATTGAGATTGTCCAGTCAATAATAGTAGCTGGCAGTGATGTAATAAGAATGAATGAAAAGAAAAGAATAAATAAAAAAAAATACACATACTGGATAAATAATGAATATAATAAATAAAAATAAAATTTTGTTAAATTGTTAACTAGTTGTTTGAATTAACCTTTAAAAAAAATAGCGAAGAAAAAGGATGTCGGATGACATTTTGTCCAACCCGCGTCCCCTCCCCAAAAAACAGGCAGTGGCGGGCGGGTGTGGGTTGTGGGGGGGTGTTGGGGGGGTCAAACAGCAGGTGGTGAAGCAGAGGAGTCGGGACATGGGATTTGGAAATCATCGCTTCGTGATAAGGGGAAGAGAAATCCGAAAAAGTAAGTTAATTACTTCTTAATGTTAACTTAATTTGTGCCAATTAATATCATGTATATATTTCATATAAATCCATTTATGCTGTCTTTATATTAGCTCATTTTTTTTTCATGATGCGGTGGTCAGGAAAAAGTTGTGGTTCACAAAGTTTTTTTTTTTTTTAATCGGAAAAGTTGATTTTTGTGTAGTTTTTTGCATTAAAAACTCAGTTAGCATTTATGACCTATTTAGTTGTTATTCTTTAAATCCTGCAGATATTTTTAATTCAAAACATTACCATGAAATAAATATATTGATTATATTTGTAGTATTTATGTTCATGACCAATGCTTCTCTAAATAATTATATTGCATAAATTCAACACAATAGGTTGCAAAGCCTCCGTTTACTATTTCAAGCAAACCTATCCCATCTTTGCTGCAAAGTGCATGCATGTTGATGACGCCGTCTCTTTAATAAGGATGCATTCATTTTGCCGAGAGTTTCCCCGAGGGCTGGGAATGTTTGCTAAAGGTCACGTTTGCCAAACAGATATCAGTGTTTCTATCCTCCCGGGAACGTCTGAGATTTTTGGGATCCACGAAAGGAAAGAACAAGTAGATAATTAAAAAAACAGTAATGTTTTTACTGATAATAATAATGGGAGCCGGTAACACATAAAAACACTTTTCATGTTTTTCGCCTCGCCATCTGGATAAACGCGTGAGCCGGAATCGGCGAAAGGAATTTTAAAGGGAGAATTTCAATGCATCTGTTTAAGGCTGCCGTTTGAATTTTAATGAAGGCGCTTAGTTAGGACACCTTGGAAGGAACCGCAAAAGCGGCACATTTCTGCCATTTTTTTTTTTTTTGGTTTCTGATCTTGTGCAATATCCAATAATTCTAATGGTAATGGTTTTATTTCATTTGATCATCAGATCATCAGATTACAATTGAATGCATCACATAATCAGTTCACAGTTCCACATGTCCGAAAGGAGTAGGAAGAAGCAAAGCTTATTAAATCCTACCCCTCCATCTGGTACTTTTATAATCAGTAACTGTTACATTTGTTCACTTCCTGCTTTCCTAATATAGATTACTTTTATAATCAGTAACGGTTACATTTGTTCACTTCCTGCTTTCCTAATATATTTAAAATGTAAAATTTTACATTTAAAATAAAAAATTAATCCATCCATTCATTCATTTTCTGCCGCTAAAAAATATAATAAAAAAATTAAAAATGTAAAATGTAAAATGTAAAATTTAATTAAACAAAAAATAAATTTAAATAAAAAAATAAAAAATTTAAAATGTCAAATTTAAAATGTCAAATTTATTTTTTTATTATATTTGTAATATTCCGCGACCCTCATGAGGAAAAAGCGGTAGAAAATGAATGAATATAATTACATTAATTATTTCAATTCAAATAATAACAATTAATAATAATAATTAAAATAATTAATTATTTAATTATTTTTAATATAATTTTTTATAAAAATATAATAAAAAATTAAAATTTTAAATTAAATTTTTTATTATATTTTTGAATGAATGGATGGATGATTTTTTTATTTTAAATGTAATATTTAAAATTTGTAATTTTTAATTTTTTTAATTTAAATTTTTTGAATTATCCTTACTGACCTTTTTTGCAGTAAATTTAGCGAGTGAAGATTTTTATAGTTATTGTGATTGCCAGAAATGTATTTTCGTTCACCTTTTCAATGTCTACACTGTCTTATTTGTATTTGCTGGTGCGTGTCCTTTCTGCTGTAAGCAAACAGCATGATTTTAGTTTTATTTAAGTTCAATGATAATCTATTATTAAATAATTATATCAATTTTGTTTTGCTTTAGACTCTTTTGTGTGTTTTTTTTTAAACAATCATCAGCATCGTCTCCTGCTGAGGTGCGCTGAATAAAGATGGACTCCGGTTTGGAAGTCGGCGCCCCGTGACTCGGAAAAGACAGCTGAGGCCAAAGGTGACATGGAGCTCCTTCGGCGTTGCGTCTGGAGTCGGTCGCTCGCCTGACCTCATTGCGACATCGATGAACCGGCCCGCCCATCGCAACCATGTAGCAGCGACAACCTCATCGAGACATTCCGACGCAAGCTAGCATGGAAGTGCAGACCACCTCTCTGGTTTGGATTTACGTCAACGGTACCGTGGCAGCTAACGCCTCCGATGAGTACAACGCCACCGATATTGCGGAGAAGTACCACTCCTACGTGGTCGGCCTCTTCCTGTCCTGCCTTTACACAATCCTCCTCTTCCCGATCGGCTTCATCGGAAACATCCTGATCCTGGTGGTCAACCTGAACCACCGCGAGAAAATGACCATTCCCGATCTTTACTTCGTCAACCTGGCGGTGGCCGACCTCATTCTGGTCGCCGACTCGCTCATCGAGGTGTTCAACCTGAACGAGAAGTACTACGACTACGCCGTGTTGTGCACCTTCATGTCGCTTTTCCTGCAAGTCAACATGTACAGCAGCATCTTCTTCCTCACGTGGATGAGCTTCGACCGCTACGTGGCGTTGGCTAGCTCGGTCAGCTGCAGCGCGTTGAGGACCATGCAGCACGCTAAGCTAAGCTGCGGCCTCATCTGGATGGCGTCCATCTTGGCTACGTTGCTGCCTTTCACCATCGTGCAGACGCAGCATCGCGGAGAGTTGCATTTCTGCTTCGCTAACGTCTTGGAGATCCAATGGCTGGAGGTGACTATCGGTTTCCTGGTGCCGTTCTCCGTCATCGGTTTGTGCTACTCCCTGATCGGACGAATCCTAATGAGGGCTCAGAAGCACCGCGGACTGTGGCCGCGTCGGCAGAAAGCGTTACGTATGATCGTGGTGGTCGTGATGGTCTTCTTCATCTGCTGGCTGCCGGAGAACGTCTTCATCAGCATCCAGCTGCTGCAGGGCACCGCCGACCCGGCTCGGAGGACCGCCACCACGCTGTGGCACGACTACCCGCTCACGGGGCACATCGTCAACCTGGCGGCTTTCTCCAACAGCTGCCTCAATCCTATCATCTACAGCTTCCTGGGGGAGACCTTCAGGGACAAGCTGAGGCTCTTCGTTAAGCAAAAGGCCAGCTGGTCGCCCGTGGATCGTTTTTGTCACCACGGCCTCAATTTGGGCCTCAGGACTGAGGTGTCGGAGGTGTGAGGGCAACCCCCCCCCCAACTTTAAGTCGACGAGGAACCTGATCACTTTCTGAACAAAAGTTTAGAGTAGTCTGTGTACAGCTTGTATAGCAGTATACATTAGGGATGGAAGAAAATATCGTTTCAGCGATACTTTGTTCCACGATACTGTATTGATATTAAAAATAAAAATAAATAAATAAATAAATAAATAAAAATAAAAATAAAAATAAAAATAAAAATAAAAATAAAAATAAAAATTTAAACAAGATTCACGAGTTAAATGTGTCGGTGTCGTGTTTTCCCGAATAAAGTATTCGGAAAACACGACAAATCTGCGAGTCCACTTATCGAGACACCATGAGGACCTGCCGCTAGCAAGCAATGCCAAGGTCCTTTTGTATACTACAGAAGTAGTACTGTGATATTGCAGGTATTTTGTTTTTCAAATTGATATCACTATTTCATTAAATAATTATTAAAAATTATTTAAAAAACATTTTAAAAATATTAAAAATTATTAAACAATATAAAAAAATATTAAAAATATAAAAAATTAGTAAAAAGTAGTAAAACATTTGTAAAAAATTATTAAGAATTATTAAAAATTATTACAAAGTATTTAAAATTGTTACAAATTATTACAAATTATTAAAAAATATTACAAATTGTTACAAATTATTACAAATTATTTAAAATTATTTAAAATTATTTAAAATTATTTAAAATTATTTAAAATTATTAAAGTATTAAAAAATATTTACAAATACTTACAAATATTTAAAAATCATTAAAAAATATTTTAAAAACATATTAAAAAATATTACAAATTGTTAAAAAATTGTTACAAAATTGTTAAACATTGTTACAAAATTGTTAAAAATTATTACAAAATTATTACAAAATTCTTAAAATTATTATAAAAATTATAAAAATATATAATTATTTCAAGTATCCTAAAAGGACTTTTTACTGATGTTAGTTACTTTGTTCCACAAAAATACTCTTCTGATGGTGTATAAGTCAGGGACTGTATAGCTTGAAAAAGAATTTAATTTATTTGTTTTTTATGGGGTTTTTTTTTTGTAAATTTAAAGCTTTATTTATCCAAATGCTTTTTAAAGAGTTTTACAGCCTAACATACTCTTCTAATCAAATAAAAATGTGTTTAGTAAGTTCATATTGCTGGTGTAATTCAGTTTTTCCAGGAAATAATCTTTAATTACAAGAAAAACAAAAAAATATCGCCTTGTTAACAGTATCGTGATACGTATCGTATCGCCAGATTTTTGCCAATACACAGCCCTAGTATACATATCAACATCCATCATCTAAATTACTATAACAGTAAATATAGTAAATATACACTGTGATACAAGCTGTACATTGACTACTCTAAAGTGTAGTATCCCTTGAGAAGATATACTGAAATATGAGGGTTGTATTGACACTTCATATACACATTTACTACTTATACACATAAGCGTTATGTAAAAGCTGGCATTTTACCACCTTTTTTCGTCATTGTTCTGTATGAACAGCACCCAACTCCTGTGTAAAAAGGGCAATTCTGCACTTTTCACGCTAATATTGTGTCGAAAGGAATTGTCGGACAATTGTCTCACAGTGTTCCGATCTCCATTCAGGCTAAAGACGACTCCGCCAAGACCGGACTCTTATGGTTGACTTTCAACGTCAACGATTCGGCAAGTCGTGTTTGTGTTTCGGTTTCGTTCTTACGCCGTATCGGTCACATTTATCCGGGTTTGGGACCGGCAACGGACAGCCCCAATGGGTTAGTTTTTAGCTTGGATTTAAGCTAACCTGGGTACAAAACCCCTACCAGTACAAGGCTAATGCTACATTATCATAGAAGTTGATGCTGTTCAACTTTTGGCCATTAGATGGGGGTATTTTGCATTAAATAGTAGCCAACCGAGAGACATCAATTCAGGGTCACGCCACAATTATTAAATATGATATCTGTATCAAATTTTCTTCCCGATCATGAAAACCGATTTCACGTTACACATATCGGTATCAGTATCATCTGATATCGGTATCGGACATTTTTTGACCACGTCTCTCATCTATGTTTTTATGTTCAGACTTAAATGTTAGCGTAGTTGGTGACGCCGATAAATACATACATTTCTATCAATACATACTTTTCATATATCTTTAAAGTGCCTATTATCTGACTGTAAGTGTGCGCATACTCTATAATATACACCATAAATACCATTATACTGTATGCCAACTTAAAGCACTGCATTGTGTATAACGTTTGAGCATAATGGCTTACAGTATAAGAATTATGTAACCTGTCAATAACTTTGGTTCTTCACGGCTTTCATCTCTTTATTGTTTTATCACTTTCATGTTTTTAGTCGCCCCTTTATGCACATTTTTAAAATATCTTTTCAAAAGAGTTTGCTTTTATTTTTGCCAATAAAGGTGAGAAAAATGTTTGATGTCTTAAGGATGTCATAAAGTGGAAAAAAAAAAAAAAAAGGTCCTGTGATTGGACTTTGAGCTTTTTATGCAACGTTTGTGGAAAATATCTGAACTTTGCTTTCTCTTTGTCAATAATTACAATAAAAAAAATAGTCGTTGGGATTCCAATTTCCAAGACCCGTCACTGATACGCTGGAGTGGAAGGAAGGAAAAGAGCGGAGCTAATAGATAAACGGGTGTACAGTATGAGTCTTATGTTGTTTGTATGTGACGCAGCTTGTGTCCAAACCACAAGCTGTTGTTGCAGCTGTAAGCGGGGCCCAGAAGCCTGGGAAAGTAGCACGGGTGGGTTATTGTTTTAACTAGTTTTCATTAAAAGGGGGGAAAAAAACAGGCCAGAATCCCGTCTATTATTACATAATGTTGTTGTCGTCAGTGTGCGGAAAAAGGCATACCCAGTCCATATGACAATACTATGTCTTTAAGATAGTAAATGTGCTTATAGCTAGTAATATTATGGTACATTGTGGTACATTTTCTCATAAAAATGAGGAACTCGAACCGTAAAAGTTGTGAATCTGGGAGAGGCTGTGTGTGCAGCTGAGACGACTGAGGAAGGTTAAAGGTCACTGCAGTCGCTGACGTTCCTTTAGGCAACACAACTTTAGCAACTTGTAATGACACAATCCATTAGAAAGTCACAATAGTAGTCATAGAATAATAGAAAGGTGCAAGATGATCAAGGGCCTCCGGGTTACTAATGTACCTGCAAGGTTCAAGAGGATCAAGAACCCTGACGAGTTTCTAATATACTTGCAAGATGTAAGATTATCAACATCCAGTGGGTTTCTAATGCATATGCAAGGTTCAAGAGGATCAAGATCCTGATGAGTTTCTAATATACTTGCAAGATGTAAGATTATCAACATCCAGTGGGTTTCTAATGCATATGCAAGGTTCAAGAGGATCAAGGTCCTGACGAGTTTCTAATATACTTGCAAGATGTAAGATTATCAACATCCAGTGGGTTTCTAATGCATATGCAAGGTTCAAGAGGATCAAGATCCTGACAAGTTTCTAATGTACTTGCAAGATATAAGATTATCAACATCCAGTGGATTTCTAATGTACCTGCTAGGTGCAAGATAGAAGAATAGAAAGGTGAAAGATGATCAAGAGCCTCCGGGTTACTAATGTACCTGCAAGGTTCAAGAGGATCAAGATCCTGACAAGTTTCTAATGTACTTGCAAGATATAAGATTATCAACATCCAGTGGATTTCTAATGTACCTGCTAGGTGCAAGATAGAAGAATAGAAAGGTGAAAGATGATCAAGAGCCTCCGGGTTACTAATGTACCTGCAAGGTTCAAGAGGATCAAGATCTTGACAGGTTTCTAATGTACTTGCAAGATGTAAGATTAACAACATCCAGTGGGTTTCTAATGTATATGCAAGGTTCAAGAGGATCAAGATCCTGACGAGTTTCTAATATACTTGCAAGATGTAAGATTATCAACATCCAGTGGGTTTCTAATGCATATGCAAGGTTCAAGAGGATCAAGATCCTGACAAATTTCTAATGTACTTGCAAGATGTAAGATTATCAACATCCAGTGGATTTCTAATGTACCTGCTAGGTGCAAGATAGAAGAATAGAAAGGTGAAAGATGATCAAGAGCCTCCGGGTTACTAATGTACCTGCAAGGTTCAAGAGGATCAAGATCTTGACAGGTTTCTAATGTACTTGCAATATGTAAGATTAACAACATCCAGTGGGTTTCTAATGTATATGCAAGGTTCAAGAGGATCAAGAACCCTGACGAGTTTCTAATATACTTGCAAGATGTAAGATTATCAACATCCAGTGGGTTTCTAATGCATATGCAAGGTTCAAGAGGATCAAGATCCTGACAAATTTCTAATGTACTTGCAAGATATAAGATTATCAACATCCAGTGGATTTCTAATGTACCTGCTAGGTGCAAGATAGAAGAATAGAAAGGTGAAAGATGATCAAGAGCCTCCGGGTTACTAATGTACCTGCAAGGTTCAAGAGGATCAAGATTCTGACGAGTTTCTAATGTACTTGCAAGATGTAAGATTATCAACATCCAGTGGATTTCTAATGTACCTGCTAGGTGCAAGATGATCAAGATCATCTGGGTTACTAATGTACCTGCAAGGTGCAAGAGGATCAAGATCCTGATGGTTTTCTAATGTACTTGCAAGATGTAAGATTATCAAGATCATCTGGGTTACTAATGTACCTGCAAGGTGCAGGATGATCAAGACCCTGTGGGTTTCTAATGTATCTGCAAGTTTCAAGAGGATCAAGATCCTGACAAGTTTCTAATGTACTTGCAAGATGTAAGATTATCAACATCCAGTGGGTTTCTAATGTACATGCAAGGTACAGGATGAACAAGACCCTGTGGGTTTCTAATGTATCTGCAAGTTTCAAGAGGATCAAGATCCTGACAGGTTTCTAATGTACCTGCAAGGTGCAAGAGGATCAAGATCCTGATGGTTTTCTAATGTACTTGCAAGATGTAAGATTATCAAGATCATCTGGGTTACTAATGTACCTGCAAGGTGCAAGAGGATCAAGATCCTGACGGGTTTCTAATGTACTTGCAAGATGTAAGATTATCAACATCCAGTGGATTTCTAATGTACATGCAAGGTGCAAGATGCTCAAGACCCTGTGGGTTTCTAATGTATCTGCAAGTTTCAAGAGGATCAAGATCCTGACAAGTTTCTAATGTACTTGCAAGATGTAAGATTATCAACATCCAGTGGGTCTCAAATGTACATGCAAGGTGCAGGATGATCAAGACCCTGTGGGTTTCTAATGTACCTGCAAGGTTCAAGAGGATCAAGATCTTGACAGGTTTCTAATGTACTTGCAAGATGTAAGATTATCAACATCCAGTGGGTTTCTAATGTACATGCAAGGTGCAAGATGATGAAGATCCTGCAAGTTGCGAATGTATCTGCAAGGTTCAAGAGGATCAAGATCCTGACGGGTTTCTAATGTACTTGCAAGATGTAAGATTATCAACATCCAGTGGGTTTCTAATGTACATGCAAGGTGCAGGATGATCAAGACCCTGTGGGTTTCTAATGTACCTGCAAGTTTCAAGAAGATCAAGATCCTGACGGGTTTCTAATGTACTTGCAAGATGTAAGATTATCAACATCCAGTGGATTTCTAATGTACATGCAAGGTGCAAGATGCTCAAGACCCTGTGGGTTTCTAATGTATCTGCAAGTTTCAAGAGGATCAAGATCCTGACAAGTTTCTAATGTACTTGCAAGATGTAAGATTATCAACATCCAGTGGATTTCTAATGTACATGCAAGGTGCAGGATGATCAAGACCCTGTGGGTTTCTAATGTACCTGCAAGGTTCAAGAGGATCAAGATCTTGACAGGTTTCTAATGTACTTGCAAGATGTAAGATTATCAACACCCAGTGGGTTTCTAATGTACATGCTAGATGCAAGATGATCAAGACCCTGTGGGTTTCTAATGTACCTGCTAGGTGCAAGATGATCAAGATCCTGCAAGTTGCAAATGTACCTGCAAGATGATCATGATCCTGAGAATTTCTAATGTACGTGGAAGGTTCAAGAGGATCAAGATCCTGATGTATCTATATACAGGTTGCTAATATACAGTAGCAGCAAAGATTAAAAACAAGCTCAGCTGTAGTTGAAACTGTCAGTAACGTATTCAATTAGCGATTATTGTGGTTTTAAGATTATAGTGGTGTAAAACGTCATAATTTTAATTTTTTGTTTCAAATGTACAGACAAATTAAACATGCAAAATCTAAAAAAAAGTGACATTTCCCTCCAAAGCAGGAGAAGTATTGGACAAAGTGTGAGAGAGGGTGTCTGGGTCGAGCATGCCAAGGTAATTACAAGAGCCAGGCCGATGCATAATTACGAGGCAGGGCACCCAGTGCACCTCAGTGGCTGAATAATGGATTTAAAGTATAATTGCATTTGTAAATTGAAATCCCTTATGAGTGGAGGGGGCAAAAAAAAGAGTGTGAAGAGAGTCGCACATGGAAAAATAACTCAAAATGTTCACATGCAGTGTAATGATGATAAATGAATGTCAACAATACATTGCTACAGAGAGTATATGAGATACCAGAGATGGATATTGTTTTAATTTCTCCAGGAGAGCCACCATAAAAGTACCTTTAAATCAGAGTACAAGTTTCTTTTGTAGTTTTGAGTTAATATGTTGCTTACTTTTACTCGTATTGGAGTAAAATCTCAGCAAAGAGATGTGCTTTTACTTTATTGGTATTATGAAAATGTCAACGGTTATCATTAAGAACTTGTGAGAAATGACATTTGAAGTTCGACGTTTGAGTTCCACTGCGGACAAAATTACTTTAAAAAAAAATAAATTATATTCTATTTTATAAATTATAAATTTATAATTTTTTATTTTATTCTAAATTGTAACAAGTTGTTGTTGTTGTTGTTGTGATATTATCATAAAGTAAACATGCTATCATTTTTGAAAAATAAGTCGGAATTAAATAAACAATCAAATTAAAACAAATTTAAAAAAATAAACAAATAATAATACAAAAATAAAAAATAGAAATAAATAAATAAATAAAAACAGAGTTACAAAATAATGAAAATGAAGCTCCATTACAATGACAAAATAGATATAATAGTAATTTTAAGAGAACAAATGTTGAACACATGGGCATAATATTAGAGGTAAAAGTCATACTTTTATATATTATTATATACATAATTTTATACATAATATATATTATGTATAATTATTATTATTGTGTATATATATATATACTGAATTTTATATGTATTATATACATAATTTTACAAAGGGGTATAGAAAATGTGTGGCATCTTTTTTGTGTTATTGCATTGTTTTTTGTAAAAGTGATACAGTAACAGTAGCTTAAAATAGCCCAAAAATTATTGCAATTAGTTGCCTTGAGCAAGGCAATACTGGAAATAAAATTATAATATCAAGTCAGAATTGTATGTCAATAACGGAAGTTATGATTGATTTGATTTGATGCCAGACAGAGATTTTAATTGAGTTTGAGTTGCATTTGCGGTAATCCGGACAAACCATATTCGTGTGTTTACAGCAACCCCACACGTTCACCACTGGAAGTGCGCGCGCTTGTGTGGGGAAGCGACGTGCATGCGCTGGAGCAACAGATCCCCCCGCGCATGCGTATTTGATTGTTTTGACTGAAAATGCCGTCGGTTTCGAAAACGGCGGCCAATGCGTCTCCTCAAACCGAGAAACCTACCCACTATACGTGAGTACACAGCCGCCGCCTACACAGACGGCAAACCTCGGCCTCGAAAAGCGTCGCTTTCTTGTTCCTTTCTCCCGCGTTGTCTAAACTCTTTATGTGTGCGCGCTGAAAAGATGGTTGCTTTGTGACTGCCTTAACATTGCATACCCCCCCCCTAAAAAAACAGTCGATACGCCAGTGCTTTAACGTCAATTGACTAACCCACCGTGAGCGGAATAAGTCAAAAAACGTTTCTTTAAGGTGTAAAATCGCATTTAGGTATCTTTTACGCGTCGTGCCGTCAACTTTTTTCCCGAGCTCGTCTTTGTAGCCAGGAACTGACTTAAGCTAGCCCCGTCTGCTTGTAAATAGCTCGGCCTTATTTTGTGTTCCCTCTCGCTACGCGCTTTTATTGACGTACGCTCAAGGGATTCCCACTGGAGTTGCGTCGGAATCCGTACGCAAGTTGCTATGTGAATACCCAACCAACGTAAAGCGACCCAAAATACAACAGGCTTGTCTTGCGTCATTTCGGGACTCATATTTTTATGTTTTGCTCGTCAATTGAACATTTTTATTATCACTTGACTTATTTCCCCCTCTGCTCTCTTCGTTGTTTTCAGCTACTTGAAGGAGTTTAGGACCGAGCAGTGCCCGCTGTTCCTGCAGCACAAGTGCACGCAGCACAGACCGTTTACGTGTTTCCACTGGCACTTTCTCAACCAGAGGAGGAGGAGACCCATCAGGAGGAGAGACGGAACTTTTAACTACAGCCCGGACGTCTACTGCACCAAGTACGACGAGACCACCGGCATCTGCCCCGATGGAGACGAGTAAGTTGATTTGGTGCTGTGGCCCTTTAAAAAAATGTCCTAAGTTATGTTTACATAAGTGGTCTCCAACAGGTGGCGACCCGTGTTAGAGTACAAGCATTAGTACATTACAATGTACATTACAAACTTTCTTTGACGGACCCGCACATGAGTGCAGGGTCAGGAAGTGTGGACAGGAAGTGAAAATTGTGGACAGGAAGAGGTGTAAAAATTGTGTTTACAAAATTTGTGTTTGTATGTAAACATGTTTACAGGTGGCTTGAGACCCGTGTTAGAGAACAGCCAAAATAGAGAATTACAAACTTTGTTCTGTCACTTTTTCTTTGACGGACCCGCACATGAGTGCAGGGTCAGGAAGTGTGGACAGGAAGTGACATCAGAGGTTCAAAGTTGACTTTTAGCTAGATTACAGCCACAACTAAAGCCTGTGTTGTTATGATTATCATGGAAATTTGTGTTATTATTATTATTATTATTATTATTATTATTATTAGGGCAATTATGACATAATTCAAACCTGCAATTTAAGCCTGTTGTTCCAGTGATCAAGTCTGGTATGTATGTTACCAGTGACCACCGGCATCTGCCCCGATGGAGACGAGTAAGTTGATTTGGTGCTGTGGCCCTTTAAAAAAAAAATGTCCTCGGTGATGTTTACATAAGTGGTCTCCAACAGGTGGCTTGAGACCCATGCTAAAGTACAGCCACATACTTTCTTCTGTCACTTTTTCTTTGACGGACCCGCACATGAGCGTAGGGGTGAGTGGACAGGAAGTGACATCAAAGGTTCAAAGTTGACTTAGCTAGATTACAGCCACAACTAACGCCTGTGTTGTTATGATTATCATGAAAATTTGTATTATTATTATTATTAGGGCTATTATGACATAATTCAAACCTGCAATGAAAGCCTGTTGTTCCAGTGATCAAGTCTGGTACGTATATTACTAGTGACACCCAGTGACCACCGGCATCTGCCCCGATGGAGACGAGTAAGTTGATTTGGTGCTGTGGCCCTTTAAAAAAATGTCCTAAGTTATGTTTACATAAGTGGTCTCCAACAGGTGGCGACCCGTGTTAGAGTACAAGCATTAGTACATTACAATGTACATTACAAACTTTCTTTGACGGACCCGCACATGAGTGCAGGGTCAGGAAGTGTGGACAGGAAGTGGAAATTGTGGACAGGAAGAGGTTAAAAAATTGTCGCAGGTTATGTTTACATACAGGTGGCTTGAGACCCGTGTTAGAGAACAGCCAAAATAGAGAATTACAAACTTTCTTCTGTCACTTTTTCTTTGACGGACCCGCACATGAGTGCAGGGTCAGGAAGTGTGGACAGGAAGTGACATCAGAGGTTCAAAGTTGACTTTTAGCTAGATTACAGCCACAACTAAAGCCTGTGTTGTTATGATTATCATGGAAATTTGTGTTATTATTATTATTATTATTATTATTATTAGGGCAATTATGACATAATTCAAACCTGCAATTTAAGCCTGTTGTTCCAGTGATCAAGTCTGGTATGTATGTTACCAGTGACCACCGGCATCTGCCCCGATGGAGACGAGTAAGTTGATTTGGTGCTGTGGCCCTTTAAAAAAAATGTCCTCGGTGATGTTTACATAAGTGGTCTCCAACAGGTGGCTTGAGACCCATGTTAAAGTACAGCCACATACTTTCTTCTGTCACTTTTTCTTTGACGGACCCGCACATGAGTGTAGGGATGACTGGACAGGAAGTGACATCAGAGTTTCAAAGTTGACTTTTAGCCAGATTACAGCCACAACTAACGCCTGTGTTGTTGTTATGATTATCATGAAAATGTGTATTATTATTATTATTATTAGGGCTATTATGACATAATTCAAACCTGCAATGAAAGCCTGTTGTTCCAGTGATCAAGTCTGGTACGTATATTACTAGTGACACCCAGTGACCACCGGCATCTGCCCCGATGGAGACGAGTAAGTTGATTTGGTGCTGTGACCCTTTAAAAAAATGTCCTAAGTTATGTTTACATAAGCGGTCTCCAACAGGTGGCTTGAGACCCGTATTAGAGTACAGGCAAAAAGTGAGTAAAAAAAACATAAAACGGAAAACACATGTATTGAGAATTACAAACTTTCTTCTGTCACTTTTTCTTTGACAGACCTGCACATGAGTGCACAGGAAGTGACATCAGAGGTTCAAAGTTGACTTTTAGCTAGATTACAGCCACAACTAAAGCCTGTGTTGTTAAGATTATCATGAAAATTGATATTATTATTAGGGCTATTATGACATAATTCAAACCTGCAATGAAAGCCTGTTGTTCCAGCGTCATTTACATATGTTACTAGTGACACCCAGTGGCCCACGTGGAGTACTACATTTAATCGTCTTTTAATACCGCATACAGTAATGCATTTGTATTTTTGTTCACCATTTTCATGCTTGAAAATGCTTAATTTAGTACAAGAAAATGTCAGATTTGCTTAAATCAGCACATTTTTGACTAAAATGTGGCACTTTTGTGAAAATAAAGTCACACTATTATGATCTGTTTAAAAAAAATATGATTAAGTATAAGTGTAATTAAGTATGGCAACGATGTAATTTTAGGTCCCCAAGATTAAAGCTGTAATTTTTGTACATTTTTGGAAGAGGATTACGTATTCTTCCTGTGATGGAACTTTGAAACTTTATCGCTCCTGTACACACTTATGTGTACATAATGCAGTAATGCAAAAATTCATGAAAGTAATTATTTGTGCCTTGAGTCTTTATTACGTATGTTCTATCATTTTTAATATTTTTAGATGAGGGCAACTCCACTACAGTATGTACTTGCAATCGAACACTTTGTTTTCTTTGTTTCTGTGTGTGTTTGCATACAAAGTTATTCTTTTCCCGGCGGCTTTTTTCCTTTTGAGTCAAAAATTTGGCAAAGACGGGACGTGCTAGATAGTAATGGATAATGAACGACTGCAGCTCCCGCCTCTGACAATGGCAGCTATTTTTGTATGACCTTACCTGTTGCCATGGCAACTGTTGCTGCTCAAGATAGAGGGAGAAATGGATGCAACTTTTCTGGCTTTTTTTTTTTTTTCCTCATACTTGCAGGGTTGCCCAATACCGTTGTTGTGCTTTATCATTTCCAGGCTAACAAATGTTGTGTTTTTCCGCTCCCATGCCGTCCCCAGTTGTCCTTATTTACACCGGACCACCGGCGATACAGAGCGCAAGTACCACCTCCGCTACTACAAGACAGGCACGTGCATCCACGAGACGGACGCCCGGGGACACTGCGTGAAGAACGGCCTCCACTGTGCATTCGCTCACGGGCCGCATGATCTCCGGCCTCCCGTCTACGACAGCAGGTTCTTGTTTTAACATTTTATTGTTTGTCTATATGTGCCCTGTGATTGGCTGGCCACCAGTCCAGGGTGTACTCCGCCTTTTGCCCGAAGACAGCTGGGATAGGCTCCAGCATGCCTGGGACCCCAGTGAAGATAAGTGGTAGAAAATGGATAGCTGGAGCCTATCCCGGCTGTCTTCGGGCGAGAGGCGGGGTTACGCCCTGGACTGGTGGCCAGCCAATCACAGGGCACATATAGACAAACAACCATTCACACTCACATTCATACCTATGGACAATTTGGAGTCGCTAATTAACCTAGCATGTTTTTTGGAATGTGGGAGGAAACCGGAGTACCCGAAAAAAAAACCCACGCATGCACGGGGAGAACATGCAAACTCCACACAGAGATGGCTGAGGGCGGAATTGAACTCGGGTCTCCTATTTGTGAAGCCTGTGTGCTAACCACTCGTACACTGTGCAGCCCCTAAAAGGTTTTATTTCCTTTTATTTACAAAATTGGGTAATAAGAGTTTAAAAGTCAATATAGGGGTGTTATTTCATGTCTAGAGGGCTCTAATAATGCTTAAATATCCATTCATTTTCTACCGCGTATCCACATGAAGGTCGCGGGCGGTGCTGGAGCCTATCCCAGCTGTCTTCGGGCGAGAGGCGGGGTTACGCCCTGGACTGGTGGCCAGCCAATCACAGGGCACATATAGACAAACAACCATTCACACTCACATTCATACCTATGGACAATTTGGAGTCGCTAATTAACCTAGCATGTTTTTTGGAATGTGGGAGGAAACCGGGGTACCCGGAAAAAAAAAAACCCACGCATGCACGGGGAGAACATGCAAACTCCACACAGAGACGGCCGAGGGTGGTTATATATATAATATATATATATTTTTTTTAACAGATGTGTCTGCACCTACTTCACCAAAAACAAATTCCTAGTATGTGTTTGATCATACCTGGCAATAAAACAATTTCTGGTTCTGATTCTGATATAACGTTTAATTATCATAAAAAAATAGATTTTATTTTTGTTATGATAATAATAAAAAAAATTCAATCTGTTCCAATAATTTTTCCTATTTTAATTTAGTTTCCACGTGTTGAGTATATTGCAATGTGCCATGTCTAATGTCCACACAATGACCCGTGACAACAGAGAGATCCAAGCACAAGAGGCGCTCCAGAATGGACAGCTGGGCTCCGGTGAAGGCATCCCTGACCTCCAACCCGGCGTCTTAGCCAGCCAAGCCATGATTGAGAAAACGCTGACTGAAGACCCCAGGTGGCAAGGTGAAAGACCACCCACTCTCCACTTTCTGTCATTTTAACCTTTTATATGATCACAGAAGAAGACAACATGAGCCTTTTTTTTTTCTTCTTCTGCAGACACAAACTTTGTTTTAGCCAACTATAAAACCGAGCAGTGCACCAAGCCGCCCAGACTTTGCAGACAGGGCTACGCTTGCCCACACTACCACAACAGCCGTGACCGCAGACGCAATCCACGCAAGCACAAGTACAGGTGAGCCTCAAAGCCCGCCTTGGGTCTCAAAAGAACCAAATTGCTATCAATGGAAGCGCAGCAGTGGGGGAACCGGATGTGACCTTGTATAAAAAGGTTGTGACGTTCTAACAGGTCGACTCCGTGCCCCAGCGTGAAGCATGGCGACGAATGGGGCGAGCCCTCCAAGTGCGACAGCGGCGACACGTGCCAGTATTGTCACTCGCGCACGGAGCAGCAGTTCCATCCAGAGGTGTGTGTGTGTGTGTGTGTGTGATGTCTCTTTTTAAATAAAGGCAGCACTCGAGTCTGAAGCCGCCATTTAACTGACTTTGCTGTTTTTCGTCTTCAAAAGATCTACAAGTCCACCAAATGCAACGACATGCGGCAGACGGGCTACTGCCCCAGAGGGCCCTTTTGCGCGTTCGCACACGTAGAAAGTGAGTCCCGACGGTTCATTTTATCCGCCACACGTGACCCTGACAGTCTTTGACCCCCCACTTGAATGTTTACCCACAGGGATCCCCTCCACAGAGGAGACCATGAGCTCGTTGCTGACGGCGATACAGTCCGGTTCGCAGCCTCTTCTCGGCTCTCAGCATTATCCAGAGTGTCCGGTGGGCGAGTGGACGACCGGATGCTCCAACAACAGCAGCAGCAACGGCCAAGTGGCGAATGTATGCACGCTGAATATCGATGTAGATTTGTAGCGTTTGTGTTGTTTTGGGGTAGAACATTAGGTACATCTGCACTAACACATAGAGGTGTTTCTACTATTTTGGTCATTTAGCTACACACAGTGGCGGCACGGCGGTCTAGTGGTTGGCGTGCAGACCTCACAGCTAGGAGACCAGGGTTCAATTCCACCCTCGGCCGTCTCTGTGTGGAGTTTGCATGTTCTCCCTGTGCATGCGTGGGTTTTCTCCGGGTACTCCGGTTTCCTCCCACATTCCAAAAAAAACATGCTAGGTTAATTGGCGACTCCAAATTGTCCATAGGTATGAATGTGAGTGTGAATGGTTGTTTGTCTATATGTGCCCTGTGATTGGCTGGCGACCAGTCCAGGGTGTACCCCGCCTCTCGCCCCAAGACAACTGGGATAGGCTCCAGCACCCCCGCGACCCTCGTGAGGAAAAAGCGATAGAAAATGAATGAATGAATGAATGAGTTTTCCATAGCCGTGGCCATGTTCTTGAGATTTCTTCAGCCCGCCCCGCCCCGTTAGCCGAGGAGTCAGCCGCTCTGCATAGACCTCTCTAAGAAAGCGTCCTGTATGATGTGCATGATGCATACTGCTTAATCCTTTCATGTACAGTATCAAACTTTATGTAGTTAAATTCCTTGAACATGGCTAAAATTGTGTGTGTGTGTGCAAAATGCGCTACTGTTTGTGTCAGCGGTCGTCAAATAAGACGCCATTGCACAGTGAGTCAAAGTCAAACTTTGATGTTTTGCCTGTCTTGGCACCAGTTTAACATCAGAACCGTTGCGTCTATTCAGGATTCGAACCAAGACAAACAGGTTTGTGAGTACAATCTTTAAACATCATGCATATACAGATGTGGACTTTTTAGCAGGGGCGAAGTCCACCCTGATTTGTTTTTGTTGTACCAGCTGTGAAATATTGAGTCAGGTTTACAATGTATTAAAAGTAGCAGCAACAATTGCAATCAATTGTTTGTGATAACTTGCAATGACCCTCAGTTTGGACCAAGTTTGGACACCCCGGTAAACCCGAATTGTATCGATTTAAAAATCAACACTTGTCTTTGTTTACTCCGTTCAGACTCAAAACACTGTATTCAGCGCCGTGAACCCCCTGGCATCCAGCTTCACCTCCAGCATAACGTCCAGCTTGGCTTCCAGCATCGGCTCGGACAGTTCCTCCCCCACCACCTTATCCACCATGAACGCGAAGGCCACGCCCTTCTACCCGGGGAGCAACACGGTGGAGTCTGTCATCGGTACGTCAAAACGTGAGCTCCTGCTGTGCTGTTTTTGCCGCACATCTTGATGAGTTGTCTTTTTTTTTTTTTTTGGTCTCTCTCACCCCCCAGGATCCGCCCTGGACCTCAACTTCAGTGACATTAACGTGGCATCTCTTGACAAGGAGCTAGAAGAACAAGACAATCACATTGGGCTGGAAAGTAAGACTAATGACAAAATACAGAGCTCATATTCATAAGTCAACTCATAATGTCTTTATTGTGTCGCCGGTACGTAGGTCAAAGGGTGCTCGGCAGCTCGGCCCCCGTCAACATTCCCGGCTCGCTGGCGCGCTCGTCCTCCTTCAATTCCTCCTCGTCGCTGTCCACCTCGCCGCTGAGCTCCCTCTCGCAGTCGCTCTCGCAGTCCCTTCTGTCGGCGGCCGTGTCGCAGCAAAATCACACCGCTAGCATGCTAGCCAAGCCGGAGCACGGCCTCCTGGGAACGCCCACGTCCTCTTCCCAGAACTCCTTAGGTAAGCTTATAACAACTGGAAATGCTTTGAGAAAGGGAAAAATATGACAAAACCTAATATCATGTTTATTATTATTATTATTATTTTTAAAGAATGGGATTGAATAATTCCTCATATAGCTGGCATCTATAAACAAAACAGTGGTAGTTATTTATTTGACTATCGTCACTGCCATTGGATTCCCATCAATGCATTAAAGTGCACATATCAGCTGGTTCCCATGGATATCAGATACATCATTCCCATCTTTATTTTTCAGGAAAAAAAAATCAGTCGGGATTTCACAAGAATACGTCAAAACATTCAGAACAAAACATCAGAATTTTACAAGAGTATGCTGTAGTATTATGAGGAAAAAACCTTCATTTTAGTAGTATAAACCATAATGCTGATAATAGAGAGCATTTTTTGTCCTGAAATCCGAATTCTTCAAATTTTCTTATCTGGTAAACCTTCAATCAGGTAATATAAAAAAACAATAACAATAATCTGCTACCCAAAAACATCATACAAAGGGGGGTCGGATGAAATTAGCTTTGCATCTTCCTAATCCTTTTTAGACGTGTGGAATTATGAATTGTCACGTGAAAAAATCTAATTAAGCCGTTACCATTACCCTAAATTTGAAATATTAAACAAAAAGTACTTAATTTATTTTTAAGATCCAACTATTATGAGAAAGAATAAACCAATTTCGATTATTTTCTCTGACCAGGCTTGAACGGCACAGGCAACATCTGGGACTTTGTGAGCGGCAGCTTCTCGCCAAGTCCGTCGCCGGTCTTCAGCAGCCTGGCGTCGGCGAGCAGCGGCGGGGGTGGCGACGTGGCGCGTCTCTTCCGGGAACTGGACGAGGCCAAAAAGAAGATTAAGCAGTGGGAGGAGGCCTGGCACCAGGTCAAACAGGTAATATAATATAAGTCCACCCGTTGCTGGAGACTACCCCTGACTTGGGGCGGCGGGGCGGGGGGACAACACCCTGTACTGGTCGCCGGCCAATCACGAGGCACAGAAGCATTCACGCTCACATTCACACCTATATGAGTCCTATCTGATCAGGGCATGCCTAAATATTTGATATATTGAGCATCTCCGGTCACGACATCGACTTGTCTCCAGGCTTACGAGGCCTGTCAGAAAGACGCCCGCGAAGCCAAGGAGCAAGCCAAGACGGCGGAGGGGGAGCGGCAGCTGGCCGAGCAGAAGTGGGAGGAGACGGAGCGCAAGCTGAAAGAGCTGCGGGGGGACTTTGACGCCGTTTGCCGCGGGCCGGGAACGCCGCTCCTGCGCGGCTACGGCGAGCTGGACCAGCTGCCGCTGTCCAAGCTGCACTCGCTCAAGAACCAGCTACGCAACGACCTCGACCTTATAGATGGGGTGAGAAAGACCACGACACACGCACACACACACACCAAACTGAACATTTACCACCACACATGCACTTCCTGATGGTTCTCTTCTCCGCCCCCCCACAGGTAATATATCAACTTCAGTCAAAGAAATGTGTAGTTTGCCAAAAGCATGACCGATGCATTGTGCTGCAGCCTTGCCAACATTACGTTCTATGTGAGAGCTGTGCGCCTGGCAAAGCCGAATGTCCCTACTGTCGAACAAAAATACTCAAGTGGTGATGTACCACCAACGCAAAGGTACTATGTAAAGAATTTAGCCTATTTTGGGTATTTTTTGGGGGGGGGGGCGGGGGGTCAAATAATAGATATCAAATTTTTATATAGCTCATGAATGAAATGATGTTTGACTCGTACACGCAGGGGGATATTGGGATGTGCAGTTTTTTGCTCATTTTACGTGTGTACAATGTGTCGTCTCGACTGCAGATACTCGCAGTACTACTCGCCCTTCTGGAGGTTTTACTGCGAGTGCTATTGAAAGTTTTCTGACAGAACTGAATGTGGGGATCTCCTTTATTGAATGCACTTAATCGTTACAACCCACACATTTCATTAAAAAAACACACTGCAGAGATCCTGTTAAATAGTTTTTTTACTAAAGAGAACAAAACGTAACTTTGACACCTGAAAATAGTACCGTAAATCCCGGACTACTGAGCGCACCTAAATATTTTTATACCTGTATACTGAAGGCCGCACTTATAATACATATAAGCCCGTAGATGTCCATGTTGTAATATGGGTTATTTACACAGAAAGACACACTATAAACCTTGCAATCTTACCTGCACTGTTTCAAGAAACTGTAGTTCTAAACTTGATCAAAGTTACTTAAGACTTGTCAGATCAAAACACAATCCCTTACTGAATCTGCACTCTAATCTAAACACCATGTGAACTGTTGTTAAAAACATAAATAAGTAGTGGCTTACAGTTCCGAATTTACGATGCATATAGTTTACCACCTACACAGAAAGACACTATAAACCTTGCAATCTTACCTACACTGTGTGTTCCCAACATTACTTTTTGTTGCCAATGAGACGTGAGACGATTTTGCCGCGCTTCCAGCAGTTCAAGCAGAAGCTGTAGTTGTTCTAAACTTGATCAAAGTTACTTGAGATTTGTCAGATCAAAACACAATCCCTTACTGAATCTGCACTCTAAACACCATGTGAACTGTTGTTAAAAACTTTAAAATAAGTAGTGGCTTATAGTCCCGAATTTACGATACATATAGTTTACAACCGACACAGAAAGACACACTATAAACCTTGCAATCTTACCTACACCGTGTGTACCCACCATTACTTATTGTTGCCAATGAGACGTAAGACGATTTTGCAGCGCTCCCAGCAGTTCAAGCAGAAACTATAGTTGTTCTAAACTTGATCAAAGTTACTTTAGATTTGTCAGATCAAAACACAATCCCTTACTGAATCTGCACTCTAATCTAAACACCATGTGAACTGTTATAATAAGTAGCGGCTTATAGTCCGGAATTTACGATACATATATTTTACAACCTGGTCTGCAGTCATTCAAGAGCAATACCGTTTGGCTGATGTGTGGTTCACTCAAAAAAAAAAATTACCACCTAAAATGGGCAAAACTGAAACCGCTATTTAGTAAAAGAGGGACAAAATCAAGTATTCACTCATTTGTATTTGGGGGACTATAACAAAAACACTATGCAGATGTACAAAAAAAAAAAAAAACTATCAGAAAAGAAGTATTGTTCAAAAAAGAAATTAGGTATTTGTCGCAAATGCAGTGTTCCTCTTTCAGTACAGAACAAACCCACGTGTTTTTATGATTTATATTACCAGTCAAGCATCATTATTTTGACCAATTTCCTGAAGAATTTCTTAATTAAAAGCACTTTGTTAACATGGGACTATTATAAAAGGGTATGTAGACATTTTCTGTAAAGCTGCTTTGTAGGTATTCATTTTTTTTTTTTAAATTAGCTATACTTTTTCTTAATAAATATACCCATAAATAAATATATATATATACATATATATATATATATATATATATATATGTATAAGCTAATGATATTGTGTGTACTGTGAAACATCAATGGAATATTTCATGTTTCCTATTGTTAATTCATAGCATGGTTCTACATATTGAGGTTTAATAGATGGAGAGAGAAAAAAAAAGTATTTAATAGTTTCTACTTTCATAGTTAGATTTATAAACAATTTCAATCAAATAAGTGCAAATTTAAGATTTTTTTTTTTTTTTGGTATATTGTTCTTAGGCATAACCAGCAGCTGTAAGGATATCTTGTCAAGGCACATGCGCTACATGTCATTCAATCAAGTTACTTTTTTTTTGTCAAGATTTCTATAGAATAGTCCTTAGAGGAGCATGTATTGTAATTACTAAGGTTTTTCTTGTTTGTTTTTTTGGGTAGGAAAACTAGCCTCTAGAACATATCGGCCTCCAGCTCGAAAAAAAAAGTGCCTTGCCTTAAGCTCTCAATTTGTCGTCGGAGCAGGATTTGAAAAAAACAAAACAAAACAAAAAAAAAATGCCACAGTGTATTTGGCCCAGTCTCGTTGTTTTATTTTTATTTTTTATTTTTTTTCATTGAACATTGCCAGTGCCTGTGACTTTAAAAAAGCTCATTCCTTGGCCGCGGTGCTCCTTCAGTGCAGCTTCACTCTTTTTTGAGATTAGCTTGTTTATTTTCTTGATTTTTTTTTTTTTTTTTTTTTTTCAGGCCATATGCAAAACAAAGGGCACATGCATTTTTGTACAGGCTCATACAAACATCTCTGCAACCATTTCAGTCCATTAAGACTTTGACTTTGGAGCATGGAGTCCGTCTAATTAAAATGACCTTCTACTGTGCTTAAAAAAAATGGATATCGCTTTAAAAAGAAAATAGAATCAATAAGACGTAGTATTTCCAGGTACAATTTTTGCTACTCATTAACGCATCAAATTGAAATTGTTTACATAGACACGGACATGCGAATGATATGGAAACAGGTATTTTTATTGTAATAAAAAAAAAAGTGGACGTAGCTTATGTGTTTTTATGCGGTTTATAAGGACCCTTCCACTTTTTTTTCAGACTTTATGGATGTTATAATGTCTATTCACTCAACATTTTCCAGCAGGAAGATGCTTTGACAACACGTGATGTTGTGTAACTAACTGCACGTTTTTGTACGTTTAATTTCTTGACGTGTAAAAATCTATTTAAAATGTCTATAACTGTGTTATACGGTTTAGAGCATGGGTGTCCAAAGAGTGGCCCGTGGGCCATTTGCGGCACACTGCTCATTTATTATTGGCCCACGACACATTGTAGAAAATAACATTAAACATTAAAAAAAAAAGCAAATGGCACAGTGCAAAGAATAAAAGCTGATGTGTTGATAAAATAAAAGTTAAATTAACTTTGTAATATTATGAGGATTTTAGTAGCTAAAGGTTGAAATATTAAAGAATTTTTTTATAGGTCTTAATATGACAAAAAACGCATGGAACAAATAAAGTTAAAAAAAAATTAGAATGCGGAAAAAGTTAGGAGAATAAAGTCAAAATATTGTTAGAATAAAGTCTTAATTATGAGAAGAAAGTTTAGTAAGTTTTTAAGATTTTTTTTTCAATTCATTATATCAGAAACAATTATTTTTGAAAAATTAAACTGAGGAAAATAAATATGGTTTAGAGCATGGGTGTCCAAAGAGTAGCCCGTGGGCCATTTGCAGCAGAGAATTTTTTTTTAATAGGTCTTAATATGAAAAAAAAAAAAAACGCATTGAACAAATAAAGTTTTTGGAAAATTAGATTGCGGAAAAAGTTAGGAAAATAAAGTCAAAATATGATTTGAATAAAGTCATACTTATGAGAAGAAAGTTTACAAATTTTTAAGAAAAAAAATATTTTTAAAAATTCATCATATCAGAAACAATTATTTTTGGAAAATTAAACTTAGGAAAATAATATATTATTATGGGTATAAAGTCAAAATATCACACAAGAAAATTTACCAAGATTTTTTAAGAAGAAAGTTGAAATAGTCAGATTTTTTTTTTAATAACGGTAAAAAAATGGGGGAAAAAGAGGCCAGTTCATACTCAAAATATGTGTAATAATCGATAGGCCTGCTGGCCAGTAGGAAGAATGACAGCACAGGAAGCTACGTCCACTTCTTTTACATATTTTCATAAAAAGCTGTGTTAAAATGTCCGGTGTCGCATGGAATGATTAGCAACTACAGGAAACAAACAAGTTCAATACCCCCACTGTGTCGCACTGCCACTACGAGTAAAGCTACTTTTGTATTTGTAGGAATTTATCGTTGGATTTGGTTGTTCATCAATTGTAACTTGTGCAATCGTTTTTATTTTTTTTTTAATAATGTCGCAGATCCGTACTGCTGTAGATTGTCCAAACTTTAGGTTAAGTCAACTCTTCATCCATAAAAAAAAAAAATAATAAGAACGATGAATGATGTGTTGGTGCGTGAAAGTTAGATAAATGAACCAAAGTGATGTCCTAGTAGCTGTCCAAATATTCACAATATTTCATTTTTTGTCTTTTAAACAGTTATTATTTGCTTTGATAAATCATTCAACCCTCTTAACGGCGCTAAAAAAATGGGATTATGCCAAAAAAAATTTATTTGGCTTCTAACGTCAGCCCGTGTTTGTTGCAGTTTTACCAAAGACCCGTGCTTGTTATTGTTTTTTGTTTTTTCCCCACTAAGAAATCTACATAAATTAAGTCTAAAAAGAAGAAAATAAAAAAAATCACCTACTACCTTAAAAAAAAAAATTGCTGAGTTGACAAAAAAAAAATTCAGTGGTCACAGTTTCGACATATTTCGATTTGTTGTGTGTGTTAATTAATTTTAGTTCGGTAAAAGTGAAGGAATTTAATGTGCAGCTGAAGTGGCCATATCAAGTTCGTTTTGGCGTATACCGACGGAGGGTTACATGTTCGTGGTCCCGGTAGGACGCTGTAACCTGCTTTTTTTGAGCGCCCATGGCAGATACAGACCTGAGTTTTTCCCATTTGGAACAAAGCACAGTGGTTTATTCCCACTTTGTGAATATTTGTGCCTTTTAGCAACTGGATTTCCGAGAGCGAAAAAGTCAAATTCCCCTCCTCAAATTTGAAGCCGAAAAATGGAGTGCCTTAAGATGCTCAGTGATCGAGGATTGAGCTAAAAATCCCACGTCTCCACCTTAACGCCACCTGTATTCGCTAATTTCCGCTAAATACGGCTAATACAAATCATTAAAGCAGGTGAACATTCGAGCAATTTTGCCCAATAATCGATTAAGAAAATTACAAGTCTTACAAGAGCTAGCATACAAGCTAAGTGCAAACAACAGATTTTCTATCGATTCCCCATCTGATGCTATAAAAACCTCAAAAGAACTTGAAAAACCGCTATCTGAAGCGCTTATCTTGGCTAATTGCATAGCCCAGAATGCTAATGCTAATGCTAGTGCTCTTGGATGATTTATTCACATAAAAAATAACCCCCAGTGTGTCTTTTATCGTAACCACAAGAAACCGTGTGGTTGTTAGATACGTATGCTAACTTAGCCTCGTTAGCATGGCCGTATATGCTAGCAATGCCGCTTCGTAGCTGCGTTGCATTGGGTACCAACGTTCCAGATTTTGCCGAATCTGGCAAAAAAAAAATAAATTCATGGATAATTGCTTAGCCGACGGTGCTAATGCCAGTGAAGCTTGTTTGTTTTCCCCTCATTTAGCCTGGTTAGCGAAGCGGCCCGTGGTTAGATACGTATGCTAATAACTTAGCCTAGTTAGCATGGCTGTATGCTAGCAATGCCGATTCGTAGTAGCGCTGCATCGGTACCAACGTTACAGATTTTGCCGAATCTGGCAAAAAAAAAATAAATTCATGGATAATTGCTTAGCCGACGGTGCTAATGCCAGTGAAGCTTGTTTGTTTTCCCCTCATTTAGCCTGGTTAGCGAAGCGGTCCGTGGTTAGATACGTATGCTAATAACTTAGCCTAGTTAGCATGGCTGTATGCTAGCAATGCCGATTCGTAGTAGCGCTGCATTGGTACCAACGTTACAGATTTTGCCGAATCTGGCAAAAAATAAATAAATTCATGGATAATTGCTTAGCCGACGGTGCTAATGCCAGTGAAGCTTGTTTGTTTTCCCCTCATTTAGCCTGGTTAGCGAAGCGGCCTGTGGTTAGATACGTATGCTAATAACTTAGCCCAGTTAGCATGGCTGTATGTTAGCAATGCCGATTCGTAGTAGCGCTGCATCGGTACCAATGTTACAGATTTTGACGAATCTGGCAACAAAAAAAAAATGTAATGGGTAATTGCTTAGCCGACGGTGCTAATGCAAGTGAAGCTTATTTGTTTCCCCTCATTTAGCCTTGTTAGCGAAGTGGTCCGCTAGCGACGCCAATGTTAGCTGTTTTATTCATCAACGTTCACTTAAAAAAAAAATTATTATTTTTTTTTACAAAAATGCTACGACTGTCACAGAAATGTTTCTGACATATTCTTTCATGGCTAGCTGCATAGACGAGTGTGCTAATGCTAGCAAAGCTCTAATTGAACTCATGAACGAGTAAATAAAGGTCAAATTAGCAAAATTCTAATACTAAATTCTAATAATACATTTCTAAAAAAATTGTCTACAGTGGTTAGTTTAGAAAAGCGGCTTTAGGTCCTATTATTTATTTTTAATTTTTTCTGTGAGATCCTTTTTGGACAAATTTTGAACACGGTAGCATTAGCGAATACAGGAAGTTACATCAACGTGAAAAAAAAGCCTTTATTGTTAGTCGTAAAGGTCTGTATCTACCATCCCGATGTTCAAGAAAGCAAAACTAAACAGAAATACCCCGCCACCGTGGAATTCAATCTTACTGTCAACACGTAAAACGGAACAAAACAGCAAACTAGGAAGAACTTTGTAAATGAACTGTACTTTGTGTATAATCCTGCTCTACGTACTTGGAATCAACATTTTTACATTATTTCTTGCTATTCTAGTACGTCGTGTCGTCTGTCTTTTTTATTTTATTTTTATTTTTTTATAAATACTATGAACATTAGAGCCTGAAGATTTATGCAATCTTGTACCTTGTATGATGTTGGAGTCACACACGTAAAAAAAAAAAAAAAAAAAAAGCGTGAGTGTTCAATTGAATGTGGAACCAAGTGAACGTTCCATGTACTGTAATGTAGTTCTTGTTATTTCTTAACATTCTGAAGCCCGGGAAATATTGAATGTATTGTTCTAAATTAGATATTCAATGAAGAGGTCACTGGAATTAATATTATTATTATTATTATTATTATTATTATTACGGAGCGTTCATTTTCATGTAGCATCTACTTGTAAACTCATATTCAATAAAAATTAAAAATATGTATAGGTTTCATCAGAGGGAAATGAGACTTTTTCTTTTTTAATTTCCAGGTTATTAATGCAGTGATTTAATGGAGGATGTGTTCAATCTGTGGATTTAATAGCTTTTGATATTTATAGATTTAAAAACAAAAGGTCCCGTTTTGTGACACCATGTAAGGATTATGTAAGAATTCAACCTGATAAATCACAAGAATTCTTCTGTGGGTATCTTGATGACGTGTTGTGAACACAGAAATATCATAGATGCAAATCTTAGAATGACTACCAGATTTTTTTTTTTCCCTCGATTTATTATGATTTTTTTTCTACATTAAAACGATTGTGTAATGCATATTTTCTGTAGTGTATGACTAGTTTGTTAACACTTGTTAAATTGTTACACTACAGTGTTGTAATGGTTTACAGAGTTCACACAATTATTTTTTATCATCTTGACAATTAAACAAAATTTTCATCTGCTATGTTGCCTTTTTAATTAATTATTATTATTAATTTAATTAATCAAACAGTGTACGACCGGGCAAATGTAACTTTATAGCAAAGAACAAAATGGCTATAATTTTACACAATATTAAAAAATATTTTAAATTATTTTCAATATCTAACATTTAAATAATTATGTATTTTTTAATTATTTTGTAATTATTTTGCCACAAAATATGCATAAAAGCATGATGGGATTTTTTTTATTAAAAAAATATACATATAGCTGTGATACATAATAGTAAGAGTGTGACGCTGTTTTTACAAATTTATTAAATATGTAATTATGTTAAATGATGACTATTTTTATCAAATAATTTAATTATACTGTGAAAGTTAATGCAGTTTTCTTCCCTACCACCAGATGGCAGCCTAGCCTCGGTGCCTACTATACAAATCTTAATAACAATGCTCAATACCAGAAAACTACTAATGCTTGCAAGGTAAGTCGAATAAAATTTTGTAAAAATATAAAAATATGTCAATATTCTATTTATGTTTTGCATTTTAGTTTAGTTAACTGTGTGTGTGTTCCAAAAAAAAGATGTTTGTATAACGCTGCTGCCAGTGATGAGAGAAGATGTGCCAATCTAAACAATATTGATCAATCATGCAATATTTCCAGGAATGTAACAACATTAACTTTAACCTAACAGCTAACTCGTCAACACTAATATATTAAAATATTTTGGGAAGTAGATTTAATATCATATTGATGCATGTATTGAAAAAGTATTTAAAATTGACACTACGCGGTATTCTGTTTTATAACAATATTTTAAATTACCTCAATTACTAGTTTTTCATGAATGACACATCTTCGGGGATGCATTCAGCGACCCTCGGAAAAACAAAGCCGTTATTTGTATCGAACATTTATGTTATTTACTTTTCTTATTTTGTCTAAAATAGACCCATATACCGTGAGCCGATATTTCGAAGCATACACTCAGAAATTTCACCATAAACACCCTTTAGAAAACGTATAATCATAATCAGCGTCCTTGCCCATAATGCCTACGTTATGGGCGTTGCCTTCAAATATTCCTCGGACGTTTCACTACCGGAAGACACCCTCGAGTGACAGCTAAGTTAAAACATTTTTAACATTTTCTCCAAACTTCTAAAAATTGCTCAACAAATCCGCGTAAACGAATTACTGTAACATATCCCCCTCAAACGAACTGTTTACTTGCAATTGTTGTTTTATTATTTAAAAAGTGTAAACGATCTTTGTAGGTTAGCTAGCTAGCTAAACATAAATCGCCATATTAGGTACACCTGCAACGTCATTGTGGGCTAATTGTAAATTAATTGTATAATATAGTATAGTTATATATTATTAACAGTCTACAGTAATATATGAAATTAAACAACTTATTAATTGTATTGTTTAAAACTGGAAGTCGTTTTTAATATAATATGGGTTACTTTATGTGGCTAAATACAGGGAGCTGTCAGTGTACATTGCAATGCAAAATGTTTTTTTTTTAATTTGTGCTATTCTATAGCACTCTATATATTCTATAGCATTCTGTATATATTGGAACTCTTGTAGTGGTGGTAAGAAAATGGAGGCAGTACAGTTTTTGATGCATTTATTGCACTTTGGAGAAACTTATATCACAAACTACATTCAGGTAAACACATTTCCACTCATATCTACATGCCAGTCACGTTTTTAATTGTCACCATTTTTCCTAAGCAAGAAGATCATTTGATTCAAGATTTGTTTCATATTAGAGCTTCTTCTGCACAGATTATTAGTGTGCAGCTGCTCTGCAAGTCTGGAAAAGTTCTGCGTCGATATCCCTTAGATCCTGTCCCGCTGACCGTGTCGGGCTAACGCATGTTATGTTGTTGTATATCGTGATAGTACTATCCGGTTCCTCTCCCTCGGCGTGGGTTTCCACTCTCCGAGGAACCACTTGCGGATTTCTCAAACTGTAGTTCCGTAGCTGAAGTGCCCCGCAGTCGCATCTCCAACGGTTTCCAGAGAGCAAGAGTTTCTCCATGTCCTCGGTGAAGTCCGGGATGAGTCCGGTTAAAGCGTTGGCTCTCAGATCGAGGTAACGCATCCTCGGCAGGATATTCTTGGTGCCGTTTTGTAAAAATTGGCGACATTCGTTATTGGACAGAAGCAAATACTCCAGATTCTTAAGTCCGGAGAATGTATGGCTTGTGAGAACATCCAGTTTGTTGAAACTCAGATCCAATCCCAATAATCCCACCAGGTCTACAAAGCTCTGGCGTTCCACCGCGGAGATATTATTACGTTGCAGGAAAAGTCTCCTCAGACCGGAGAGACCTGTGAAGGCTTGGGTTGTGATTTTTGTAAGGCAGCCATTGTCCAAATGAAGACTGTGAAGCTTTGATAGACCTTTGAAGACCTGATCCGGTAGACTTTGGAAGCAGCTTCCGGATAGGTTGATAACAGCCACATGGGCTAGTCCTGTAAAACTCCCCACTTGTGCTTCCTGGACTTGATTATGCTCAAGTTCCAGAACCTCGAGATGACCAAGACCTTCAAAAATTCTCTCGCCGAGTGCACGGATTCTGTTATGGCTGAGTCGTAGCTCTTCCAAGAACTGCAGATCACGGAATGTCCTGGGTCTGATTCCGGCTATGGAATTGTTGGAAAGTCGTAACACGTGAAGAGTGTGCAAACCCAAGAAGGTGTCCTCATGGAGAGAAGTCAGTTTGTTGTTGGTAACATCTAACCATCTTAGCGCTCTCATGCCTATGAAGGCTCTTGGTGCCAGGGTCACGATTTGGTTCTGGCCCAGGTAGAGTTTTCGTAGTTTAAGTAGCTTAACAAACACATTAGCTTTAATGACTTTGAGGTGATTTCCCATTAGATCCAACTCTTTTAACTCGGCTAAATTCTGGAAGAGTTGCGGCTGAAGGTAAGCTAGTCGATTTCCAGCTAAAACGAGCTCCCTCAGGCTGTGTAAGTCATGGAAAATTGTCTCAGGTAAAACCGCTATGGAGTTCCACCCCAAGTTCAGAAGCCACATATGCGAAAGTCCGGAAAAGAGTCTCTCGTCGATGCGACCGAGTTGGTTGTTGTGAAGACTAATTGAAGCCAGGTTCGGCGTGTTCTGGAACACGGTACCCGGTAACGTGCGCAACCGATTCCGTTCTAAATGAATATGAGCCAGGGACCTCAATCCTCTGAATGCCTGAGCATCAACGCTTGCTAGCTGACCACTTTGCAGCGTCAAGAAGTCGAGCGTGTTAAGATCCTTGAACGAAGCAGCCGCGAGCGACGTGAAGAGGTTTCCGTCCAACCAAAGGGAGTGTGTAGATCTCGGCATATTGGACGGGACTTGTGTGAGATTACGTGCGCTGCAGTACATATTGAGCTCCAAACTGTACTCATCATGTAAACAGGTGCATTCTTTAGAACAAGGGATTGGTTCTTCTTTAGTGGGGCTGGGGTCTGGCAACACCGCTGATGTTCCCAGTACCCACAGAAAGGACAGAACGATTCTTTGCATCCCAGCTGTGGACAGAATTTTACTCAGAATTTACGATCTTTCCTTATTATTAGCGAAGTTAATCAGTCTTACCTTAAACCCGGTCTTGCTTTAAGGAGCGCGGTGCGTCAACTGCTGAAAAACCGGACCTGATGCAATCGTTTGTATGCTGAATAGAGTCACGGCAAAGACAAACCCCGACTGAAGTTAACCCATTTTATTCCATCTGGTTTCAGTTGACTGATAAATCCCTGGTTCTCGCCATTAATGAATGACTAACCCTTAAACTCTAAACCCGGACTAAGCAGAATTGGTTCACATTGAAGTTAATGTCCTTTTTTTGAGCCTACTAACCCTACCACATACATACCATTGTCTACCTAATCAGTGCTCCAGTGGCCTTTGGTGTTTACTGAAACCTTGTGTATTTACTGTAAATGATATACAGTGGGACCCCCCCCAGATAAGATAGTCCGCTAGACTTTAACTCAAACAGCTTTGTATACATTGTCCATTCACAAAAAAAGACCAGTCTACCATCTGTATTTAATCCTTTACATTTTATAATGTACATTAATGATATCTTCAAAGTAACAAAATATTTAAAGCTGGTATTATTTGCAAATGATACCACTTTTTGTTCTGGAGGGAGTACAGACGAAATCATTAGAAAGGTCAGAGAAGAAATGCTCTCACTAAAAAGATGCTTTGATGATAATAGATTGTCCTTGAACTTAAATAAAACTAAAATCATGCTGTTTGCTAACAGCAGAAAGCATACTTTTTGTTCTGGAGGGAGTACAGACGAAATCATTAGAAAGGTCAGAGAAGAAATGCTCGCACTAAAAAGATGCTTTGATGATAATAGATTGTCCTTGAACTTAAATAAAACTAAAATCATGCTGTTTGCTAACAGCAGAAGCATACTTTTTGTTCTGGAGGGAGTACAGACGAAATCATTAGAAAGGTCAGAGAAGAAATGCTCACACTAAAAAGATACTTTGATGATAATAGATTATCCTTGAACTTAAATAAAACTAAAATCATGCTGTTTGCTAACAGCAGAAAGGACACGCACCAGCAAATACAAATAGACGGTGGGGACATTGAAAGGGTGAACGAAAATAAATTTCTGGGGATCACAATAGATGAAAAATATGAGCTGGAAACCTCATATTACAAATATACAACATAAGGTAGACAGAAATATTTCAATATTGAACAAAGCAAAATTTGTTATCAATCAGAAATCACTCCACATTCTTTATTGCTCTCTGGTTCTACCATATCTTACTTATTGTGTGGAAATATGGGGTAATAACTATAAAAGCAATCTTCACTCTTTACTCTAAATGTACTGCAAAAAAGGTCAGTAAGGATAATTCATAATGCCGCCTACACAGAACATACTAACTCCTTATTTCTGAAATCACAAATACTTCAACTTGCTGGTATAGTTCACCTTCAAACAGCTAAAATAATGCACAAGGCTAAAAATAACCAATTAGCTAAAAATGTCATCCAATACTTCTCTACAAGAGAGGAGAAATATGATCTCAGGGAAGAACTATGTGACAAAAAAAATAAAATTAAATAAAATTAAATAAAATTAAATAAAATTAAATAAAATTAAATAAAAATATTTTTAAAATTAAATTAATAAAATAAATTTTAAAAAGTTTTTAAAAATTATATTAGGAAAAGCAGGAAGTGAACAAATGTAACAGTTACTGATTGTAAAAGTACCAGATGTTGGGGTAGGATTTAATAAGCTTTGCTTCTTCCTACTCCTTTCGGACATGTGGAACTGTGAACTGATTATGTGATGCATTCAATTGTAATCTGATGCATGTTCAAATGAAATAAAACCATTACCATTACCATAATTACAGTTCATACTCCCTTTTTACAATATAGTCCCAAATGTCCCAATCTTTGATCATAATAGCTAACCTTTTGTTGACTCTTTTTGTTTGGTATCTGGCTCGTTTTAAACAGCCGTGAACCGATGATGCTCTTGAGGACAATGTTTCCACAAAGTTTTTTTGTAACTTTTCTGTAGCCAACTGTTTTGAAGTGACATTTCACAACCGCCATCTTTCATAATAGAACTCAGCAGAAAGATAGACGTCCCCAATAATACGGCAAGTGAAAGAAACACTGCGCCCTACGATGTCAGGTAAATTCATGAAATAAGTCTTTAAGTAGCTGTTAAATGTCTTTGGGTTAATCCTATCAAATCACTGGAAATGTTGCGTTTTTTCCCCCAACATGTCCACTAAGTTTGTGGAGTTTACTACTTGAAAATTGTCAAGTTATTAATATAAATGTCACATTACCAACTGAATTGTTGTTGTATTCTAGTTCAAAACTGTACTTTGTTCTTTGTTTATGAGTTTAGGCCACTCTCCAAGTATTTGTACCAGCTCCTAGTCTGAGCTAATTCACCTTTGAAACCGTGCAACATCTCCACTTGGCATTACTGTATGTACAGTTCCAAAAATATCCTGGATACATTTGGACTTGAGAGAATTATACCTGCTGAATTGGTACAAACCTTTTGGCTTTCTAACCTCAGGGATTAATACTGTAGAGGGACTGAAGGATTGTTATTCTAGTGAAGAAAAGCAACAAACCACCATGTTTAAAGCCTCAAAACCTCAAAGAAGAACATAAGAAGTGGAATTATTTAAGTGTTGAGCAGGACAGTGATAGTAATCCGCCCGTGAAACTGCTTTTCTGTCTGGAGATGATGCTGGTTGTCCATTATGAGAAGAAGAACATAAGAACCTGAAGTGGAATTATTTAAGTGTTAAGCAGGACAGTGATAGTAATCTGCTCATGAAACTCTCTTATGTCTGGAGATGATGCTGTGCATTGGATGATTGCTGGTTGTCCATTATGGGAATTCTACAAGAAGAACATAAGAAGCTGAAGTGGAATGACTTGAGCGTTGAGCAGGACAGTGATAGTAATCTGCTCATGAAACTGCTCTTCTGTCCGGATATGATGCTGTGAATTGGATGATGCTGGTTGTCCATTATGGGAAGTCTGCAAGAAGAACACAAGAACCTGAAGTGGAATTACTTCAGCGTTGAGGAGGACAGTGATAGTAATCTGCCAGTGAAACTGCTCTTCTGTGTGGAGATGATGCTGGTTGTCCATTATGGGAAGTCTGCAAGAAGAACACAATAACCTGAAGTGGAATTATTTAAGCATTGAGCAGGACAGTGATAGTAATCTGCTCATGAAACTGCTCTTCTGTCCGGATATGATGCTGTGAATTGGATGATGCTGGTTGTCCATTATGGGAATTCTACAAGAAGAACACAAGAACCTGAAGTGGAATTACTTCAGCGTTGAGCAGGACAGTGATAGTAATCTGCCAGTGAAACTGCTCTTCTGTGTGGAGATGATGCTGGTTGTCCATTATGGGAAGTCTGCAAGAAGAACACAATAACCTGAAGTGGAATTATTTAAGCATTGAGCAGGACAGTGATAGTAATCTGCTCATGAAACTGCTCTTCTGTCCGGATATGATGCTGTGAATTGGATGATTGCTGGTTGTCCATTATGGGAAGTCTGCAAGAAGAACACAAGAACCTGAAGTGGAATTACTTCAGCGTTGAGCAGGACAGTGATAGTAATCTGCCAGTGAAACTGCTCTTCTGTGTGGAGATGATGCTGGTTGTCCATTATGGGAAGTCTGCAAGAAGAACACAATAACCTGAAGTGGAATTATTTAAGCATTGAGCAGGACAGTGATAGTAATCTGCTCATGAAACTGCTCTTCTGTCCGGATATGATGCTGTGAATTGGATGATGCTGGTTGTCCATTATGGGAAGTCTGCAAGAAGAACACAAGAACCTGAAGTGGAATTACTTCAGCGTTGAGGAGGACAGTGATAGTAATCTGCCAGTGAAACTGCTCTTCTGTGTGGAGATGATGCTGGTTGTCCATTATGGGAAGTCTGCAAGAAGAACACAATAACCTGAAGTGGAATTATTTAAGCATTGAGCAGGACAGTGATAGTAATCTGCTCATGAAACTGCTCTTCTGTCCGGATATGATGCTGTGAATTGGATGATGCTGGTTGTCCATTATGGGAATTCTACAAGAAGAACACAAGAACCTGAAGTGGAATTACTTCAGCGTTGAGCAGGATAGTGATAGTAATCTGCCAGTGAAACTGCTCTTCTGTGTGGAGATGATGCTGGTTGTCCATTATGGGAAGTCTGCAAGAAGAACACAATAACCTGAAGTGTAATTATTTAAGCATTGAGCAGGACAGTGATAGTAATCTGCTCATGAAACTGCTCTTCTGTCCGGATATGATGCTGTGAATTGGATGATGCTGGTTGTCCATTATGGGAAGTCTGCAAGAAGAACACAAGAACCTGAAGTGGAAGTACTTCAGCGTTGAGCAGGACAGTGATAGTAATCTGCCAGTGAAACTGCTCTTCTGTGTGGAGATGATGCTGGTTGTCCATTATGGGAAGTCTGCAAGAAGAACACAATAACCTGAAGTGGAATTATTTAAGCATTGAGCAGGACAGTGATAGTAATCTGCAAGTGAAACTGCTCTTCTGTCTGGAGATGATGCTGTTCATTGGATGATGCTTGTTGTCCATTATGGGAAGTCTGCAAGAGGAACATAAGAACCTGAAGTGGAATTATTTAAGCGTTGAGCAGGACAGTGATAGTAATCTGCTCATGAAACTGCTTTTCTGTCCGGATATGATGCTGTGAATTGGATGATGCTGGTTGTCCATTATGGGAGGTCTGCAAGAAGAACACAAGAACCTGAAGTGGAATTACTTCAGCATTGAGCAGGACAGTGATAGTAATCTGCGCATGAATCTGCTTCTGTACAGGTGAGTGAGATTGGTGGAGCAAAAAAAAACTTATAGCGTTCTCATGTGTTTTTTCTATGATTTAACAAGCGTCTTTTGTTGTCTCTGCAGATTTACGGCAGAGACAGTGCATCCTTTCCGACCGTCTGACGTAAGGTTGGTTAAATTTTTGTATATTTCCTCTCACCCTTGCCAAAAACGGTTATGATTTGTTGTGATTTTTACTTTTTTTTGATTACTTTTTCTTTTAATATATGACTATTTATTAGAGAAGTTGAATGTATGACATTAGTCCTTAGATTTCTGTGACACCCAGAACAATTTAGTTAAATACTCCCGGTCCACTGGCTCAGTCAACACCGCCATCCACCGGCACGTTGTTAAACCAATATTGTTAGTGGTCAGGTGGTTGTAGTCCAGCCTTGCTGTGAGCTGTGGTGCTTTCTCTGACAGCCAAATATACCCTCCAGACCTCAGCTGGGGGGGGGGGTGGGGGTTCTATTCATAGCACCCTGAGCTCTCGCAATCATTTCACTGCTTTCTAGGAGAGCAGAGCATCAGATAGGAGAGCTGCAAGTCAACCACACTTTCTTAATTGATTGCGACCATTGTGACAGGAGCCTGTCAGTGCACACCAAACTGACCGCTGCCAGATTCTCTTTAGGCCATCACATTTCCCCTTCCAAGGTCCCCTATTATGCAAAAGTATTTTTTTTGCAATGTTCTAATATTAATGTGTCCCTCGAGCCTGTTTATAAGCACCAAACGTGAGTAAAATCTATCATCTCCATCACTTGCTTGTTCCACTTTGGAGGAAAAGAGGCGCTAAAATGCTCAGTTTTGCGGTCATGAGGGAACAATCTCCTCCGTCATGGACATGATAGTGCTAGCCTGTCCTGTTTATATGTCCGCCACTTTAAAAAGAGACAAGTTAAATCATTTTTGTTGTCTTCGACGAATATGCTAACATAGCATGATGTCACTTTATAATGAGAAATGTGAGAGTGTGATGAATTATGATAAAATGCATCTCTGGTATTGAATTACACACGTGTACCTAATGTCTAGTCAATCGAGAGTCTTTATTTTATTCCCATAACGAGCCCTCCGTCCCTAAAATGACCCATTTGTGTCAAGTTTGTCACAAATAAAGCAGGTTAAAAAAAAAAAAAGTGTGTCTTTTGGAAGGTGATGAAAAGGCTTGTGTGTGTTATGAGTCTGTTGCCCAGGGCTCCTGTTCCACATTGAGGGTAGTAGAGTGAATAAATATAGACAGAAGTAGTGTAGGTCAATAAGGAGGGGGATGATGCCTGTGGGATGATTGGAATATTTTAATAGTTCCTATTTTGTAGGCAGGGGCACATACTGTGGGGGCCCTTTCTTTGAAATAATCTGTTCCAGGGTCAAACTGTTACCATCCAAAATTTTTTTTAACTGTGCAGGAACAGTAAAATCATATAAGTCATATGAGTAATCATAATCATGGTAATAATGATTGCAATAATAATAATAATAATCCAAATAAATTAATAACAAAAAATAAATAAAAATATAAAAATAAAATAATAAAAACTAATAAAATAAAAAATGTAATAATTTTTAAATTGCAATAATAATAATGGTAATAATAATTATAATAATCCAAATAAATTAATAACAAATAAATAAATAAAAATAAAATAATAAAAATTAATAAAAAAAATGTTTTATAATTTTTAAAATAAATTACAAAATTAAAATAAATACTACCATATTTTTCATTTTTTTCCCCAGCAGAACCCTGTTTTAATGGTTTCTGTACTTATCCTGCGTTTTAACTTTCATGGAAAAAAATGCTGGTTCTGGTTCTAGTTCTGGTTCTGCCGGCGTAACTGAATGAAGAGGTGCTTTCTAACATTCCATCTAGTTTATATTCACACGTTCTTCGTTAATTGCCCTTTGATTGAGGGCAATTGGTGCAACGTTGGGTGCAACGTTTGGCCTATTTTTCCTGAAAATGTTGGTTGAATTCTGAATTGTACGACCTCCATTGAAATGAAAACACAAAGGCGTCTATTTTTCCATTAAAGTCGCGTAGTAACTTTGCTCTCCGTGTTGTCTCCCTGACAGTAAAACAACAACAACAACAACACAAACAATATCAGAATATATTTAGATATTTTCAGACATGTCAGTTGGGTGCGTCTTTGTCTATCTACCGATACAAATAACCACAAACACAGCCAGACAAAGTTGACTTTTTCCCTCAGTCTACCCTTGAACTTGGTGCTGGGACTTCCCTGAGGACTTCTAATCTTTCACTCTTGTGTTTATGGCATGTCTGTCAGTGAGAACTCAACACAAGCACATCAATTCTTGACGAAAATATCATATATCATTGCCAATGTGAACTGAATGTGTAGCATAAAAAGTACTTTTTTAGCTGGGGATGCCGGTGGAAAATACTGATACGTATTTAAGAGAGTCTGAAGCGCTATTAAAAAACATTTTAATGTGAACAATATTAGGACACTTTATATTTTACTGCAGGAACACACAAACAGAAACCTGTATTACACAGCATACAGAACAAAGTGGTGCAGTGAATGAAGTAGTAAACCGTGGTAGTTTTTACATCCACCACAAATTAAATTAGTTGGGATTAGAGCTGCAACAATCAATTAATCGACAATTTTTGGTATTTAAAGTGGCTGAAAAGTAGAAAACACAAAAAAAACACCCGGAAAACGACTGTACCGAATCTGAGTTCTCGGAAGTGCTTTTTGTTAAAGTGTTTTGCATTTCAGAAAAACAATGTCCCAACTCCCTGAATCTGATTGGTCCAAATGCTATCACTTCCTATATCACTGGGATTTGGTACATTCCCCTTCCGGCTGGTGTAATTGTAACTGTTTTGCACTTCTCAGGTATTCACTGTAGGACCTCCCTCTTTAGCAAAGCCAAGTCCACCCATATTCTTTAGTAATACTTAGTAATATAGTAATAGTAATACTATAATATCGTAATATAGTCATACTATGTGTAAGTAAGGTTTATAATTTCATATTAAATTGCAATGTCAGCGCTGGAGAGAACGGTCAGCCCCCCCCCAGCCAAGGTCTAGCAAGGTCCAAGCTGTGTCTAAAGTGAAACTGAGTTCCTCTTCTTCATAAGCCTGTAATGGAGGCTGTTGGTGTATTACTCTGATCTGGTTTCAACCAATCACGGCTAGGGGGCGGGGCGTCTCAGCCATGTCACAGAAGGGCGAATCATAACGAAACGTGAGAGATGAATTCAAAACAACAGTGGGTCTTTCGTCCAAGTGATGTGTTGCGATCAAAACTACTAATTTTGTGTTTGCTTCATATTGTTTCGGTCCATTGACTAATTACTTGATTAATCGGAACAACACACTTCAGATTAATCATTAGTTGCAGCTCTAGTGAGTATATACTTACAGTGTAGCTTATTTGGTCCTTTGTCAGCTACTCTCCGTGAACGGTTCATTATAAGGCTTTTCATGTTAAAAGGTTTCAAATAGTCGTTTATCACCATAAAAAGCTACACCTTTAAATTACTAATTTTTTAAAATACTTTGAAATAAAAACAACTGCACAAATTGCACAGCACAAATCAGGTACTCTATAATGCATATGGTCAAATATTCCGACCTTGACCTGTGACAATATTTTTATCCAATAAAAATAAACGATTCCTATTTACACCATTCAATAGTAGTGACGAGGCAATACTTGTACAAAGGGAACAGACTTAGATTGTGAATTGTTTACTATTTGAACAGTAAAAGCACAATATTTTGTAAGGTTGTGACAGCATCAACATAACAGTCGGTGTCATTTTTCTGCCCTTATGATTAAGGTTATCGAAGTACACAAAATTCGGCGATGACGTTTTTAGTCTCTCTTACATCCTCTGTAATAGGATAAATATTTTCCCCATGTAAAAGAATAAATACTGTAAATATTTACAAGGAAAAAACATGCTAACATGACTTTGCATTGCCAAAACAGTAGAATGAACCAATTATTCCGGCATTGCAGGAAGTTTGAACGTTAATACCGATTAGAGATGATCGTCGATCATTTATGGAGAAAATTAACCAGTTTATCGATTAATCTGAATGTTCTGAACTCCTGTTTCAATGCCATATTAAGGATATTTTTCCGTCTTGATTAATCAACATCATTCATTCATTCATTTTCTACCCGCTTTTCCTCACGAGGGTCGCGGGGAGTGCTGGAGCCTATCCCAGCTGTCTTTGGGCGAGAGGCGGGGCACACCAGCCAATCACAGGGCACATATAGACAAACAACCATTCACACTCACATTCATACCTATGGACAATTTTGGAGTCGCCAATTAACCTAGCATGTTTTTGGAATGTGGGAGGAAACCGGAGTACCCGGATGCACGGGGAGAACATGCAAACTCCACACAGAGGCGCTAACCACTAGACCACCGTGCCGCCCTAATCAACATCAACGTCAATCGATTAATCAACAATTTCGCTCAATCAACAGAATTCATACCATCAGTTAATCAATTCCGCCCTAATTGTTTGGCGTAGGTTGAAGTCTGTGCTCTTTGAGTGATATTTGTGTTTTTTTTATGATAAATAAATAAATAGTGATTGGTGTGTATATGATTTGGCTATCAATTTGTGTTTTGGTATTGTCGTTGGCTTATACGCATATGATTAAGGACATTTTAATTCCCGTTCTGCAGGAACGGTGATCCATGATCCATGACACTCCATCGTGGTATTTGACACCAATGCACGCAGTCACACCGCAAGCGCCTCCCCCCCCCTCATACCGTCACCTCCGTTTTGCTATTGGTCACGAAGTAGGGCTGTGGAGGCAGGTAACGACTGTTATGAAGCTCCTTCTCCACCACGCAGAGTTTCTTAGGACCGTAGCCGTGCCTTAGTCCCAGCGCGTCGTTGCTGTCCCACGGCCTCAACATGGCCGCAGGGCTGGCTAAAGCGGCGCACGTGTAAGACAGCGACTGGGAGCTGTGGCTCTTAGGGTTCTTGTGTTTACGTCCGCTCTGCTTGGTAGACACCTGTCTAAGAGGACTGTAGGGATTGCACGGTTCCGGTTCTGTGTCCATAGGTTCCATCGGGAGGCTCCCTTTGGCTGCCATCTCCATCACTTGCCGGCGGTTGGTGTAGAAGCTGTCGTTGGCTTTTTCTGCTAAGAAGTAGAGAAATGGAAGTCATTATTAGTGTCCTGAGTGTAGCTGGAGATTCGAACTCGGCGTCTTATTCAAATGCGGTCACCTTCTAATCTTGCAACATCTCATGTACTTCACAACTTCTACTTCTATCCTCATTATATAAAACAGCTTTAGCTCAGAGAGGCTGACAAGGTGTGTGATGAAGAAGTGGTAGCTAACTGTTAAATTAGCTTTGTTACCCATTTCTTCCTTTAAATTTACTGTCTGCGGTTTATATTCTGGTGCCCTCATTATACAAAACAGCTTTAGCTCTAGCAACGTTTGCTCAAGTCTGCCATTGGATCCTGACAGCACGGGGCGGTGTCAAAAATCTGTTATCACCCACAGGTTTCCAAAAGGCTGGACTACTGCACGATGAAGAGGACAGCACAAGCTCAGGGCTGATTTACATCAAAACGAAAGTGACACTGGGAGCGACAACAATAAAGAGTCAGAGAGGCTGACAAGATGTGTGATGAAGAAGTGGTAGGTTACTTTTAAATTAGCTTTGTTACCCATTGTTTCCTTAAAATTTACTGTCTGCGGTTTATATTCTGGTGCCCTCATTATACAAAACAGCTTTAGCTTTAGCAACGTTTGCTCAAGTCTGCCATTGGATCCTGACAGCATGGGGCGGTGTCAAAAAATCCGTTATCACCCACAGGTTTCGACGATGAAGAGGACAGCACAAGCTCAAGGGCTGATTTACCTCAAAACGAAAGTGACACTGGGAGCGACAAGAAAAAAGAATCAGAGAGGCTGACAAGGTGTGTGATGAAGAAGTGGTAAGTTACTGTTAAATTAGCTTTGTTACCCATTTTTTACTGTCTGCGGTTTATATTCTGGTGCGTTCAATGGTATGGAAATTGCAGTATATTGTACACAATTTTTTTTTTTTTTTGAGGTACCACTGTATGTGCTTTGTGTTGCATCACCACACCACAACTCACATCATTTGTGTTTCCATTGGTCCCAAATCCTCATTAGCTAAAACTTGCTCTACTTTTCCCTAATGATCGGTTTCGTTGATGGCGCTTTTTCCGTGGTGCTCCGGGCTGCTCGTGTAACGAGAGACGAGCTTGAACTGTAACCGTCGATGTAACCACATCAAAACATTACAAGGACCGTTTTAGGACGCTACATGAAAGACTTACCGTTGTGTTTTATGATATTTATCGATACTGACATATAGTTTCCGACATGTTTTTAAGTCATCCTTTTTTTAGCGCTTCTATTTCTGTCCACTTTAAAGGGTCCGCATCTCACTGTCTCACTTGTCGAGGAAATTGCATCTTGGCGGTCCGAGTTCCAAAATTATCACTTGAGACGAGCGACAAAGGAGGTCCTATAAATACATTTCACTTCCTCTCCCTCTGAACATTGATGGGCTATTGATTAACTGGGAGGGACTTCTACAGATATTTTGAGAAGCTCCTGCTGTGAAGTAAACGGAGAACCAGGGAAAAAGGGTTGGTCTTTTTGTTGCTGTGGTCAAATCAACTTTTATGTCTTACCGACAGCTTTAAGCGTGGCGTACTTGTTGAGGTCCTTGATGGATGTCTGCGGCTCATAAGGGCTGCTGATTTGTTCCAGGACCGCGTACGGTTCAGTTATCAGAGGCGATGCCGGCGTCGTGTTGTTCATCTGCGGACTATCTGAAAGAGTAGAAACAAAGATGTTTTTAATGTTTACAATATCTTAGGGAACATCATTAGCGATTGTGCTAGGTAGTGCAATTTGGAAATTCAAAGACCGAATTCAATTCTCTCTGACTCTGGTCTAGCTATGACTGACTAACAACAATGGTTCTGTTGCACTCTCATTTATTCATTCATTTTCTACCGCTTATCCTCACGAGGGTCGCAGGGGGTGCTGGAGCCTATCCCAGCTGACTTCACACTAGAGGCAGGGTACACCCTGGACCGGTGGCCAGCCAATCACAGGGCACATATAGACAAACAACCATTCACACTCACATTCATACCTATGGACAATTTGGAGTTGCTAATTAACCTAGCATGTTTTTGGAATGTGGGAGGAAACCCGGAGTACCCGGAGAAAACCCACGCATGCACGGGGAGAACATGCAAACTCCACACATAGATGGCCGAGGGTGGAATTGAACTCGGGTCTCCGAACTGTGAGGCCTGTGTGCTAACCACTCGTTCGCCATGCAGCCTGAGAAGAAGCACATAAAAGCAAAAAAAAAAATCATTAAAAATACCACTTCCACATGGAATGAGAGGAGAATTTTTTTGTTGTTGTTTTTTTTACACCCTGGACTGGTGGCCAGCCAATCATAGGGCACATATAGACAAACAACCATTCACACTCACATTCATACCTATGGACAATTTGGAGTCGCTAATTAACCTAGCATGTTTTTGGAATGTGGGAGGAAACCTGGAGTACCCGGAGAAAACCCACGCATGCACGAGGAGTCTGCGCGCTAACCACTAGACCTCCGTGCAGTCCTGTTGCACTCCAAATTATTTTTTAAATTTAAAAAAGGACAAGGGCTGCATAGTGGATAAGTGGTTAGCGCACAAACCTCACAGCTAGGAGACCAGGGTTCAATTCCACTCTCGGCCATCTTTGTGTGGAGTTTGCATGTTCTCCCCGTGGGTTTTCTGCGGGTACTCCGGTTTCCTCCCACATTCCAAAAACATGCTAGGTTAATTAGCGACTCCAAATTGTCCATAGGTATGAATGTGAGTGTGAATGGTTGTTTGTCTATATGTGCCCTGTGATTGGCTGGTGTGCCCCGCCTCTCGCCCCCGCGACCGCCTCTCGTTAGTGCAGCGAAATGATCAAAAGCCAAAGAAAAAGCATAGTTAGTCTTTTGATGCTGTGTGGGTTTTTTTTTAGGGGGGGGGGGGGAGAGACTCTCGATGGTGAACATAGGATGATGTCACCTCCTTGTGCTGTATGTAAAGCCTCTCTGCGGACCCAGCTGGAAGATCATGGCCACTCTTTTGAAGGAGAGGTCTAATCCTACAGAAGACATCTGCTTAATTAATGGCTGTGCAGCAAGTCGACTGCCCCCCCCCCCCCACGACCCCCCTCCTCCCCTTTCCCATCGCCTGTCACAGATGTTTGGAACGTCTTTTAGATTGGAGGAGATGAGTTTGGGAATGTTCCATATGGTATTATTATTATTATTATTATTATTATTATTATTATCACAGGCTTAATCAATCAACTATGTATAACTTTTGCATAAGACCTCATCGTCATTGCCGTTGTTAGTGGTTGACAAACTTCAGTCCGCACCTCCTGCGGTCTAGAACTCCTCCGAAAAACAGATCATTAATACAGAATGAGGTTAATTAGGCTCTTATTCCCCACTGGTCAGCAAGAAACTTTATTATATTTTTGTGCTAGTTCATGCGGAAGCTGTCTCTTCTGAAGATGCAGAGGATTCATAGACGCCAACAATTTGGAATCATCGCCAACAAAACTATATTTTTATTGATAACATTAAGAGATTATTACATGCAAATGTTTTTTTTTTCCCCACTTTAGGGCCATTCGCTTGTGAGATTATAATGACAAAGAAATCTTTACAACCATAACTGCATCCATTTGTGTTATCTTGTCAAAAGTTGTTGACCTGCTTTTGTTTCATACAATTTAGTGCAAAGTGGGCCAAAGTCATTTTCAGTGTTATGCTGCTGCTGCTACCAAGGCTTTTTAGTTTACTTCTAATTTGTTATCTCCGTACAAATGAGTAAAAGGGTACATTGGCCTGGAGTCTGATTGAATTACTTAACGGTCAGGGTTTCCTTATCCGGGATCGATACATTATCGACCCGACCGAGCCGAGGATGCCTACTCAAGTTTAGAGACCTGATTTTTCCCTCCCCCGGTACATCTCTGCAACAACAGGTACAAGCGCTAAACTACAAATAGAACACGCACAATCACATTTATTCTACTCCCAGAATGCCGAGCATGAACGTGTACTTGTTTGTCTTTAGACCAAGCGGCTGTTCGGGGCTGGTGGCGCTGTCAGTCACAGCTTTTAATGTACGAAAGTAGGGCGCCGTTGACGCCTCGTAAGGTTAAAGACATGCTTGTCGCCACTTAGCGCTACGACACGAGACCACCTCTGTGGGACTCATAAAAAAAATTTGACAGGAGTATTTTTCCGTGTTCGAAAAAAAAAAAAACGGCAGAACAGGCTGCCAAATTTGATTTGAATAATACAATAGATATGCAAATTATCATAAAATAGGACTAATTTTGAGTCAGCGTTTTAAGCAAATATATGTGAAAGAAAGTACTGCATTACTTCATAACCTTTACGATAAAAATTATTTTATATCGTTATCAAGAAATTGGATAACAAAGCATGACGTTCGGTGAATAAGTGTGAAAACATCGAGGCAAAAGGTTTTGATAGCCGCTAAAAAACTACACCAGTTTCCTCATAAATTGGTGAGTACTGAGTGAGTACTAAGGAAGTACCCTTTCAATTTTAGTGAGGACACAACATTTGAATTTCCCCCACGCCCCAAAGTGCAAAGTGGTACACTCCTGTCCGTCCGTCCATTCAAGAATGTAGTATTCCAAATAACACACATATAAACACAAACACCGCGCTTCATTTTTAATTTCAGTTTATTTGTGTTCGAATCTCCAAAAAAAGTAGTCCTACCGCCCTTGATTGGGTACGGTATGCTCCCTCGTCGTCTAATCTTGTAAAATATTTGGTCAGTGATGCTCGAATATTCTGCGACAAACGATTTCTTCAAAATGCCCATGAACAAGGAAGCGCGCTGTCAATTTTTACTGAAGATATAGCTATTTCTTTTCACTGTTGTGGATCCAATGAAGCCGTCCGCAAGAAAGTTATCTGCTAATTAACAAACGGTACAGCTTCCCGATAAATTTTTACAATTGTTTTGCGGAGGAATTTTCCTTTGATATTGTTTAAGTCGCTTTAGAACTGATCCCTCGACCGCAGAATCAGTATAGTGTGTCCTTGTAATGGTTGCCAGTTGGTGCAGCTATGTGAGAGTACATCGGTAAACTTCAATTTCTGGCGCCTTAAGAGTCATGCAGGACATCGAGCTGACAGTCGACTGACCCCGGTTCAAACCCAGGTGCCATGATCTTTGACATTCATAATCTTGCATTGTCCGTTTATATAAAAATACAGACAAATTGCCTTTTTTTTCTCAACTCCATTCCATTGTCATTGTAGGTATTCCTAAAACTGTCGCTTCAGAATGTCTTTTTCCCAGCTGATGGCACAGATAATATCGTTGAAAGACATTTTAATCTCGCTTTAGAAGAACCAGCAACCCACAGATAGTTGGCCGTGACATCAAACTTCTTTTCTCTCTGTGTTATGAGTGCCTGGAGTGTAAAGAAGCCAAACTTCCCAGTTGCCCCCTTTTGGCACATTACCAGTCACAAAATAATAATAATAATAATAACAACCCAATAAAGCTGAGAGACTTTTGGAACTGCTGCTAAGGAGACTAATCCTCCAGACAAAATGATCACCATCAACACTCAGAACCCGTCCAAGACTGTCGTCATGGGAACGGCAATATCCCCCCCTGTGCTGTTGTCGACTCAATTAACCTGAACCATTCCCCTTTATCACTTTGAATGGGGAGAATGAATGGGGAGAACATGCAAACTCCACACAGAGATAGCCGAGAGTGGAATTGAACTCAGGTCACCGAACTGTGAGGCCTGCGTGCTAACCACTCGTACGTCATGCAGCCTGAGAAGAAGCACATAAAAGCAAAAAAAATAACAATAAAAATACCACTTCCACATGGAATGAGAGGAGAATTTTTTTTTTTTTTACACCCTGAACTGGTGGCCACCCAATCACAGAGCACATATAGATTTATAGATATACATTTATTTATTTATTTATTTATTTAAGGAGACTAATCCTCCAGACAAAATGATCACCATCACCACTCAGAACCCGTCCAAGACTGTCGTCATGGGAACGGCAATACCCCCCCCCCACCCCCGTGCTGTTGTCGACTCAATTAACCTGAACCATCCCCCTTTATCACTTTAGTTATTTGGCAAGTGGTTGCCAGTCTTAGATATTAGAATGCTCAATCGACTCTATGAATGGCATGTGTAGTAAACATAGTCGCACCGAAATACACATAGTACGCTGTCTTAAAGTTTATTTCGAAGTATACCAAATACTGCTTTTTGGTAAGAACTTGACTGCTTTGATCCAAGACCACTGTCTTCTGTTTTTTCTGAGAATAAGAATGACACTTACTTAGGCTGTTGATGGCCACTCTGGTTTGTATGTTCTCATAATGGAGGCCCAGGCTCATCTCATCTGTATGATCCGAAGCGGGATGTCGGATCACATGTGCCAAAGCCCTAAAAAGACAAGTGTAATTTCAGACTTTAATTTGACTCTATAAAGTATGCGTGCTAACCACTCGGCCGCCATGCAGCCTGAGAAGAAGCACATAAAAGCAAAAAAAAAAAAAAAAATCATTAAAAATACCACTTCCACATGGAATGAGAGGAGAATTTTTTTTCTTTTTTTTTACACTCTGGACTGGTGGCCAGCCAATCACAGGGCACATATAGACAAACAACCATTCACACTCACATTCAGACCTATGGACAATTTGGAGTCGCTAATTAACCTAGCATGTTTTTGGAATGTGGGAGGAAACCGGAGTACCCGGAGAAAACCCACGCATGCACGGGGAGAACATGCAAACTCCACACAGAGATGGCCGAGAGTGGAATTGAACTCAGGTCTCCAAACTGTGAGGCCTGCGTGCTAACCACTCATCCGCCATACAGCCTGAGAAAGAGCACATAAAAGCAAAAAAAAATCATTAAAAATACCACTTCCACATGGAATGAGAGGAGATTTTTTTTTTTTTTTTTTTACACCCTGGACTGGTGGCCAGCCAATCACAGGGCACATATAGACAAACAACCATTCACACTCACATTCATACCTATGGACAATTTGGAGTCGCTAATTAACCTAGCATGTTTTTGGAATGTGGGAGGAAACCGGAGTACCCGGAGAAAACCCACGCATGCACGGGGAGAACATGCAAACTCCACACAGAGATGGCCGAGGGTGGAATTGAACCCTGGTCTCCTAGATGTGAGGGTAACCACTCGATCGCCGTGCCGCCGAAGGGCTTTTTTAATGTTATAAAAGTTACCAAAAAAAACAGTAATTACCCTTCCTACTGTATATTATTGTACATATGACATGAAGCAGTAATTGTAAACAAAGTCACGTGACAAGGCATCCACGTGCCTACCTGGACATGTTGTCTCTGTTCGGACGCTGCGTCTTCTCCAGCCCCAGCTTGGTGAAGATGCCAATCAGAGCCATGATGGCCACCAGCCCGCAAATGACGTACACGATGAGATTGGTCTTGTCCTTAGCCGAGTCCGTCGCCACGTCCACTTTAGAAGGCGGCCTGCCCGTCATCATCCACGGCGGCGTGTCGTAGTTCTTACAAGTGGTCTGGTCCAGGCGCGAGCTTCTGAACGCGCAACAGAAGCGGAACCCACAGGTGCCGCAGCAGTACAGGTAGTTGCCAGTCCGGCACACGAACGGCGGGTCCCACTGGCCCATGACGTCGTAGTAACCGCGGCACTTGTCCTCCGTGTGCGGGGTTTCAGTCACGCCGATCGTCGTGGCTTCCGCCGAGTCATTGTATCCGGTTAGCAGCAGCAGATCCTCCGCCGTATGCTCCGGTGGTTCGCCTTCCGCTGTGACTTTGATGAAGAAGTAAGCGAGCAGCAGCTCAGTGCCGCGCATTTTAGCTCACTTTGTTTTGTTTTTTTTTCTTTTTTTTCTTTTGTTTACCACCACGCGTGGACGAGCTTACATCTTCCCTGGAGACGACCGCAGGGCCGCGCGTAAAAGTGCGCACAACTTCCCTTGCAACCAACCACCGGTGCGCACCCGTACTTCTCTCAATGTAAATCGGTTCCGGCTGCCACCTTGCAGCCCACCCCGGTGATGCTGGAGGTTGTCAGCCTCCTCCAGGCTGCTTCTCTCCAGCAGCGAGAGGTAGCAAATAATGGAAAGTTGGGTGAGGGAGGATGGAGAGGAGGGGAGAACCAATGGGATGGGGGGGGAGTAAAACTGTCTGTTTGTGTGCGTGTGTGTGCATGTGTGTACGTGTACTTGCATCAGCTACAAAGACAACTATACACATATATATATATATATACACAAAAATACAAGAAATGCATGACTATTTGTGATGAGTTAAAGGCGGCCATTTTTTTTTTTTGGTACAGCTCTTATTGAACGCCAAGGAAAAATCTGAATACCGGACCAGTGAAAAGTTTGGAGACACTCTCCATCGCTATTAAATGGGAAGGTGTGACCCGGATAATGGATGGATGTTACTACTACAGACATTTTGTTGGTGAAAATTATTGCCAATTCTAGTATGTTTTGGTTTTCATACACTGTCTTGGTTATCATACAGCGTAACAAACTAGTTTGTTTACTTGCGTATCATCTTTATTATATGTGTGTGTGTGATTTATTTGTTCACAGAACACACACAGAAAACGATGAACACTCAGTTTCTGTCTCCTTTTTTCCTCTAATAATCTCTGTGCTCAATTCATGTGCAGTGTGTATTTCTGAATGTTCTCTTGTGTGTTTTTGTCTCCTTTTTTCCTCTAATAATCTCTGTGCTCAATTCATGTGCAGTGTGTATTTCTGAATGTTCTCTTGTGTGTTTTTTCTTACAGCTGCAATATAGCAAATCCTGAGGCCAAAGAAAGTTGCAAGAGCCGGAATTCAGACTAACAAGGTGAGAAACACTATTAAATTCCAGAAAGAAGTGGTAGCAAAGTACGACTTTTACAATGGAATTGTAATTAAAGGTTCCGAGTTAACACATGTTGCAGGGGGAACAGTTTATTGGAGACATAACAAAGCAGGTCTGGAAAGTGTGTAATCATGTACTGGTGAATTTTACAGTCCTGATGCCTCCCTCGTGAGGTGTTAATGGCATGGAATTGATTAATTGGATTAACATCATTTCTTGTGGAAAAAATGTTATCAGTTTTTGTACGTTTTTGTTAACCCTTAGATGCATGAGTGACTGGACCCTACACTCTTCCATAAGTTACTAGAATACTAGAATCAATGTGTTTTTATGCCAATTTTGCCATTTTGGTTAGGAATAATCACTTGTATGATATTAAGTATTATATTTAGGAGTTGATAAGTTGATAAGAATCAAAGGTTCCTATTGGATTCCATAGAAAATGCATACAGGTCATTTTTGACCCACTTATTGAAGGTTGGGGCAGTAACACAAAAACAAAAAATTATTTAAAGAAGTTAAAAATGTGAATGGCATGATATCAAAAACATGTTTTTTGAGGAATACCTGGAATATGAAATGATGAAAAAAAAATCATTACAAAGATATTTCAAGAAAACAACCTGACCGGGTCATTTTTGACCCACTTATGGAAAATTGGGGTAGTAACACAAAAACAAAAATTTCTTAAAATGTATAAAAGTTAAAAATGTGAATGGCATGATATCAAAAACATGTTTTTTGAGGAATACCTAGAATCTGAAATGATTACAAAAATTTCATTACAAAGATATTTCAAGAAAACAACCTGACCGGGTCATTTTTGACCCACTTATGGAAAATTGGGGTAGTAACATAAAAACAAAAAATTCTTAAAATGTATAAAAGTTAAAAATGTGAATGGCATGATATCAAAAACATGTTTTTTGAGGAATACCTAGAATCTGAAATGATTAAAAAAATTTCATTACAAAGATATTTCAAGAAAATAACCTGACCGGGTCATTTTTGACCCACTTATGGAAAATTGGGGTAGTAACACAAAAACAAAAATTTCTTAAAATGTATAAAAGTTAAAAATGTGAATGGCATGATATCAAAAACATGTTTTTTGAGGAATACCTGGAATATGAAATTATAAAAAAATTTAATGACGAAGATATTTCAAGAAAACAACCTGACCGGGTCATTTTTGACCCACTTATGGAAGGTTGGGGTAGTAACACAAAAACAAAAATTTCTTAAAGTGTATAAAAGGTAAGTTAAAAATGTGAATGGCATGATATCAAAAACCTGTTTTTTGAGGAATACTTGGAATATGAAATGATAAAAAAAAATTAATTATGAAGATATTTCAAGAAAACAACCTGACCGGGTCATTTTTGACCCACTTATGCATCTAAGGGTTAAGCCTTTCGGAAAGGGATAACAATGAAAACTGAAGTTCCACTGGACTGTTGTTGTTGTTGTTGTTAGGCGGAATATTTTTGCCACTAAACAAGCTGCTTTGTGACACAATTTTTATTACCCTTAAAAGTTCCTCTTCATATGAACAGGCAAGATGTCACATCCCTTAGCTGTTCTTGTGTGATCTTCTGGAAGAACCAGACCTTGACACTCACGCATGTGTAACGAAAAAAAAAAAAAAAAGCTAGTCAGCAATTTATTTTTAGACTATACTTTTTTTGTCCAAACTTGTGATTAGCGAAAGGATGCTTTGCCATCTGCCGCTTGAGAGATCTCACTCTTTTGGGTTTGATGTTGAATCATCTTAGCAGTGGGAGGCTACTTTTATTTACAATTGGCCACCAGGGGAGTTTTGGCTTGTTTCATCTTGTACGGCTCCTATAAATAGTTCGCCTCGCCAGTCCCTCAAGGAGGAAACTTTCGGGTTTGTTTTCAAGTGCATGCTTCTCTTAAGGAGGTCCGGTCCGGGTTGCAAAACAACAGGCGTCATAGCCTTTAACCAGCTCGCTTGTATGGTTATTGGAGGTGTTATTGACACCCTGTGAGTCAGTGCCACTCGCGCCGGGAATGCTTCATTACGCCGATGACAAACGTTGTTCACCTTTCGCAAAAAAAAAAAAAAAAAGCCCAATTTACGACTCTGATGAGCAGTCCGTCTAGGTTGTGTTTATGCCCCAATTATCTCTATGGGGATGTTTTTAGTAGTCGGTAATGAGGGTTGCAGCAGTGGGGACTTTTGAGGCAAGACAGCTTTTCTCGACTTTCCTCGTCAAATTAGCTGAAATCCTATACACAATGCTTGGCATCTTCCGTCCAAAGTTGCCTGTGATTGCTGTGTGTGTGTGAGGGAGGTTGGAGGTTTCAATTCCCCCTAACGAATCATCAGAGACCTGCCTAGTTAAAGTGTAATGTGGGAAATTTGCTACAAGAAATCCAAAGCAAAATGCTTATTTTGCACAATAGCCGCAAATTTGGTCAATTCGGTCGGTAAAAATTGGGCTTTTATTCAGTTTTTGTATTACATTGATATGACATTATCTATGGGAAGACCTCCATGGTTTGATTATTGCTCCTTTTTCATAAATCAGTTGGATTATGGTCTATTATGAGTCTAAAAATTATGACTCTGACAATATATATAATAACCTTGGGCAAAAATATAACAGTTTGATGGTGTCATTGCATTATAATTACAGTTATTTTGAAATATTTTTTACTGAAAAGAGAAAAAAAAAAGTCAAGTCGAAACAAGTCAAGTCATTTTTGATGAAATTGTAACATTCATTCATTTTTTTACCGCTTATCTTCATAAAAGTCGCGAGGGGTTGCTGGAGCCTATCACAGCTGTCTTCCGGCTGTACTGGTGGCCAGCCAATCACAGGGCACATATAGACAAACAACCATTCACACTCACATTCATACCTATGGACAATTTGAAGTCGCTAATTAACCTAGCATGTTTTTTGGAATGTGGTAGGAAAATGGAGTACCCGAATTGAACTCGGGTCTCCTAGCTGTGAGTCCTGTGTGCTAACCACTCGACACCGTGCAGCCCCTTTTATTTTCTTTTATTTACAAATTTGGGTAATAAGTTCAATTCCACACTCGACACCCTGGACTGGTGGCCAGCCAATCACAGGGCACATTTGGACAAACAACCATTCACACTCACATTCATACCTGTGGACAATTTGGAGTCGCTAATTAACCTAGCATGTTTTTGGAATGTGGGAGGAAACCGGAGTACCCGGAGAAAACCCATGCATGCACGGGGAGAACGTGCAAACTCCACACAGAGATGGCCGAGGGTGGAATTGAACTCGGGTCTCCAATTTGTGAAGCCTGAGTGTTAACCCCTCGTACACCATGCAGCCCCTAAAAGGTTTTATTTCCTTTTATTTACAAATTTGGGTAATAAGAGTTTAAAAGTCAATATAGGGGTGTTATTTCATGTCTAGAGGGCTCTAATAATGCTTAAATATTCATTCATTTTCTACTGCTTATCTTCACAAGGGTGGCCGGGGGTCCCAGCTGTCTTTGTGGGGAGAGGCGGTGGTACACCCTGGACTGGTGGCCAGCCAATCACAGGGCACATATAGACAAACAACCATTCACACTCACATTCATACCTATGGACAATTTGGAGTCGCTAATTAACCTAGCATGTTTTTGGAAGAAAACCCACGCATGCACACAGAGATGACCGAGGGTGGAATCGAACTCGGGTCTCTTAGATGTGTGGCCTCCGCGCTAACAACTTGACCGCCGAAAGTGTAAATATTTATTTAAAATAAACATTCTAAATAAATAATAACCAACATGTCGTTAATGGACAATATCGTCCATAGTAGTGTTCGACATCACGCGATTAAAATGAGCGTCCAACCTCGGTCTCACTCGTGTGTGACATACGCTCAAAGACTTTGATGCAGCCGCCGCATTCATGGTGACACGAGCGGAATATTCATAACGCCTTTGTGAGCGTGCGTTCACTTAAATTGCTTCTCCGTCTGCTGGTCTTCAAAGCAGGTCTAATCTAATTCTGCTCATTTGGGCTCTATATTTATCTGTTCTTCTTTGAAAGCGGACGCTTTTAACATCAGCACAGAGAAGAGGTTGACAGGAAGGAGGACTTCAAATAGGTAATTTAGAGAATAAGGTCGCATTAGGTAGCATTCTTAGACTCCTTTACTCCCGAATAGCATAGAAAAACTACATTATTGTACCTTGTTTTTTTTGGTAGCGGCATAACGGCATACATCATGACGGTTTGGTGCGTACCTTGACTTTAAGCATGCATGCATGCATGCGTGGGTTTACTCCGGTTTCCTCCCACATTCCAAAAACATGCTAGGTTAATTAGCGACTCCAAATTGTCCATAGGTATGAATGTGAGTGTGAATGGTTGTTTGTCTATATGTGCCCTGTGATTGGCTGGCCATCAGTCCAGGGTGTAAAAAAAAAAAAAAAAAACGAAAAAAATTTCTCCTCTCATTCCATGTGGAAGTGGTATTTTTAATGATTTTTTTTTTGCTTTTATGTGCTTCTTCTCAGGCTGCATGGAAACGGAGCGGTTAGCACGCAGGCCTCACATTTCGGAGACCCGAGTTCAATTCCACTCTCGGCTATCTCTGTGTGTGGAGTTTGCATGTTCTCCTCGTGCATGCGTTGGTTTTCTCTGGGTATTCCGGTTTCCTCCCACATTCCAAAAAAATGCTAGGTTAATTAGCGACTCCAAATTGTCCATAGGTATGAATGTGAGTGTGAATGGTTGTTTGTCTATATGTGCCCTGTGATTGGCTGGCCATCAGTCCAGGGTGTAAAAAAAAAAAAACGAAAAAAATTTCTCCTCTCATTCCATGTGGAAGTGGTATTTTTAATGATTTTTTTTTTGCTTTTATGTGCTTCTTCTCAGGCTGCATGGCAACGGAGCGGTTAGCACGCAGGCCTCACATTTCGGAGACCCGAGTTCAATTCCACTCTCGGCTATCTCTGTGTGGAGTTTGCATGTTCTCCCCGTGCATGCGTGGGTTTTCTCCGGGTACTCCGATTTCCTCCCACATTCCAAAAACATGCTAGGTTAATTAGCAACTCCAAATTGTCCATAGGTATGAATGTGAGTGTGAATGGTTGTTTGTCTATATGTGCCCTGTGATTGGCTAGCCACCAGTCCAGCGTGTACCCCGCCTCTCGCCCGAAGACAGCTAGGATAGGCTCCAGCATCGCCCGCGACCTTCATGTGTATAAGCGGTAGAAAATGAATGAATATTTAAGCATTATTAGAGCCCTCTAGACATGAAATAACACCCCTATATTGACTTTTAAACTCTTATTACCCAAATTTGTAAATAAAAGGAAATAAAACCTTTCAGGGGCTGCATGGTGTACAAGGGGTTAACACTCAGGCTTCACAAATTGGAGACCCGAGTTCAATTCCGCCCTCGGCCATCTCTGTGTGGAGTTTGCATGTTCTCCCCGTGCATGCGTGGGTTTTCTCCAGGGACAAACAACCATTCACACTCACATTCATACCTATGGACAATTTGGAGTCGCTAATTAACCTAGCATGTTTTTGGAATGTGGGAGGAAAACGGAGTACCCGGAGAAAACCCACGCATGCACGGGGAGAACATGCAAACTCCACAGAGAGGTGGTTGAGTGTGGAATTGAACTCGGGTCTCCTAGCTGTGAATCCTGTGTGCTAACCACTCCTACACGGTGCAGCCCCTAAAATGCTTTATTTCCTTTTATTTACAAATTTGGGTAATAAGAGTTTAAAAGTCAATATAGGGGTGTTATTTCATGTCTAGAGGGCTCTAATAATGATTAAATATTAATTCTAGTTTTCTACCGCTTATCCTCACGAGGGTCGCGGGGGTGTTGGAGCCTATCCCAGCTGTCTTCAGGCGAGAGGCGGGGTACACCCTGTACTTGGTCGCCAGCCAATCACAGGGCACATATAGACAAACAACCATTCCCACTCACATTCATACCTATGGACAATTTGGAGTCCCTAATTAAAACCCATGCATGCACGGGGAGAACATGGATGGAATTGAACTCGGGTCTCCTAGTTGTGAGGCCGCCATGAGACCAATGGAACACGATTAAATTCTGTCTCGACAGGAGCCCAAACAGTCGGATGAATTGTATTTGTTAGGAACAAATGAACAACAAAAGAAGTACATATTCAACTACATTACAGTTATGTGTTTTCCACGCTGACACTTCTAAATGTCACAGTTGATTGCTGCCTCATGGTCTATTATCCTAATTATAAAAGCTTTCTGGGGCACCTGTTGGAGAGTTATACAAGCTACTTTTAATGCGCCATTTACATAATCTATCGCGGGTTGTTTGGGGTTAGTTTGTCTGTCATTGTTCAGCCTTTTTCGACACTATTGAAGCACAGGCATTCACCATATTTTTTCTAGTACGGTTTTAAATGGGGAAAAAGTTGCCAAAAAGTGGTCAGCATTAGTGACTATGTTATATGTTGAAGCTTGCTGTACAATGAGCATGCAAGAAACTGCGTTGTTTGGTGGAAACTTGTCTGAAGTTAACCTTAATTGTGTTATATTGGTAATGGTAATGGTTTTATTTCATTTGAACATGCATCAGATTACAATTGAATGCATCACATAATCAGTTCACAGTTCCACATGTCCAAAAGGAGTAGGAAGAAGCAAAGCTTATTAAATCCTACCCCTCCATCTGGTACTTTTATAATCAGTAACTGTTACATTTGTACACTTCCTGCTTTCCTAATATAGTTTAGTTTTTTTTTTTTTTTATTTATTTTTAATTTTTTTTTAATTTTGATTAAATGTATTTAAATTTTTTTTAACACAATGAAACACATTTAACTGAATAGAGACTTTAATTGGAGAATGTGTGATTTTTTTTGTTTTCCTCAAATTTAATTTTTAATTTTTAATTTTTAATTTTTAATTTTTAATTTTTAATTTTTAATTTTTAATTTTTAATTTTTAATTTTTAATTTTTAATTTTTAATTTTTAATTTTTAATTTTTAATTTTTAATTTTTAATTTTTAATTTTTAATTTTTAATTTTTAATTTTTAATTTTTAATTTTTAATTTTTCCACATATTGATTCTAATATTAATTCTTTTTCAAGTTTTAATTTTTTCAAGTTTTTATTTATTTATTTATTTATTTATTTATTTATTTATTTATTTATTTATTTATTTATTTATTTATTTATTTATTTATTTATTTATTTATTTATTTATTTATTTATTTATTTATTTCAATTTGATTTATTGTTGTATACGCTTATAATAGTTGATGGAACAGTTCTGAACACTTTTTGCGTTTTCGGTCTTCTCGACTAGGTCTTCTTCTTCTAGAACGATTGTGTCCAATCACCTTTGCTGATACTCGGATGTGAGCGAACCCGATCAAAGAGATTTATGGACACAGACAGTGAAAGATGAAATGACACACTTTCTCATCCCTATAGATAGATGAGCACACTGAGTGGCAGCGAACATACAACATGGCCGAACACGCCGAACAGCGCGCCTGCGATGTAATTTGTCCGTAAATTATCGAGACCCATTCACTGGTGACAGTTCATCAGCTGCTCGCTCGCTTGACATTTTTCCCCTTTTGTCTTCCTATTCATTTTTTCCCCACCGCCACGACACACACACACACACACACACAGACATGCACATACACACATAATAAAAGAGGCAGCGGAGTGCAGGGAAAACGCTGTCATGGTAACAGAAGAAGTAGCCATCGTGATGATGATGATGACCGTGAGCTAGACGGGCCTGATCTCCCCCCGTGATGTGATATCACAGCTGCACATCATTACCAGAAGATGGACTTGGGGTCATCTTTAAAGGTCACCCATGGATTTTTGGGAGGGTCGCTGGCTTTGTCGTACACACATAATTCACGCTTTAATTGCAATTTTCTCATATAAATGTCATTCATTTGTGATCGTTTGCCTTGATGACCATCCTGCATGTGAATTATTATTATTATTATTTTTCACTTTAATTACAGGCCTGCATGCAGAACAATGCATCTTCTACTTAAGGGGTGTCCTAACTTTTTCCAGTAAGGGCCACATATTGAAAAATGAAAGGATGCCACTTTGATATTTGGCCAATCTCAGCTTTGTAATATATTTGAAAAAATATATATTTTTTCATAATTATGACTTTATTCTCATAATATTTAGATTTTATTCCCTTAACATTATAACCTAATTTTCTCCAAAATACAACTTTATATTGTTATGTTTGTTTCTCATAATATATCGTCTTTAACAATTTTTAAAAAATATTTCAACTTCATTATACTAAAATAGCATTATTATTCCTCATAATTCTTATGCTTATTCTCTTGAAATTGTGCTTTTTTCTCTAAATATTTTTGACTTACTTTTGTAAAATTACTCTCATATTATTCCCATAATATTTTGACTTTATTCTCGTAACATTATAACTTTTTCCTCCAACCTAATTTTCTGACTTTATTCCTTGTTTGTTTTTCCTATGATATTATGACTTAAAAAATATTTTTAATTATTGTTTTTTAATATTTAAAAAATATTTTTTAATATTTTTTTAATATTTAAACTTTATGCTAACAAAATGCAGTTGTTTTTTTGCTATCTTATTTTTGTAAAATTATGACTTTTTCCTCATAAGATTACAACTTTTTTCTTTTAATATTTTGACTTCATTCTTTAAAATTACTGCTTTGTCCCTGCAGGCCGCTGCTCTAGTTGCTAGCTGTTAGCATGCTAGCTGTTAGCATTTATATATTTTGGGAATTTGAGGGCCTATAGCTTTAGCAATTGAGATCTGTTTATTGAAGCATGTTATCAAAATGTATCTATACCTGTTGCTAGCATGGTATCTATTAGCATTGTTAGCATTTCCATTTTGTTGGCATGTTAAAAAAAGTTTAGCAGGCAAAAGCCATCAAGTTGGTCTGAAAATCAGCATGGAATTCGAACAAAAGTGCTTGTCACAGTGAAGTTTACCACTTTGGTCTAATTACCGCAGTATCAAGTACCAAGTACCAAGTTGTGCACCGAGTGTCAGAGGCGATGAAGCTCCCGGCAGGAAGCTACATCCTACCTAACAGCCCATTGAGGACCGCCATCACAGCCTCTGCTTATTTCCCCGCCTTTCACGAGTCTCTCTGGTGTCTTGTCAGGCTCATTACGACGAGACAAGAGTTCACTTCTCCTAACGATGCGAGCTTCACAGGCGATAACGAGCCTCCCGACCGCCGCGTGTCTGCATCCAACAGGCGCTGCATGGGCACGCCATGTTTTTACTTCCATAGCCGAAAGTTATATGGTAGAATATGCTGTATTAGACAAGGTTTTGATAAGGGATGTGAGCATTAAAAATCGACCCCCGTTTAGTTAATGAAGACATTTAATGCTAATAATGACAAATATTTAACAATAATACTGCATGATGCTTAAATATATAATATTAATTATAAAATATTTTAATTGTAATTTTTTTATTATAAAAATTAATATAATAATTAAAATAATGAAATTATATTAAAATAAAATTATTAAAATTAAAATAATTAATATAAAATAAGTTATAAGATATAAGAAAAATATTTAACAATAATACAGCATGATTGATGCTGAAATATATGATATTAATTATAAAATATTTTAAATAATTGTTTAAATATTTTTTTAATTACAAAAAATAATATAATAATTAAAATAATTAAATAAAAAAAATATTATTAAAATTTAAATAATTAACAGAAAAATAAGTTAGAAAATATAAGAAAAAGATCTAACAATAATACAGCATGATGCTGAAATATATAATATTAATTATAAAATATTTTTAATTGTTTTAAAAAATTAATTATAAAAATTAAAGTAATAATTACATTAATTAAATTAAAATAGATGTATTAAAATTATCAAAATTAAAATAATTAATATGAAAAAATAAGAAAAATAAGTTAGAAGTTAAGAAGAAAAATATTTAACAATACAGCATGATGCTGAAATATATAATATTAATTATAAAATATTTTTAATAATTTTGAAATATTTATATTTAATTATAAACATTAATATAATAAAAATAAAATTATTACAATTAAAATAATTATTATAAAAATATGTTTGAATTTCGAAAGCTGTTTAATGGAACACAGTGCAATTTTAAATGTGCATTATTCCTGGTTGACCTTAATGACTTGACTTTTCCGCACATACTTTGAAAATGTGCTATACTATTTCCACTTAATGACTTTAACTTTTCCGTCTTTCTTCTATTTCCAGGTTGGCTAAGCCGAGGATGTCCTTGCAAATTTTTTTTTTTTCCCTTTCCAAAGGAGGTGGTAGTGTCGCTGCAGGCGATGCTAGATGAGTGTGGACAGTATATCTCTGTCACAGCACACACGTATACCAGCACTGTGCTGCCAACCCAGTGAAATGTGACTCAACTGCGGCCCGCCATTGCTCCAGTCTACGTCCTGTCATCTCCCAGGTGAGTCGGCCCCGCTAAATGTCCGTCACAGCTTTGTGGGCCTTGTCAGTGTGACTTTGGGCTAAAGACAGTCACACTTAAACAAGAGTACTTGGAGAGAGTAGACCTACACCGTTGCTGTGACATTGCTGGAATTGAACTCGGGTTTCCTAGCTGTGAGGCCTGTGTGCTAACCGCTCCCGATTGCCGTGCAGCCTAGCTGTAACATGAAATCAATCAGTGGTTACAACCTCAGCCAGTCAGTGTATAAAAGTACTACTAGTAATACTGATAACTCATAAATAATTAAGGGCATGCCTGTTTTGATACGCTGTGGTTATCTAAAAATTTTTTAAATATATTTTTTATACATTTGTGTTACGGTTTGATACTTTTTCAATACAAAAAAAATATTATCTTGCCTTTTTTTGATAATTATTGGTATCAATACTTATTGGCCCAATATTGGTATCGGAAATTGAGTGTATATATATCGGCAATATCGGCAAAAAATCCAATACCGTATATCCCTTTTTTTAGGTTGCTAAAATCCTCACTCATTTGATTATTACAAAAATTATATTTGATTGTTGATAAAACGGCTGCATGGTGGACGAGCCCCGAGTTCAATTCCACCTGCGACCCTCGTGTGGATAAGCGGTAGAAAATGAATGAATATTTAAGCATTATTAGAGCCCTCTAGACATGAACTAACACCCCTATATTGACTTTTAAAGTCTTATAACCCAAATTTGTAAATAAAAGGAAATAAAACCTTTTAGTGGCTGCATGGTGTACGAGTGGTTAGCACACGGGCTTCACAAATAGGAGACCCGAGTTCAATTCCAACCTCGGCCATCTCTGTGTGGAGTTTGCATGTTCTCCCCGTGCATACGTGGGTTTCCTCCCACATTCCAAAAACATGCTAGGTTAATTAGCGACTCCAAATTGTCCATAGGCATGAATGTGAGTGTGAATGGTTGTTTGTCTATATGTGCCCTGTGATTGGCTGGCCACCAGTCCAGGGTGTACCCCGCCTCTCGCCCGAAGACAGCTGGGATAGGCTCCGGCACGCCCGCGACCCTTGTGATGATAAGCGGTAGAAAATGAATAAATATTTAAGCATTATTAGAGCCCTCTAGACATGAAATAACACCCCTATATTGACTTTTAAACTCTTATTACCCAAATTTGTAAATAAAAGGAAATAAAACCTTTTAGTGGCTGCATGGTGTACGAATGGTTAGCATACGGGCTTCACAAATAGGAGACCCGAGTTCAATTCCAACCTCGGCTATCTCTGTGTGGAGTTTGCATGTTCTCTCCGTGCATGCGTGGGTTTTTCTCCGGGTACTCCGGGTTTCCTCCCACATTCCAAAAACATGCTAGGTTAATTAGCAACTCCAAATTGTCCATAGGTATGAATGTGAGTGTGAATGGTTGTTTGTCTATATGCGCCCTGTGATTGGCTGGCCACCAGTCCGGGGTGTAGAAGACTCGTGAGGATAAGCGGTAGAAAAATTAATGAATGTTGATAGAAACGCTTGTCACTCCAAACGAAACCAAATGTGGGCGTGCCGCATGTTGGAGACCACTACCACATAAACCTAATAATGCTCAGCTGTGCCTGACGCAGTCAGAGAGATCCATGATGTAACTAAAAGAGGTTTTCTCAATGGAAAAAAAAAAAGTATCTTTTATTAGCGGTACTTTTCTTCTGGCATCCTCGATGGAGCTGCATTCCATGTCGTCTGCATCCGTGAAGGACGCTGGCTGGCGTGCATATTTTTTGACCAATCGAAAATGTCAGAGCAATTTGAGAGGAGGGACGTTGTCGTTTTGGTTTAAAAAAACATCCAAACGCCACATCATCATCATGCGGGAAAGCGGGACGTTTGTGAAGATTGTGTGTGTGGTCGGTGCGATTGGAAATATCATTAATTCATTTCAAATGTGTGATCATTTCTGCAGATCTGCATGTTTTCGGATTCCATTAGTAGGTAATGATGGAAACACCTGCGTCTCGTCCCTCTGAGGTCAAATTTAGCCTCCATGTATGTGTATGTGTGTGTGTGTGTGTGCCTGCCAAATTGTGCTCCTGTGCATGTCAGACAGATCAGCTTTGCTCTAGTCCAAAAAAAAAAAAAGGGGGGGGGGGTGTTCTGAAAATAGTCCTGATCGAAGAGTACTGTTTCACATTACATTGCACAAAGGAGAGCCATGCAGACACGGCAGCCATGACTGTGGTGTCTTCTGTCACTTTTATGGACGCTTATGGACCCAAATAGCACAACCAGGCTGCTTCAAAGGACAAACAATTAATATCATCGCATAAAATACTGCGGAAATTGACATAATTTAATTTAGTTTGTCTGCAACTGCCTATCAAAGTGGATTTTTTTTTAATTTTCGATATTTTACATACATTAATTGGTGTAATAATAAAACCGAATAAAGCTTAAAATCAGAACCTGCTCATTTCTAAATCCCTAATTTAAATAAAATGTGCTTCTCAAATGGTGGACTGGGGCCCCCTGGTGTTTGGCTATGATTGGCAAGTCTATTAGTGTGTTGGTGCCAGCAATGCATACAATGGTTTGTACATGTAAATACATTCATTCATTCATTTTCTACCACTTTTTCCTCACGAGGGTCGCGGAGGGTGCTGGAGCCTATCCCAGCTGTCTTCGGGCGAGAGGCGGGGTACACCCTGGACTGATCGCCAGCTAAAAGCAAAAAAAAAATCATTAAAAATACCACTTCCACATGAATGAGAGGAGAATTTTTTTTTCGTTTTTTTTTTTTTTTTTACACCCTGGACTGGTGGCCAGCCAATCACAAATGACAAGTATTGAAATCCGACCGAGTTGCTTCTCGTATCAAAACAACGTATTGATAGATTGATGAATTATATTTATGTTTTTTTCCATTTCAATGAAAGGAAAGTACATTTTAGCGGTCTAAAAGCTCAAGAAATGATTGATTAGCCCCATGTGCGAAGCCTGTTCCTAATAAAATAAACCAAAACAACATTAATCCTTCTTTTCGTCAAAACTGAACCAGGCGAGTGAACTTTTATGACAAAAAAAATCAGCTTTTATGGCACAAATTCAATAATAATATTATTGTGACTGATGTGAATGAGTGACATATCATTCAAATGCAGTAGATTGATCAGAAATGATGACAGGAAGTCACGTTTTATGGTTCTTGTGGTTTGAATGTTCCTGTTGTTTATTATTATTATTATAAATTTATTATTATTATTATATATAAAGCTTTGTATATATAAAGCTTTGTATGAAACTGGCAGGGAGCAGTTATTATTGTTGTTGTTGTTATAATGTTGTTGTTGTTATAATAATAATAATAATAATAATAATAATAATAATTGGCTGGAGATTTAAAGAACAGATGAAGCCGTCCTCCATCTTGATGGATTATAATATTAATTAAATAATAATAATAATAATAATAATAATAATAATAATAATAATAATAATAATTATTATTATTATTAATTAAATAATAATAATAATAATAATAATAATTATTATTATTATTATTTAATTAATATAATAATAATAATAATAATAATAATTATTATTATTATTATTATTATTTAATTAATATTATAATAATAATTATAATAATAAATATATATTATAAATATAATAATAATAATAATAATAATAATAATAATAATTATTATTATGACTATTATAATAAAAATAATAATTATGATTATAATTATAATAATAATCATAATTATCCAGCACCCCCCGTGACCCTCGTGAGGAAAAGCGGTAGAAAATGAATGAATTAATTATTAATAATAATAATAATAATAATAATAATAATAATAATAATAATACAGCAACATCGCCGGTTCTAATAACTTGGCTGGAGATTTAAAGAACAGATGAAGCCGTCCTCCATCTTGATGGATTCACTTCTTTTACAATTTCGTAATATAATGGCCGCTTTCTCACATTATTGCTCCCTGGCAGTTTCATACAAAGCTTTATATATCTGGCTGAAAAGGTAATCATACAAAAAGGCTCTGACTCAGTCATAATTTTAATCACACATATTCAGAACAGAGTGAATAGATATAAGATGGAGCTCCTAAAGACCTCACTGTCCTCCTTGTCTATCTTTAAATGTAAAAAGAGAAAAAAAAAATCATCATTATTTGATCTATTTTAGTCTTAATTGAACGCACTGACCTTACTATCCCCTGTTGTTCCACTAGAGGGCGACATTTGTCCGTGTTCTGTCATGTTTAACTCTCCAAAGAATGCTGTTTAAGACTTATTTATATAAACAATGAGTTTTACCATCATTTTATCACTTCATCCATCATAGTGATGTTATGGTTTAATATTGCAAAGGTGTTTTTATTCCCTTCTGTAGCTCCCAAAATAAATGTAGAGTTCATAACTGCGTATCCTCTTCTTGTTGACGTAGTAAAACCACAAAGTTCCCGACTCTTTTTCTTTATTATTGATTATGTTTGTTTTAGTTCAGTGATGGCACATTGATGTATGAGCACGGATAAATGTCATGGTGAGCGTTTTCAAAACACTTTTTGTGTTCAAGTTGGAAATGCATATTTGGCATTTGAGGTACTTTGACTATTATAATTATAGGATTTTTTTTGTTTTTCGTTCATTAAATGACCGTCAGACCACAATGAGAGAAGGTCCTTGAGCGTTCGGGCGAGAGGCGGGGTACACCCTGGACTGGTGGCCAGCCAATCACAGGGCACATATAGACAAACAACCATTCACACTCACATTCATACCTATGGACAATTTGGAGTCGCTAATTAACCTAGCATGTTTTTGGAATGTGGGAGGAAAACCGGAGTACCCGTAGAAAACCCACGCATGCATGGGGAGAACATGCAAACTCCACACAGAGATGGCCAAGAGTGGAATTGAACTCAGGTCTCCGAACTGTGAGGTCTGCGTGCTAACCACTCGTCCACCATGCAGCCTGAGAAGAAGCACATAAAAGCAAAAAAAAATAAAATCATTAAAAATACCACTTCCACATGGAATGAGAGGAGAATTTTTTTTTTGTTTTTTTTTTTTAAACCCTGGACTGGTGGCCAGCCAATCACAGGGCACATATAGACAAACAACCATTCACACTCACATTCATACCTATGGACAATTTGGAGTCGCTAATTAACCTAGCATGTTTTTGGAATGTGGGAGGAAAACCGGAGTACCCGTTGGGGGAGAGATGTATTATCGAAGCCTCAAATTTTGTTTATTACACAACAACAACATTTTGATTGCATAATGGTGTTTTAGGCCAAATTCACATCTCGATCTCCGATTGGTTTTTACATTAAACAAACAGTATCTAGCATGTCAGGGGTCTCATGGTCCCCAGAGTCGTATGAGATATCAGCTAAGCTACTCGAGTCACTGAAACTCATCACGGTGTTCACAAAAGAATCATGTTTTCCGTGCGGGAATGCTCCCCCCCTCCCAAAAAAAAAAAAAAAAAAACCCTTGTGGCCTTTGCAAGGCCGTGATGCAAATGCCATGTGGGTGTGGGATCTGGAGTTGACGGCTTCGGGCCTGAGTAAATACTGCAGCAGCCATTCCTGGCATTGCTGTGTATGGCGCAGGAAGGAAATGTCTGTAATCAGGGGGGAACTTCATGGTTTCCCATAGCTGCCACAGGAAGTGGATCGGTAGCAGGCTAGATGACGAGGAGTTAAAAGTTGAGCGTTCAAAGGCGCCTCTGCAGCTCATATGCAACTTGGTTTGTTAATATCGTATCGTATTTCTCATTTGCATCTTGAATTTATTATTGCGTTATACTTTTAGAGTGACTTTTGTAGTCAAATAGATGTTTCCCATGAGGAACGTTTTTATTATCTCCTGAGGTTTCAGAGAGACTGACTTGTACTGCCATTTCCTGCCTTCCAACCGACCAAAAACGCCTCCTCCCTAATGTGTGGAGGATTAATGCTCTTATAGCCTCCATAATACAATTTAATATATATTATATCTTAGTTTGTTTAGAAAAACAGTGGTTCTAGACAAGAACCCTGGGGCACTCCTTGTAGCTGACAAGGCTAATGTGTGGAGGATTAATGCTCTTATAGCTTCCATAATTACAATTTAATATATATCATATCTTAGTTTGTTTAGAAAAACAGTGGTTCTAGACAAGAACCCTGGGGCACTCCTTGTAGCTGACAAGGCTAATGTGTGGAGGATTAATATTCTTATAGCCTCCATAATTACAATTTAATATATATTATATCTTAGTTTGTTTAGAAAAACAGTGGTTCTAGACAAGAACCTTGGGGCACTCCTTGTAGCTGACAAGGCTAATGTGTGGAGGATTAATGCTCTTATAGCTTCCATAATTACAATTTAATATATATCATATCTTAGTTTCTTTAGAAAAACAGTGGTTCTAGACAAGAACCCTGGGGCACTCCTTGTAGCTGACAAGGCTAATGTGTGGAGGATTAATATTCTTATAGCTTCCATAATTACAATTTAATATATATTATATCTTAGTTTGTTTAGAAAAACAGTGGTTCTAGACAAGAACCTTGGGGCACTCCTTGTAGCTGACAAGGCTAATGTGTGGAGGATTAATGCTCTTATAGCTTCCATAATTACAATTTAATATATATCATATCTTAGTTTCTTTAGAAAAACAGTGGTTCTAGACAAGAACCCTGGGGCACTCCTTGTAGCTGACAAGGCTAATGTGTGGAGGATTAATGCTCTTATAGCTTCCATAATTACAATTTAATATATATCATATCTTAGTTTCTTTAGAAAAACAGTGGTTCTAGACAAGAACCCTGGAGCACTCCTTGTAGCTGACAAGGCTAATGTGTGGAGGATTAATATTCTTATAGCCTCCATAATTACAATTTAATATATATTTTATCTTAGTTTGTTTAGAAAAACAGTGGTTCTAGACAAGAACCTTGGGGCACTCCTTGTAGCTGACAAGGCTAATGTGTGGAGGATTAATATTCTTATAGCCTCCATAATTACAATTTAATATATATTATATGTTAGTTTGTTTAGAAAAACAGTGGTTCTAGACAAGAACCTTGGGGCACTCCTTGTAGCTGACAAGGCTAATGTGTGGAGGATTAATATTCTTCTCGCCTCCATAATTACAATTTAAAATATATTATATGTTAGTTTGTTAAGAAAAACAGTGGTTCTAGACAAGAACCCTGGGGCACTCCTTGTAGCTGACAAGGCTAATGTGCGGAGGATTAATGTTCTTATAGCTTCCATAATTACAATTTAATATATATTTTATCTTAATTTGTTTAAAAAAAAACAGTGGTTCTAGACAAGAACCCTGGGGCACTCCTTGTAGTTGATTCTCACTGACTTTTTGGAAGTTCTGCTGTTGAAATCTTCTCCCTGTCAATCAAATACCCTTGATTTAAACACAATTTGAAATTTGAAACATACATCCATTTATTTTTTAATACGGCTTGTCTTCACTGGGGAGGTCGGCAGCCAATTGCAAGGAATTTTTACTCACTTTAACACTTCAAAATGTTAAATAATTAAATTAAAAATAATTTTAATAAAAATTAAATAAATTTAAAATAAATGTTCTTATTTAAATAATATTAATTTTAATTAAATAATAATAATTTTATTTTTTCATTATTTAAATACATTTAAATAATCTTAATTATATTAACGCACACTTGCTATGTCTTACAGTACTTTTGTGTGATCGGGCTAATGTCGTGGAGTTCTTCAACTATCGGGGATAACATCAGTTTCCTATGCCAGAATAAAAATACGGGTTAAGGAGAACAACCTTAAACTGAGCCCCTAATTACATGCCCCGACAGATTTTTCCTTGTAATTATTTGCCCCTCTAAGATGTTCGATTCTAATGGACATTCAGTGTGCCGGTGTGGAAAAGAGTAAGTGGTTCCAGGTTTTGACGCCGTTTCCCTACGCGGGTCACTTTATACACAGTAATTTATTAATTACTTCGAAACCTCAAACACATATACGGTATCTAATGCGCTTTTAATACTGTTGCTAGCCTAATTTAAAAGTTCCCGTTGAGTCAGCAGAACTTCATGGTATGCTATCATATACGTAAAAAAAAACTCAAATTGTTGTTTCTTTTATTAATTTTAAGACCAAATATTTTTTTTTTCTGTTAGGTTTCTGAGTGACTGTTTTCCTGCCGACTCGCCTTGTTCTTTCTCTGCTGTATGGGGCGGGATAGAAGAAACAGCATACTAAGCACTTTTTTTTTTTTTTTTTAATCAGGGCTGCAAGTGATGATGCCAAATAAAATCTGCCTGGCAACAAGTTGCCAATGAGCAAATGAAGTTATTTTTAAGTCTGTTTTTGTTTGGAAGCGTATGTCATGAGTCAAGGCCGTCGGAGGGTTAATTAGAGCTATGGGAAAGTCACAGTCTGTTGAAATCTGGGAATGTTGGACAAGTGTGAAGGAGTCACCCAACCCTTTTGGTGTCGCCGTAACATTCCGTTTTTTTTTGATGACGTGAGGGAAGTGCTGGATTCCAGATGCACGAAAAAAAAGCTTTTTTATCCCCCCATTTTTTGTCCGGGCTCTTTGTGTTTATAGCTCCCTAGCTTATTTGTGCTAATGGAAAAAAGTGGTATCCGTTGACCAAATTAGCTCATATCAAAGTCACTTAGACGAGATAAGTGGACGATGACAAAAAAGTCTCAAGAACTCATCTTGGCAAATGGACATGAAGGTGGCCATTTTGGCTTGAACCGGGTATTTGGTCAAAGTCCTGCAAGGGGACTTTGACCAAATTAGCTCAAATCAAAGTCACTTAGACGAGATAAGTGGATGATGACAAAAAAGTCTCAAGAACTCATCTTGGCAAACAGACAAGAAGGTGGCCATTTTGGCTTGAAACAGATATTTGGTCAAAGTCCTGCAAGGGACTTTGACCAAATTAGCTCAGATCAAAGTCACTTAGACGAGATAAGTGGACGATGACAAAAAAGTCTCAAGAACTCATCTTGACAAATGGACATGAAGATGGACATTTTGGCTTGAACCTGGTATTTGGTCAAAGTCCCTTGCAGGACTTTGACCAAATGAGCTCATATCAAAGTCACTTAGACGAGATAAGTGGACGATGACAAAAAAGTCTCAAGAACTCATCTTGGCAAATGGACATGAAGGTGGCCATTTTGGCTTGAACCGGGTATTTGGTCAAAGTCCTGCAAGGGGACTTTGACCAAATTAGCTCAAATCAAAGTCACTTAGACGAGATAAGTGGATGATGACAAAAAAGTCTCAAGAACTCATCTTGGCAAACAGACAAGAAGGTGGCCATTTTGGCTTGAAACAGATATTTGGTCAAAGTCCTGCAAGGGACTTTGACCAAATTAGCTCAGATCAAAGTCACTTAGACGAGATAAGTGGACGATGACAAAAAAGTCTCAAGAACTCATCTTGACAAATGGACATGAAGATGGACATTTTGGCTTGAACCTGGTATTTGGTCAAAGTCCCTTGCAGGACTTTGACCAAATGAGCTCATATCAAAGTCACTTAGACGAGATAAGTGGACGATGACAAAAAAGTCTCAAGAACTCATCTTGGCAAATGGACATGAAGGTGGCCATTTTGGCTTGAACCGGGTATTTGGTCAAAGTCCTGCAAGGGGACTTTGACCAAATTAGCTCAGATCAAAGTCACTTAGACGAGATAAGTGGACGATGACAAAAAGTCTCAAGAACTCATCTTGGCAAATGGACATGAAGGTGGCCATTTTGGCTTGAACCGGGTATTTGGTCAAAGTCCTGCAAGGGGACTTTGACCAAATTAGCTCAGATCAAAGTCACTTAGACGAGATAAGTGGACGATTACAAAAAAGTCTCAAGAACCAATCTTGGCAAATGGACATGAAGGTGGCCATTTTGGCTTGAACCGGGTATTTGGTCAAAGTCCTGCAAGGGGACTTTGACCAAATTAGCTCAGATCAAAGTCACTTAGACGAGATAAGTGGGCGATGACAAAAAGTTTTCAAGAACTCATCTTGGAAAACGGACATGAAGATGGCCATTTTGGCTTGAACCGAGTATTTGGTCAAAGTCCTCCAAGGGACTTTGACCAAATGAGCTCATATCAAAGTCACTTAGACGAGATAAGTGGACGATGACAAAAAAGTCTCAGGAGCTCATCTTGACAAACGGACATGAAGGTGGCCATTTTGGCTTGGACCGAGTATTTTGACAAAGTCCTTCAAGGGACTTTGACCAAATTAGCTCAGATCAAAATCACTTAGACGAGATAAGTGGACGATGACAAATTGTAAAGCGTTTTAGTTCATGTCATAAGATGTGGGCGGGGCATGGCGACAATCTTTTACGGTCAATCTGACGAATTGCCAAAAATTACAAAAATTTGTAATTATCAGCGCAAAGTCATATCTTGATCCTAATTGGTGTATATAATGAACATAACACCCTAAAGCCACACATTGCTTAAAATAATTATTCGTCAAGACAAAATATTTTCTCAAAATTATCAAATAGTTATTAAATAAAATGAAAATTTTAAGTTTTTAATGACAATTTATAAAATTTTTTGTACATACAAATTATTTTTTTTCTCTCTAGCTTGTGCGGATTGCGTTGCCGCAGTATGACACAATAAATGTTAGTTATTGGCGGTTTATGAATGAAATATTGTGCTCCATTTGTTATTTTCCATACAATCCTCTGTAGAGAAAGTTGCATTTGGCGCCATAAGCCAACATCTTGCAACCATCAACATAACTGAACCATTTGATGACTATTTATAGAAATTCTATGAAGTTATTTAGTCATTTGAGAGTGTAACACAATAGATCACCATACGGGGCGTAATGAAGCATCTGAAGAGAAATGATGTAATGCTTAGCTCGATGCTATAATCATGTCGTTTGAGTGAGGTAAATCACTTGAGTCACATTTCTCAGAATTACGATGACAACATAGTAGTTTGCGAGATTATCGGTCAATTTTAATTCAATGGAATTTCGTTTCATTTGGTAGTAATTTTGGAGGCAGAAAGTTGTGTCCAAAACGGGCTGATGTGCTTCCTGTTGGATGCGAGGCGTACCGCAGGCTCGCCTCATACCCGAGCTACCGTTGAACAACAATAGGGCCTTCATTGTGTCCTCGGGGCTTTGGTGACAGATCAGTTTTTAGCCACCCCACTAACGAAAAACACCCGTCTGGGGCGGCTCTGCTTTTTATGCACAGTAGTTTAAACCCCTCGGTGAACCTCTGGATCAGCTTCTGCTCAAGTTCCTGTCAGTCAAAACAGCTCTGCTTTGAGCTTCTTCAACTCTTTTCCCAGATGTGGGTGACTTGGCCCGGGATGTCCTGCACGCTATTCGTTTTTTTTTTTACGCCTTTTGTGCGGTTGTCTGTGCAGCACGCAAAGAGACTATCTTTGTTTTCGGATGTACGTTTTTTTTTTTTCACCTTACGATATTTGGCATTCTCCAAATCTGCAAGTTTGGGTTTTATTTACACTACCGCTCAAAAGTTTGAGATCACTTGGATATATTTTTTTTGGCCAGTCTGAGATATGTTTTTTTTTTTTTTTTTTTTTGGGCAGTCCTGCCATGAAGTCCAGCATTCTGAAGTCGCCGCTTCACTCTTGATACTGATACCGGTGTTTGACGGCTACTATTTAGTGCCTGTGAGGCGTCGTTGTCTTAAACTACACACTCAGATGTGCATCGTTTTTGTATCCTTGTTAGACCCAGTTTGTGCTGCTCTCTGAAGGGAGTAGTTAACAGCATGGTAAGAGATTTTAGTTTTAGTTTAGATTTTTTGATGGGTTTGGAATAATCTATTAGCCTTATAAAATGATGAACTTGGATTAGCAGAGGACTGACAGTTGTTGATAGTCGGCCTCTATGCAAAAATGTACATCGTTCTTTGAAAATCATCTGATTTATTTTAATTGTTTGTGAAATGGAAAAAAATTGTTTGTGAAATACATGAAAATGTGTTTTTCTTTAAAAAACAAACAAAATTTGCAAGTGATCCCAAACTTTTGAGTGGTAGTTTATGTGGAGAACGTAGTCGTGGTGACCATGAAGGAGTAAGATCTCGACACTGGTATTTGACGGGTACTATTTAGTACAGCTGCCAGACAAAGACGACCTGTGAGGCATCTTTGTCTTAAACTACACACTTGATGCTCAGATGTGCATCGTTTTTGTGTCCTTGTTAGACCCAGTTTGTGCTGTTCTCTGAAGGGAGTAGTTATGCTAAGAGATTTTAGTTTTAGTTTAGGTTTTTAGATCTATTAGCCTTATAAAATGATGAACTTGGTAGTAGGCCTCGATGCAAAAAATGTAGATCGTTCTTTGAAAATCATCTGATTCATTTTAATTGTTTGTGAAATGCATGAAAATGTGTTTTTCTTTGGAAAACAAACAAAATTTGCAAATGATCCCAAACTTTTGAGCGGTAGTCTATGTGGAGAACATAGTCGTGGTGACCATGAAGGAGTAAGATCTCGACACAAAATCTCGTCACAGGTATTTGACGGGTACTATTTAGTACAGCTGCCAGGTGACGACCTGTGAGGCGTCTTTGTCTTCAACTACACATTGGATTCACAGTTGTGCATCGTTTTTGTGTCCTTGTTAAACCCAGTTTGAAGGGAGTAGTTAACAGCATGGTAAAAGATTTTAGTTTTGATTTTTAGGTGGGTTTGGAATAATCTATTAGCCTTGTAAAATGATTATCTTGGATTAGAGATGAGATTGATTCAGAGGACTGACAGTTGTTGATAGTCGGCCTTTATGCAAAAATGTAAATTGCTCTTTGAAAATCATCTGATTCATTTTAATTGTTTGTGAAATGGATACAATTGTTTTTGAAATACATGAAAATGTGTTTTTCTTTGGAAAACAAAGAAATTTGCAAGTGATCACAAAGTGACCCCGTGAGGTGTCTTTGTCTTAAACTATACACAGTTCTGCATCGTTTTTCTGTCCTTGTTAGACCCAGTTTGTGCTGCTCTCTAAAGGGAGTAGTTAACAGCATGGTAAGAGATTTTAGTTTTATTTTAGATTTTAATCTTTTAGCCTTATAAAATGATGAACTTGATAGTAGGCCTCTATGCAAAAATGTACATCATTCTTTGAAAATCATCTGATTCATTTTAATTGTTTGTGAAATGCATGAAAATGTGTTCTTTTTTTTTTGGAAAACAAACAAAATTTGCAAATGATCCCAAACTTTTGAGCGGTAGTTTCCATGAAGGAGTAAGATCTCGACTGGCAGGTGGCGACCCCGTGAGGTGTCTTTGTCTTAAACTATACACAGTTCTGCATCGTTTTTCTGTCCTTGTTAGACCCAGTTTGTGCTGCTCTCTAAAGGGAGTAGTTAACAGCATGGTAAGAGATTTTTCTACGAGTATGTAAGTTTGTCTTGACCATATCCTGTCCCATTTTTTTTTTATCCCATGACTGAAATCCCAATGTGGTTATGGTTTAAAGGAAATAGAGAGTAACCTCAGGAGTTATAAGTCCCACTGGTTGCTTCGATGAGTCTCATTTATAGAGTGGATGAATGAGGTTCAATGCCAGGGTCTTCGCTTATCAGCCACTGAATGGTCCAGTTGAGTTCGGTTTTCGTGTTTATGATTGGTAGTTCAGAAAAGTGTTATTTATTTGTTATATTATCTCATCTAGAAAGCTCAGTAACGAGATGAATGGCGGCCTCGCATGCAGCTGCGTGGAACACAGCTTCAAAGAATTACTCAAGGCCCACGGGGATTTTCTTCTGGCTTTCCCACCGTTTGCTGAGGCTTAAAGTCCGGGGATGTGACGGCAGTGAGTGTGAGGGTGAGGGTGAAGACTCGGCAAGAAAAGAAATTTAAAGTTACTAATGCGATCTTTCCAAACATTTTATCAGATTTTTTTTTTTTACTCAATCCAATCAGGCTTCGTAAAAAAAAAAAAAATACAAGCACAGCTTCATGGCCTTATAAATGTTTACAAAAGACATTTTTATATATTTTATTTATGTTTTTTTTAATTTTATTTTATATAATTATATATATTATTATATATATTATTTATGTATATTTTTTTATATATTTTTTGATAATTTTGCATTTTGTTCATCAGTCCTTAAACGCACCACAGTCACACACCAAAGTGCTTCCTAACTACAAACCATATAAGGAAGTCCCTTTGTGACATCACAAAGGGGCGGTTTTACCACGCCTTCTGAAATCGAGCGTTTTGATCCATCCTAAACTCAATTTCAAACGCGCAATCTTCATTATCTGACAATCTGGCATCGTTTAACACAAGAATACAACATTTTAACAACGTTTATCGGTCAGAAAAGACGAAAATGCATAATAGGTTCCTTTTTAAAATTTAAATGTGAAACAATAAAACTCCATTTTAGCTTTCAAGACAAAACAACAACCTTTCACTTTTTGCCTGATATTTCTTGTTTATGCCAACTTAAGAGGTGCATTTTCAGGCCTCACCCGAGTTCGATTCCACCCTCGGCCACCTCTGTGTGGAGTTTACACGTTCTCCCCGCGCATGTGTGGGTTTTCTCCGGGTACTCCGGTTTCCTCCCACATTCCAAAAACATGCTAGGTTAATTAGCGACTCCAAATTGTCCATAGGTATGAATGTGAGTGTGAATGGTTGTTTGTTTATATGTGCCCTGTGATTGGCTGGCCACCAGTCCAGGGTGTACCCCGCCTCTCGCCCAAAGACAGCTGGGATAGGCTCTGGCAACCCCCTCCCTGCGCCCCTCATGAGGATAAGTGGTAGAAAATGAATGAATGAAAGTCTAAAGGTGACTATAGGGGTGTTATTTCATGTCTAGAGGGCTCTAATAGTGTTAAAAGCCATGTTTTACGAGGTCGTGAACACATTTTCGACGCACTAACTAGTAAAATATTCCTACATTGCATTGCAATGCGCATTGCAATTGCGCAGGCCTCATAGCTAGAATACCCGAGTTCAATCCCATCTTTGTGTGGAGTTTGCATGTTCTCCCGTTCTCCGTTGGGTTTTTCTCCGGGTACTCCGGTTTCCTCCCACATTCCAAAAACATGCTAGGTTAATTAGCAACTCCAAATTGTCCATAGGTATGAATGTGAGTGTGAATGGTTGTTTGTCTATATGTGCCCTGTGATTGGCTGGCCACCAGTCCAGGGTGTAAAAAAAAAAAAAAAAAAAAAAAAAATTCTCCTCTCATTCCATGTGGAAGTGGTATTTTTAATGTTTTCTTTTTTTGCTTTTATGTGCTTCTTCTCAGGCTGCATGGCGGCCCGAGATTTGTTGGTTGAATCCTGGATTGTACCAAGTAGACATTTAAAGGTTCTACTTTATATTCTTGCTTTCTTGAGCTCCACCAAAACTTTGATGGGGATGCTTTATGATGCATCTAATACCACGATTGAAAACGTTGCCACGATATGACCCAGACATTTTTTATTTTTTTTTTACGACAGATTAATAACTGCAATGCCAGCTTTTTATGAGCCGACAGTGAGTCAGCCGGAGCCCAAAAACCATCTTTGCTCACCAAGTGTCATTCAATAGCTAACCCCGAACGGCCTCACTTAGGACGACGTGGAAGCTTCTCAGCGATTCACCTCGGAATCAACACCAGTCCAAAAAAAAAAAAACCCAGAAGGAATTTGTTGTCTGGGTTTTACCTTAAATTCTCATGTGAGCCTCAAAGGGATGACTCTTTCATTACAGTACACCTGTGTTTGATTACCACGTGCCAATCATCAGACGAGGACAGAAGCCCTCCTAAAGCTTTTAAGTGCTGCTTTATGGTCAGCTGATGGTGTTTTGGAGTTTGGTTGACATCGCACCGCTGTAACGTGAGTGAGATTAGACTGAATATTATCAGGAGTATTTGTATCGTTGCTGATCCTTGCCTCCGTGCTAATGCTAGCTTTTCATCTTCAAAGAAAACCGGGAGGAAAATTTGATTTTTTTTTTGGCTTTGAAGACCAGTTTGACGCTGAGGGTCACGTTTCTCGGGAGTTTTTCTTCACCAGGAAAAATTCAATATTATGCTTTTTTTATATGCATCTAGTCGAGTGAATCAGCAGCGCCTCTGCTGGCCATAGACAAGTAGTGCACTCAATTTTTTTTCAGTACAATTGGTTGTTATTATTAGGTGTACTGTACATAACACTGCATTATATTAGGAACAGGGAGTGATCTGGTCACTCGTCTACTCCGTAAACGGATACAGTGAAGCCAGGGTTTGAACACAATGACAAGTGGACAAGATGAAAGCAGTGTCCCGTCATTGGAGATTGTTTATTTTATTTTATTGTTTTATCATTTTCCATTTATTGTTTTATCATTCTCCAAATGTTTTGAGGACAACTAAAAAAAAAAAGAAAAAAAAACAAAATGAATGGTAAAATCATCAGTCATTTTACAATAATAAATTCAAACCATTGAGAGAAAATGGTGCAGCCCAAGAAAATATATATAATATGTAATATAATAATGAGGAATTTTTTTTTTTAAATATTTAAAAAATAATAATTTTAGTCTCATTTATTTGAAATATTAAAGAAAAAAGTGAGACGTAAACAAAACTGAATAAAGTTGTATTTTTTTGAAAATTAGATTAGAAAAAGTCGCATTACAGGAATAAAGTAAAAATATTATAGGAATAAAGTCATCATGATGAGAAGCAGATTCACCAGATGAAAGTTCAAATATTAATAATAAAATAATAATAATAATAAAAATAACAACAGCAAAAATAGGGGAAAAAAGGCTGAAATCTCATTTATTTTAAATATTAAAGAAAAAAGTGAGAAGTAAACAAAACTGATTAAAGTTCTATTTTTGTTTTTTATTAGATTGCTGGAAAAAGTCGCATTACAGGAATAAAGTAAAAATATTATAGGAATAAAGTCATCATGATGAGAAGCAGATTCACCAGATGAAAGTTCAAATATTAATAATAAAATAATAATAAATAAAAAATAATAATAAAAACAGCAAAAATAGGGAAAAAAAAGGCTGAAATCTCATTTATTTGAAATATTAAAGAAAAAAGTGAGAAGTAAACAAAACTGAATAAAGTTGTAATTTAGATTGCTGGAAAAAGTCGCATTACAGGAATAAAGTAAAAATATTATAGGAATAAAGTCATCATGATGAGAAGCAGATTCACCAGATGAAAGTTCAAATATTAATAATAAAATAATAATAAATAAAAAAAAATAATAATAAAAATAACAACCACAAAAATAGGGAAAAAAAGGGTGAAATTCAGACAAATGTATGTTTTTTTTTTCAGCTTCATTTGCGTTACAATAAATCAAACTTACTCTTGAAACCTTTCATGTCCCACGCTGCAAAAGTCCGGACACGCCCGCCTTACCGTCCCGGACCATGACCTTAAAAACAAGGTTTGAAGACCTCCTCATGAAATAAAGCAACTGCTTTCTCATGCAGTTTTCTTTGCAATACATCAGAAAATTCAAATAAAGCTAATCAGCGGGCTACATTATAGTCGTCTACAAGGGAGCAATCTTAGTTTTCTTTCTAAAAGCGAACTGTTTGATGCGGCTCTTGCATTGGATCGTAGTGGTTTCCGTTCCTAATGTTGCGGCTGGCGAGAGTACATGACTTCATTTGCGGCCAAGCCATAGAAAAGTGCATTTTTTCAATGAAATTGTAAGCAACTGTGAACGTATTCAATGTGACTGTTGTACAGACAGCTGGTCGGAGGGGGGGGTTGGGGGGGGGGGGGGGGGGGCAACACATGGATGCAATAATCCGATAATGAATGTGATCGTCATCAAAAGCTGAAAATGACTTGTTGCGGCGCAGATGAGAGTTCACGTCATCGTTATCGCCGCGTCCTCTAATCGATGCCTTGTTCTTGTTTATTGGCTTTCGCGGCAACCAGAAACAGCCGTGTTCTTCTGTGGAATGGAATGGGAGCTTTTTAGAACCAGACACTGGTTCTTTCTGTCTGTTGGGCACAACAGATGTGGAAGATGTTGATTATTGTTCTGTTCCCGTGTTGAATTGCACATTCCTGATGCTTTCAGAGCGCTCCGGGTGCCAAACGTTATTCCACGTAAAATAAAGACTCATCACATGAATGGTTGTTTGTCTGTATGTGCCCTGTGATCGGGTGGCCACCAGTCCAGGGTGTAAAAAAAAAAAAGAAAAAAAATTCTCCTCTCATTCCATGTGGAAGTGGTATTTAAAAAAAAAAATTTTTTTTTGCTTTTATGTGCTTCTCAGGCTGCATGGCGGCCGAGTGATTAGCATGTAGACCTCACAGCTAGGAGACCAGGGTTCAATTCCACCCTCGGCCATCTCTGTGTGGAGTTTTACATGTTCTGCCAGTGCATGCGTGGGTTTTCTCCGAGTACTCCGGTTTTCTACCACATTCCAAAAACATGCTAGGTTAATTAGCGACTCCAAATTGTCCATAGGTATGAATGTGAGTGTGAATGGTTGTTTGTCTATATGTGCCCTGTGATTGGCTGCCCACCAGTCCAGGGTGTGAAAAAAAAATTCTCCTCTCATTCCATGTGGAAGTGGTATTTTTAATGGTTTTTTTTTTTTTTGCTTTTATGTGCTTCTTCTCAGGCTGCATGGCGGTCGAGTGGTTAGCACGCAGGCCTCACAGTTCGGAGACCCAAGTTCAATTCCACCCTCGGCCATCTCTGTGTGGAGTTTTACATGTTCTCCCCGTGCATGCGTGGGTTTTCTCCGGGTACTCCGGTTTCCTCCCACATTCCAAAAAAAACATGCTAGGTTAATTAGCGACTCCAAATTGTCCATAGGTATGAATGTGAGTGTGAATGGTTGTTTGTCTATATGTGCCCTGTGATTGGCTGGCTACCAAGAACCCGCTAACGTGGTCCTGTCAAATTCTAGGAAGTCACCACAATTAGCGTTTGTTTTTTAATCTCACTTCCTGTCAGCGTGTTTAGCTGTATCACGACTATAACGACACTGCAACGTTTACTTTTCTTCGTTTTTACGTTCTTTTTACAAACAGTGAAATGACAGAAATAGCAACACCGCCGCTGCGATGGGGAAATTACGATAAAACATATTGAGAGGGGGGGGGGGGTACATAAATTACCATGAACGAGATAAGCTTCTGTGTCCCTGAGGGATTTGCGTGTGTATGTTTGCTCATGTTGTTGTTATTTAGGACTTGATAACGCGAAAATAAAACACTTCTCATGGGAAAGACGCCCGCTGTTTGTTAGAATACGTCCATAACGAAAAAAAAAAAGTGTCCAAATTGTCTTCACGTTTCATCAGTTATGTCATAAAGTCAAACACAGCGGCCTAGAAAGGGTTAAACACGACGTTCCCTCCTACTGATCTTAGCCAAGCACACACACACACACACACACACACATTGGCTGAACACACACTTTTTTTTCCCCTCCTCAGCTGAGTCCAAAGCCAGAGAAGAAGAAGAAGGAGGAGGAGGAGGAGGAGGAGGGGCGGCCGGCCGCTAGCGAGCCCCAGCTGTCGTTGGCTCAGAGTCTCGTTTGTCCCCGCGCCGTCTTCTCGTCTGGCCTGGACACTCCATGGGACTCCAGAGGTGGCCCCCCAGCACAGCAGCACTGTCCTCCTCCATGGCCTGCCTCCATGTGGAGACCCCCTCCATCTGCAGGGGGAAGTTCAAATCAGGTAACTTTATTGATATTTTTACAGTGCATGCAAGGGGAGGTTATTAAGAAGAGGGGGGGGGGGTTGTGATGAGTCACCCTCCCCGACCAGGAAGTGACAAGGCAGAACTTAAGCTCTTTGTCTGAATGGGACGACATGCTGCAAATGCTCTAATGCTCTATGTTAATAATAATAATAATACACAGGCTCAGCTGCACGGTGGTCGTGTGGTTAGCGTGACATGCTGCAAATCAAATGCTCTAATGCTATAGTCACCAGATACGTGGTCTACAAGTAGATACCAGCCTCTCTAATTCATTTAATAGCATTAACAGATGTGGCTGTAGGCAACCTCCTGGTATGATTTTTGGCATTAGCTTGAATTTGAAGCATCCAGCAGCTTGATCTAGCTCTACATGCGCTTTAAAATGTGTGGTACACTTGGCCGTCATGCTATAGTTGCTAGGAGCGTTGACTAAATAAAGCAAATAACCAAGTCTAAAATTAATCTTTCAATAAAAAAATAGCAGTTTTGTCTACCACTGTATGCGCTTTAAAATGTTAGCGCTTTACAGTACTGTTGTTTACAATGACAATAATTTGTAAAAAAAAAAACTATTAGAAGTCTTTATGTTAATAATAATAATCCACAAGGCATATGAATTTAACTTTTTCATAGACCGGCTCAGCTGCACGGTGGTCGTGTGGTTAGCGTGACATGCTGCAAATGCTCTAATGCTATAGTCACCAGATACGTGGTCTACAAGCAGATACCAACGTCTCTAATTCATTTAATAGCATTAGCAGATGTGGCTGTAGGCAACCTCCTGGTATGATTTTTGGCAGTAGCTTGAATCCAGCAGCTTGATGTAGCTCTACATGCGCTTTAAAATGTGTGGTACACTAAAATTACTACAGTAAAATTAATCTAAAATTAGATTAAAACAAAAAGCAGCTTTGTCTACCCCTGTATGCGCTTTAAAATGTTAGCACTTTGCCGTACTGTTGTTTACAATGAACTCATCAATGCTATTAATGCTAGCTATTACAACATTGGTTCTGGTGAAGTTATAATTATCGAATTATCGCCTAATTCCATTTAGCGGTTTAAGTAAATAAACTCCCCGCTGAGATGCAATTACGTTAGCATCAATATTGCTAATAATAACGTTGCTAATATTTTCCTCAATATTTTCCCCAAAGGACGCTCATACTAATTGACGCCTTTGACAAGCATTTAAATTGTGCGAAAAGGAACAAAACAATAATGTATAATGAATAATAAATAAAAATAAATAAATAATAAAATAATAATAATAAATGTACATTTATTATTGTTAAAAAAAAATGTTAGAAGTCTTTATGTTACTAATAATAATCCATAATTTAACCTTTTTATAGACAGGCTAGGCTGCACGGTGGTTGTGTGGTTATCGTGCAGACCTCACTGCTAGGAGACCCGAGTTCGATTCCACCTTCGGGCATCTCTGTGTGGAGTATGCATGCGTGGGTTTTCTCCGGGTACTCCGTTTTCCTCTCATATTCCAAAAACATGCTAGGCTAATTAGCGACTCCAAATTGTCCATAGGTATGAATGTGAGTGTGAATGGTTGTTTGTCTATATATGTGCCCTGTGATTGGCTGGCAACCAGTCCAGGGTGTACCTCGCCTCTCGCTTGAAGACAGCTGGGATAGGCTCCAGCACCTACGCGACCCTCGTGAGGATAAGCGGTAGAAAATGAATAAATGTTCGAGTATTCTGGATGCTAACTATTAACACCAGGATTAATGAAATGCAGTTAGCTCGTATCTGATGACGCAGACTGTAGCCAAGGCTAATTGGTGTTTGATTTCCCAACATGCAGTGCGAATTCAAACATAGATTGACGTCAGATAGATGTGTTCGGACGCAGAAAATGCGAAGGTCTGTTTGTGATACGTATGCTACATCAGATAGCGCTAAGAGCCGTTTTTTGGATATTTATAAGCAATAAAGCTAACATAACTTGGCATCGTGCTCTTTTTAAACTTTATTCATCTTTGCCTTGGCAAGAAGGCATCTCCAGTAAACCGCTATTTGTTCTCTTTACAAAAGAATCCAATCAAATCGGAATCAAACAGGGGGGCCGGGAGAGGAGAGAGGTTGCGTCAGTCGCCAGGGTTTTTTTTTTTTTTTTTGGTGGTCGTTCCTCCACAAGCTCTTGTTTACGCTCTGCTGGAGAGCAGGAGAGAGCGTCAGGCGGCTGACATGGCAGCCAGGAGGTTAGCCAGGGTTCACGACAAGCTGTCACATTGTCAGGAGCACCTCCAGGCACTGGATCGTGCCCCCTTATATTAAATGTTCCAAAACTACGAGGTGCTTTTTGATGTTTCTTGATACGCAGTCATAAATTTCACTGCTTGGGGCATTCTTTCCAGGTCACAGTGACTGTAAATACTCGGACTCGGACTCTTGAGTATGCTAGCCTGGTCTCTGCAGATCCCGGAGTCTGCTTTGATTCTGGACCCCTTTTTTTTTTTTGCCCTCCTGAGTTGATAGCCCGCAATCAGCCCCCGAAAACCCTGCATCCCGCCCCCCTTAAACTTACATTTCATGGTTCCCAGGCCTTGTTCTCACAGCTGCCCGGTTTATTTTTGCTAGCATGAGTCAGAGTGGCCTGTTCAGACGCAGCGCTTGTCCCAGTGGAGACGTGTGTGTGTGTGTGTGTTGTGTGTTTGTTGTGTGTGTATTTATGAGGGGGTGGATGTTTCCCTTGAGTCGATCTGTAGATGTAGCTACGCTGACTTTTTATGTCACTAAGGGGGCGGCGATCCTGGGGCCTCCGTCAGTCACCATCAACTTCTAAACTACCTTGACCACACCCACTTAGCTGTAGACACTGTTTGGACACGCCTCTCAATCAGATCAATATTTTTTTTTAAATAAATCAACTCATTTTTATAGGAGATCAGGGTTCAATTCCACGTACAGCAATGAATCTTGCACACAATAAAACTAAAATAAAGTAAAATTATTTCAACAACATGCATGCTAGGTTAATTGGCGACAAATTGTCCATAGGTATGAATGTGAGTGTGAATGGTTGTTTGTCTATATGTGCCCTGTGATTGGCTGGCCACCAGTCCGGGGTGTGATAGCTGGGATAGGCTCCAGTACCCCCTGTCTCTCGTGAGGGTAAGCGTTAGAAAATGAATTAATTAATGTGCACTTCGGGGGGGGGGGCGTACAACAGTGAATCTTGCACACAATAAAACTAAAATAAAGTAAAATTATTTCAACAACATGCATGCTAGGTTAATTAGCGACTCCAAATTGTCCATAGGTATGAATGTGAGTGTGAATGGTTGTTTGTCTATATGTGCCCTGTGATTGGCTGGCCACCAGTCCAGGGTGTACCCCGCCTCTCGCCCCGAAGACAGCTGGGATAGGCTCCAGCACCCCCTGTCTCTCATGAAGATAAGCGGTAGAAAATGAATGAATGAATGTGCACTTGGGGGGGGGCGTACAACAATGAATCTCACACACAATAAAACTAAAATAAAGTAAAATTATTTCAACAACATGCATGCTATGTTAATTAGCGACTCCAAATTGTCCATAGGTATGAATGTGAGTGTGAATGGTTGTTTGTCTCATTTTTATTTCCTGGGTTAGATTTCCAGTTGCACACTTCCTGTATATGGTCTGTCCCAATATTTTCGTCCATGAAGTGTCTTCACTGATACTAAAAACAAGTGGCTATGACTCATTGATGACACATTAACAAGGTTTATACCACCCTAACTCCCCTTGGGTAATCATATTGTTTACTTTCATGTCTCAATGAAGTGTATGAGGTTTTGTCCACTTCCTCTCCGTCCCAGTACAGGAAGTGAATTGTACGTCTGCTGTTGTTAGCCTTTGACCTTTGCCGTTTATTCTAAAACACCAGGTGCATTGTAGGACTCAGCGTGACATCTTAGGATGACTTAGTGGAGCTTTTCAATTAGAGTTATTTGACTTTTTTTTGTTGTTTTTTGTCTTTGCACTCGCAGCTCTTCAGCTCTGCCTGCAGCACAGACGAAGTCGCGAGCAACTTGTGGAGCAAGGCATCATGCCCCGTGAGTGTATACGTGAAAAGTATATTCATTACATGCTTTTATCTCATCTTCTTTCGGCAGACTGGTAGCCAGCCAATCACAGGGCACATATAGACAAACAACCATTCACACTCACATTCATACCTATGGACAATTTGGAGTCGCTAATTAACCTAGCATGTTTTTGGAATGTGGGAGGAAAAACGGAGTACCCGGAGAAAACCCACACATGCACGGGGAGAACAAGCAAACTCCACACAGAGATGGCCAAGGGTGGAATCGAACCTGGGTTTCCTTGATGCCGTTCACTGGACTAGCAATACTGGCCTTTTTTTAGGCCTTTATATAGGCCTCTGTTTATTTGGTCCACTTTTGCACAGAGTAAATTCATTATCTCAACTACTCGAGCACTAAGTCAACAATAAATCCACAAAGTATTTAAAGGGCCATCCTTAAAGGGCCAGCCTTAAAGCTCCAGCCTTAAAGGGCCAGCCTTAAAGGGCCAGCCTTAAAGGGCCAGCCTTAAAGGGCCAGCCTTAAAGCGCCATCCTTAAAGGGCCAGCCTTAAAGGGCCATCCTTAAAGCTCCAGCCTTAAAGGGCCAGCCTTAAGGGGCCAGCCTTAAAGGGCCATCCTTAAAGCTCCAGCCTTAAAGGGCCATCCTTAAAGGGCCAGCCTTAAAGGGCCAGCCTTAAAGCTCCAGCCTTAAAGGGCCAGCCTTAAAGGGCCAGCCTTAAAGCTCCAGCCTTAAAGGGCCAGCCTTAAAGGGCCATCCTTAAAGGGCCATCCTTAAAGGGCCATCCTTAAAGCTCCATCCTTAAAGCTCCAGCCTTAAAGGGCCATCCTTAAAGCTCCAGCCTTAAAGGGCCAGCCTTAAAGGGCCAGCCTTAAAGGGCCATCCTTAAAGGGCCAGCCTTAAAGGGCCAGCCTTAAAGCTCCAGCCTTAAAGGGCCAGCCTTAAAGGGCCAGCCTTAAAGGGCCATCCTTAAAGGGCCATCCTTAAAGCTCCAGCCTTAAAGCTCCAGCCTTAAAGCTCCAGCCTTAAAGGGCCATCCTTAAAGGGCCAGCCTTAAAGCGCCAGCCTTAAAGGGCCAGCCTTAAAGGGCCATCCTTAAAGCGCCAGCCTTAAAGGGCCAGCCTTAAAGGGCCAGCCTTAAAGGGCCAGCCTTAAAGGGCCAGCCTTAAAGGGCCAGCCTTAAAGCTCCATCCTTAAAGCTCCAGCCTTAAAGCGCCAGCCTTAAAGGGCCAGCCTTAAAGGGCCATCCTTAAAGGGCCATCCTTAAAGGGCCATCCTTAAAGCTCCAGCCTTAAAGGGCCAGCCTTAAAGGGCCAGCCTTAAAGGGCCAGCCTTAAAGGGCCAGCCTTAAAGGGCCATCCTTAAAGGGCCATCCTTAAAGGGCCAGCCTTAAAGGGCCATCCTTAAAGCGCCATCCTTAAAGCGCCAGCCTTAAAGGGCCAGCCTTAAAGCGCCAGCCTTAAAGCGCCAGCCTTAAAGGGCCAGCCTTAAAGGGCCAGCCTTAAAGGGCCAGCCTTAAAGGGCCATCCTTAAAGTGCCAGCCTTAAAGGGCCAGCCTTAAAGGGCCAGCCTTAAAGCGCCAGCCTTAAAGGGCCATCCTTAGTAATTACAACCCTTTCGCATACATTACTACCTCAAAGTATTGACTGTCAGTGTAGTACTCCAAGGACAGCACAGTAATACTAGCTTGTCCAGGCTCAGTCAGTGTCGTGTTTGTAATAAAAGATGATTTAGTCATGCTGATAAGATAAAAGCTACAAAGAAAAGTCATTTTACGTGTTGTCAGTCAGCTCCTCCCTGTCTCCGCACGGCTTCGTGAATCACAGCCTGGGCCTTCGATGGAGGTCAGTCACCCCTTTAGTGTCCTAGTCGAGCGTGCTGACTCCCCCAGGCCGTTCTCTATTAAAGCCCCCACATGTATCCATCCTGGATGCTAAGGTTTGCAGTTCAGGCTTAGTGATGGTTGTTGTTTTTTTGTCTCCGTCATGTGTACTTAAACCAAACCGTTAGTCATAACGGAGGTGACTCAAAATGGCTTTTGCTTTGTTTTTGTATTTTTGACTAATGCACAGCCTCTTTTTATGGCAAATGTTTTCACAACTTGATAGAAGATAAATAATATTTAAGAACATCATAATGTTCTTTTTGGTGTTGCAAAGGGGTGGGACATTTCTGGAAGCGTTCCATGGAAAGTTAAGACGGGGTATTTGGGGAAAACATTCAAAGTTGGATTCTTTTCCATGGGAATTAATGATTCCTTTTCTGAAACTGTCATTTTTTTGTTTGCTTTTCCGATTTTAAACCTCACTGCAACGGTTCAGATTCATCTATCCCAGTGCGGTAGTGGCGTCGAAATTCCTCTGATGTGGCATGATTTTAGTCATTATGGGATGTTGCTGAAATATTCCTGGAGTAAATAATGTGCAAAGCTTGAGGGACGCACAGACAAGGAGGGGGAAGTTGCACTAAATTGATAGAAAAAAAATGTTTTTAAGCAATATTCTGCAGTTCGGCGCCACTCCAATCTGCAACCACAGTAAACATATTGTGAAAGACAGAATTGTGGATACAGCCGGATTATTGTCATTGTTATATTTTGCAATTTTGATTGTATTTGGCGCAAGCTGTCTTTATTTTTGCACAAAGACTTTGCACTAAAACGTTCATTTACCTGCAAAGGTACATCTTGCAATGTGTATCTTATATTGCCTTTTTAACTACTTATAATAATTTTTATTTTATTTTTAAATAGCTTTTATCATGTAGTATCATTTTGGATTCATTGTCATTATTAACAATTATTTATACGTATTTTTTATTATTAATAATTAATAATAATGATTATTATATACAATTTTAAATAATTCTTTATTAATTTTTACACTATGATGCATTCATTTTGGACAGAAAAGGTACATCTTGCAACGGGTATCTTAAATTGCCTTTTTAACTACTTATAATTATTTTTATTTTATTTTTAAATAGCTTTAATCGTGTAGTATCATTTAGGATTAATTCTAATTATGAATAATTATTTCTACGTATTTTTAATTATTAAAAAATAATAATTATGATTATTATATACAATTTTAAATCAATTGTTATTTATTTTTACACTATGATGCATTCATTTTGGACAGCAAAGGTACATCTTGCAATGTGTATCTTAAATTGCCTTTTTAACTACTTATAATAATTTTTATTTTATTTTTAAATAGCTTTTATTGTGTAGTATCATTTAGGATTAATTCTAATTATTAATAATTATTTATACGTATTTTTTATTATTAATAATAATGATTATTATATACAATTTTAAATCAATTGTTATTTATTTTTACACTATGATGCATTCATTCTAGACAGCAAAGGTTAATCTTCCAATGTGTATCTTAAATTGCCTTTTTAACTACTTATAATAATTTTAATTTTATTTTTAAATAGCTTTTATTGTGTAGTATCATTTAGAATTAATTCTAATTCTTAGTAATTATTTATAAGTATTTTTTATTATTAATAATAATGATTATTATATACAATTTTAAATACATTTGTATTTATTTTTACACTATGATGCATTCATTTTGGACAGCAAAGTAAGAATTTCTGATTTCTAATTTGACTGTGCGTGTGACAAACACTCAATCTCTGTTGTGGTTCTCATAAGACTGTTTAGGTGTACCTAATATTATGGTCAGGATTGTGCACGAGTAGAAATAGTCACTGATTCCTTCTCCTTCAGCTCTGAAAACGCCCGCCACCTTCCATGAGCGTATTCGCAGCCTGGATAGAGCCAGGGTAAGCCCTAAAGCTTCTATGCTGTCTTCTGCATCTCCTATCATCCGACATTTTTTTTCTATCAATCAGACAGGGAACCTTCTGAAGCACAAGCTGTGCAACAGACCCACACGTTCCGAGCTGGTCCATATGCACGTCTTACAAGGTAGTCCTCCTCTTGGTTGCATCCTTTGGATTTCATCCAAGCAGCTAAAAAAACGATGCTTTTCCCTTCAGCAGAGGCCGACGCAGAACCTTCAGTGCAGGCCGATCGAATGAAGCTAAAGAGGGCAAGACTGGTTGATGATCTGAACGAGAAGATCACCCACAGACCTGGACCTATGGAGCTGGTGGAGAAGAACATCCTGCCTGTGGATGGTGGTGCCAAAGAAATCCACGAGGGTAGATAATTATTCAATGTACCCAAGTCCTACCATCATACTAGATGATGATGGATTTCATTCTGGCTTCTTCTTTGACCCTGATGTAAATATTATTTATGTGTACTCTTCATAACGCCATAAAAACATAACCCCCTTGGCAATGGCGCTTGGGACTGAAAAATAGATGAATATTTCACATTCCTCTCTATTTCTTATCTTTATTGTTGTTTTCTTTATCCTCAAGGGAGAGAGAACAACCCGAGGAAGCCAATCAAACAAACCAAAATCCCTTTTCCATGTGTATCTTAAATTGCCTTTTTAACTACTTATAATCATTTTTATTTTATTTTTAAATAGCTTTTATTGTGTAGTATCATTTAGGATTAATTCAAATTATTAATAATTATTTATACATAATTTTTATTATTAATAATTAATATTAATGATTATTATATAACATTTCAAATCAATTTTTATTTATTTTTACACTATGATGCATTCATTTTGGACAGTAAAGGTACATCTTGCAATGTGTATCTTAAATTGCCTTTTTAACTACTACTTTTAAATAGCTTTAATCTTGTAGTATCATTTAGGATTAATTATAATTATTAATAATTATTTATACATATTTTTAATTATTAATAATTAATAATAATGATTATTATATACAATTTTAAATCAATTTTTATTTGTTTTTTACACTGATGCATTCATTTTGGACAGCAAAGGTACATCTTGCAATGTGTATCTTAAATTGTCTTTTTAACTACTTATAATAATTTTTATTTTATTTTTAAATAGCTTTTATCGTGTAGTATAATTTAGGATTAATTATAATTATTAATACATATTTTTATTAATAATAATTAATATTAATGATTATTATATAAAAAATGTAAATCTTTTTTTTTATTTTTACACTGATGCATTCATTTTGGACAGTAAAGGTACATCTTGCAATGTGTATCTTAAATTGCCTTTTTAACTACTTATAATTATTTTTATTTTATTTTTAAATAGCTTTAATCTTGTAGTATCATTTAGGATTAATTCTAATTATTAATAATTATTTAAACGTATTTTTTATGATTAATAATAATGATTATTATATACAATTTTAAATACATTTTTATTTAATTTTACACTATGATGCATTCATTTTGGACAGCAAAGGTACATCTTGCAATGTGTATCTTAAATTGCCTTTTTAACTACTTATAATAATTTTATTTTTAAATAGCTTTTATCGTGTAGTATCATTTAGGATTAATTCTAATTATTAATAATTATTTAAACATATTTGTATTATTAGTAATTAATAATAATGATTATTATATACAATTTAAAATAATTTTTTATTTATTTTTAAACTTTTAAAATGTCCTGAAGGGACACTTTGTTCTCCAGGTGATGATCCGGACAAGATGGTGGACGTGTACAGCTTCGATGAGGACAACAACAGCGATGCTTTATCTACGCCGGAACCTCCGTGCCAAACTCCTCCGAGCGCCATGAGCTCATCGGCCAGCCCGACCGAGTCCAACACGAGCTCCTCCATGCAGGTGAGCCCAAGATGTTAGCTCATGGAGGCCCGGCATGGGATTGCATTCAATAGCATTAGCATCCAGGAAGTAGGGATGATTAAGTTCACGTTGTAAAATCCGTGAAAACGGACCACAAAATGTAACGAGTCTGAAAAAAAAATACCTGGAATGTCATACGCTAAGTTCTTTACCCAGATCTCAACTCCGTGGGACATGTTGGACCAACGTGTTAAAGGTGCAGCCGAACTAGGGAATGTCTTCTGGAAGAATCCGCCATATAAAACACACAAATATTGTGTTTTGTTTTTTCCCACAGCATTCCCCGTCATGTAACGCCACATCACCCGCCGCCGCCGCCGCTGCCAGTGAGCAACCATCTCAGCCGAGCGTTGCTTCGCCTGCGAAGGTGAAGCTGACATATTGTTGTTGCTTTCACACCCGACATCATAACTACGCGCCCTTTTCCCGTGACGTCATCGCATGTGTGTTTGTTTGTGTGTCGTCGCTTCACAGCAAGGCTCGCCAAAACCGCCGCACGAAAAGAGCCGCGGTAAAAAGAACCGCGAGGCCAAACCGCGGGTACGCAAGTTGAAGTATCATCAGTACATCCCCCCGGATCAGAAGCATGAGCTGCAGGTGGCGGCGGCGCAGATGGACTCCGCTTACGTGCGAATCCTGCAGCAGCAGCAGCAGTTCTTGCAGCTGCAGATCCTCCGTCAGCAGCACTTGTGCCAGCAGGGGGCGCCACCTGCCACACACAAGTATGGACAATATTATTATGTAGCAACATTATTTATCAAAGTTTATTCATTCATTCATTTTCTACGGCGGGGTACCGCGGGGTACACCCTGGACTGGTGGCCAGCCAATCACAGGGCACATATAGACAAACAACCATTCACACTCACATTCATACCTATGGACAATTTGGAGTCGCTAATTAACCTAGCATGTTTTTGGAATGTGGGAGGAAACCGGAGTACCCGGGAAAAAAAACTCAGGTAGAACATGCAAACTCCGCACAGAGATGGCTGAGGGTGGAATTGAACCCTTGTCTCCTAGCTGTGAGGTCTGCGCGCTAACCACTCATCCGCCGTGCAGCCTCAAAGAAGTTTAGATATTTAAATTTAGATTGTAATATTAGCATATAATATGTATTTTTATTTCTAATTATTTTATATAATAATTATATATATTATTTTATAATTAATATTATTTATTTTTACTTTATTTTACTTTTTTCTAACTATATTAAATTAAATTTAGGCTGCACAAAATTACCAAATGGAACACAATACCCAGAAAAACAACAAATCTGGCTAACCGAGTGGTTAGTGCACAGGCCCCACAGCTAGGAGACCAGAGTTCGATTCCACGCGCGGCCATCTCTGTGTGGAGTTTGCATGTTCTCCTCGTGCATGCGTGTTTTTTTTTCCTCCCACATTCCAAAAACATGCTAGGTTAATTAGCGACTCCAAATTGTCCATCGGTATGAATGTGAGTGTGAATGGTTGTTTGTGCCCTGTGACCCAGTCTCGCCCGAAGACAGCTGGGATAGGCTCCAGCACCCCTGCGACTAAGAAAATCAAATTTGGTATTGTTTCACTGTTTATAAGTGTTCCCGTGTATTTTAACAACTGTTGCATTGTGTTTCAAACTGTGCCGCCATCGCCAATGACTCTCTTACACCCTGTTTGCCTTTCCCCTCTTCTTCCGAAAGACCATCGGCCGAGATCCAAAATGGCTGCTCCGGTGCCGTCCTGAGTGAAAACTGCAAGCCCGATCAGTTACCGGCCAATGTTGACGAAATGAAGGTGACAAAGTTTTTATATGATACGTATGGTAAGACCGCATCAGGGGAGTCCAGGCCTAGGAATTTTGCCTTGAAAGTAGAACATTAATTGGTTAATACTTCTTTTTTAAAACTACATCAGGAGGTTTCCTACAGCCACAGCTAATTAGTTAATACGGACCCAGGCAGACTTTCGAAAAGTCTATGGTTTAGCCACAAAAATTAAATTAAGTTCACAAGCTAGCAGTTACTTAAATATTAAATTAAATTTCTTCTGCTTTGTTGTTGCTAGCAGAGTTTACGGGGCAAAGTCATGTGTGCCCCAAACGCACAATTTAAAGAGAAAAAAAAAAATGCAAGCTACGCATAGGTGTGCCATATTCATGCTGATACTTTTGGTCATAGGATTCTGCTGACCTACACAGTAGAGGAAGGACAAGGAAGGTCGGCAGGAAGGAAATTGCTTTAAAAAAAAAAAAAATTAAAAAAAAAATTATACTGTGTGAACTGAACTTGGAACCAGTTCATGAGAACAACGATCTAAACTTTGAACTAGTACTATATACTATATATAGTACTTTGTAGAAGTACACTGCTGCCTGACAGATGGTTCATGTTCTGTTTGGTTCTGTTAGGTGGCTGAGCTGAAAGTGGAGCTCAAACTCAGGTCGCTTCCTGTCTCCGGCACCAAAACAGACCTGATCGAGCGGCTAAAGGTCTACCATGAGAGCGCTGTTGCCATGGAGACAACCCCTCCTGACAAGTTGACCCCACCTGTGTCCCCCGTGGCGTCTAAAGAGGACAACGCGAGGGCAGACAGCCCCAAGAAACATGGAGACGCCACGTCATCTCAGGAGGACCCGATGTCCGGCGAGAAGGACAGGCGTCTCCACGAGAAGGAGCGCCAGATCGAGGAGCTGAAGAGGAAACTGGAGCAGGAGCAGCGTCTGGTGGAGGAGCTGAAGTTGCAGCTGGAGGTGGAAAAGAGGAGTCAGCAGGGAGATTCCCCGCTTCGCCTTAGCCCTCTGCCCGCTTTCCACCACGTCAAGGAGGAACGTCTTTCGCTCTCCAGCTGCGCGGGAGGTGCCGTGGAGGTGAAACACGAGCGGGACGCAGAGCGGCGCTACTTAGCGGCGTCATCAAATAAAGATGGAGCACTTCCTGTCTCCGTCCAGCTGCCTGTTAATGGCATCAAGATGCAAAGCAGAAGCAGCGTCCTCGCATCTGGACACGGGCCATCAAACATAAACGACTCCGAGCCTCTGACGAAGGTGACGTAAACATCTGACTGCCTGTCTTTGTCTGGATCGCTTCACCCTCTCGTGTAACGTTTTATTCTTCTTCTTGTAGTTTTCACACTGCAGTACTTCGTCGCCTCCTCTTCATCATCACAGCCGTCACCCGGCCTTCATCCTGCCGCAGCTCAAATGCAAAAACCTCAGAGAGCCTCCTCCCTATGAAGACGCGGTGAAGCACACGCGCATGGCGACAGCTGTACAGGTACCACCCCCCCCCACCCACGACCAACACACATCACGTGACATTTAGCATTCATTAGCATTACCAAAAAATACCATTTATGCAGCACATTTTGTCTCTCTATTTTCAACATGCTAATATTAGCATCGTAACTTTTTCTGCTACTTTCATGGGGAGACATGTGTAAACACGTTCGGTGTTAGCATGCTAGCCCCGGCATTTTTTGCTATTTTTATGAGTAGACACTTTATATAAACACTAACAATATCATGCTAGGTGTTAACATGGTACCGTTAACATGTTAACATTGCTACTATGCTGACATTAGCATAGTAGCGGTTTGACCCATTGTCATTAGTAGACACATAAAAACCTAGCACTATTATGCTAGGTGTTAGCATGTTAAAATTAGCATGTTAATGTTGCCAGCATGCTAACAATTGCATACTAACATTTTTTAAGGGTAGACACATGAAACCCCACTATTATGTTAACATGCTAATATTAGCATGTTAGTTTTGCTAGCTATTTTCATGGATAGACACACATATAAACACGTATTAATATAATGCCAGGTGTTATAGCATGTTAACATTAGCATAGTAGAATTTTCGCCCATTGTCATAGACACTTAGCACTATTATGCTAGGTGTTAACATTAGCATGTATTATTACTAGCATGCTAATATTAGCATAGTAAAATTGTTTGCTATTTTCATGGGTAGACATACTGTATATATAAACACTTTCCATTATCACATTCGGTGTTAGCATGCTAACATTAGTATGTTAATATTGTGTGAATGCTACCTTTAGCATAGTAGCATTTTTAGCCATTTTCAGAGGTAGACATGCACCTACTAGCATTTTTTGCAATTTGTCATGAATATGAACTTGGACACTGCTATCGTGTTAAAAAAATAGCATGTAATGTTAGCATGCTAACATATTTATATGAACTTTTATAGCATTTCCAGAGGTAGGCACTTATATAAACACTATTAGAATGAAGAATGTTAAATGTTTTTGATTTGTCTTCCTGTAGGGCGTCTCTGCAGCCAGCCAGCAGATGGACGACCTGTTCGATGTCTTGATTGAAAGCGGCGGTAAGAATAGCGAGCCAAAGTGCCCAAGTTTGAAACCCCAACGCTAGTTAACTCTAAAGCAATCATCACCTTGTTTTTTTATTCCGGTATTTTGCAGAGATAGCACCTTTCATCAAGCAGGATCCTCCCAGCATCCACAAGCGCCTTCCCGTCACACCCAGCGTCACCCTCCTGCCTGTCAACACAGTCCTATCACGTCCACCGCCTCTGGTCCAGGTGGCACATGTGCCGCCCACAGCACTGGCACCCGACAGCCGCTTGGACTCCCTCCTGAGTGCAGACGCTGAGCCGCTGAAGCTGATGGAGGAGCTTCACTCGGACCTTCACGCTATGGACTGGCTGGACCTGACGCTGTGCCCGCCGGCGGAGGGCGTCGACGCAGAGACCGTGTCAACCCCTGAAGGCGTCTTCACCACCACGGACTTCCTTAACGCCCATGAGTTGCTCTAAATGCACCTGACACATTTTCTTCCTATATGGAAAGAAAACAGGAAGTGAGAATGGGGTGTGTTGATTTGCTGCAAGGTCCTAAAGTCCTCTGATTTGATGGCTGGGTACTTTAAAAAAAAAAGTTTAAAAAAAAGTCTGGTACTGTTCATCTGTTCTCATTATTTATGCCTCCTTTTGTTGATGTCAAAGTCAGAATGTACAGACAAAGACAATCAGTGATGAGGACTGCTGCAAATGTTGTACTGCATTGCCCTCTACTGGCCACATCTATTATTGCTCCCATGAGTCAGGCATTGAAGGACTGCAATGACAAATATTTACTATACGAGAATGACTCAGCATATTCTTCTAATGTATATTTTGTGTTGTGTTTTTTCTTACCTTTTATACAAACATGGCCGTCACCTTGTGTTTTTCTCAATAAACTAAACACGGCTCAATTGTGTCCTTTTGTCTGACTTTTATAAGATAAGATAAGCTAAGCTATGCCTTTATTCGTCCCTCAGTGGGGAAATTTGCATTGCACAGTAGCAGTTAAGCAGTACAAAATACACAATATAGAAAAATAAACAATATAAACAACCCAAGTATTAATAAAAATCAACAGTTATAATGTGTTTGTTGTTACTATAACAAGGTATAACTGACATTTGAGGTACACATTTGTCTAAAATATTACCTGCAATGAAACAAGTACACTGTCCCCAATGTGAGGTAAACCCAAAACATGAGGTGCACAAATAGAAAACAATAAAGTATACCTCATCAGCGGTCCAAGCAGGAACCCTAAAAATGCAGAAAAAGGCCACATGTTAGCATTTTTTCAACTACCTTGGGCTATACATTAAAAACAAACATTACTTGCCCATAAGGTATCCTTAAGGTGAGAACTACTTGCCCCCATGTAAAATGAAAAGACTGCCATAATATCATCAAATTTTTGTGACATCACATAAGAATCTCAAATAAAGACTAAATGACTATCATTTCTTGTGGTTTTTTCCTACATAGATCATGGTTAAATAGATCAAATAGTGTATATGTATGTTAGCATAGCATGTCATACTACCTTAAAACATCGTCGTCGTAGTTAGCAGTGATATTTATAAGTTGTGCACCACAATGAAACATTATTTGTGTACTAGTAAAGTGTTTTTAATCCAGACAAAAAATGCTCAATGGTCAAAACAATAATTTGTGAAGCAAAAGTGAGTAAAATACAACAGAGAAATGGAACGGCTCGTTTTTGTAGCTTGTGTTCGTATTGGATCTAATCGGTGGTGTTTCATTGTGACGACTTCAAATTGTCACAGCAATGTGATTCACTCACCTGTGCCATCATTTCATTTGCTGCCGCTAGTAAAAATACTTCTTTAGGAGGCACTCTTTCATCCGTTTTTGGTGTTTTCCTTCCGAAGTTGTTGAAGAATCACACGATGTTGGCACGGACGCCATGATAGATGTGTTTCTAGTAAAACGATCGCTGATTGGTTGATCGCGAACATGAACGGGTGTAGGGAAAACAAGGATTGTGGAGTACGGACCGCGGTCTAAATAAACGATTCTGATTGGTCCATTTCAAGATTTGCAAGGATTGGTTTGCAAATTACCACCGGAAGTACGTAATCCGTGTTTTACCAAATCCAACAAGCACTTATCAGATCCAAAATCAACTGGAAACCTCTCACACACTCATCGGGGGTCCCAGAAGGACCCCAAAATGTTTTTTTTGAAAAAAAGGTAAGGGGTTAGCCTTACATTTTGTTTCATTTTTTCAACTTAAAAATAAACACGGGAAACCTCACACACACTCAACAGGGGCCCCAGGATTATCCAAAAATGGCATAAAATGCCAAAATTTTAGGGCGTCAATTTTTGAAAAAAAACGTAAGTATGTATGTCGTTTTTTTCAGTTTTTTCAACTTGCTCAAAATGCACTTTTCTGTTAAAATAAACACGGGAAACCTCACACACGCTCAAGAGGGGCCCCAGGAGCATCATAAAAAGGCATAAAATGCCAAAATTTTAGGGCGTCAATTTTTGAAAAAAAACGTAAGGGGTTAGTATGTCGTTTTTTTCATTTTTTTCAACTTGCTCAAAATGCACTTTTCTGTTAAAATAAACACGGGAAACCTCACACACGCTCAAGAGGGGCCCCAGGAGCATCCAAAAATGGCATAAAATGCAAAAATTTTAGGGCGTCAATTTTTGAAAAAAAACGTAAGGGGTTAGTATGTCGTTTTTTTCAGTTTTTTCAACTTGCTCAAAATGCACTTTTCTGTTAAAATAAACACGGGAAACCTCACACACGCTCAAGAGGGGCCCCTGGAGCATCCAAAAATGGCATAAAATGCAAAAATTTTAGGGCGTCAATTTTTATGTCCCAGAAGGACCCCAAAATGGCATAAAATGCCACTTTGTAGAGGTGATGATTTTTGAAAAAAAGGTAAGGGGTTAGCCTTACGTTTTTTTTCATTTTTTCAACTTAAAAATAAACACGGGAAACCTCACACACGCTCAAGAGGGGGCCCAGGAGCATCCAAAAATGGCATAAAATGCCAAAATTTTAGGGCGTCAATTTTTGAAAAAAAACGTAAGGGGTTAGTATGTCGTTTTTTTCAGTTTTTTCAACTTGCTCAAAATGCACTTTTCTGTTAAAATAAACACGGGAAACCTCACACACGCTCAAGAGGGGGCCCAGGAGCATCCTAAAAAGGCATAAAATGCCAAAATTTTAGGGCGTCAATTTTTGAAAAAAAACATAAGGGGTTAGTATGTCGTTTTTTTCAGTTTTTTCAACTTGCTCAAAATGCACTTTTCTGTTAAAATAAACACGGGAAACCTCACACACGCTCAAGAGGGGCCCCAGGAGCATCCAAAAATGGCATAAAATGCCAAAATTTTAGGGCGTCAATTTTTGAAAAAAAACGTAAGGGGTTAGTATGTCGTTTTTTTCAGTTTTTTCAACTTGCTCAAAATGCACTTTTCTGTTAAAATAAACACGGGAAACCTCACACACGCTCAAGAGGGGGCCCAGGAGCATCCAAAAAAGGCATAAAATGCCAAAATTTTAGGGCATCAATTTTTGAAAAAAAACGTAAGGGGTTAGTATGTCGTTTTTTTCAGTTTTTTCAACTTGCTCAAAAAGCACTTTTCTGTTAAAATAAACACGGGAAACCTCACACACGCTCAAGAGGGGGCCCAGGAGCATCCTAAAAAGGCATAAAATGCCAAAATTTTAGGGCGTCAATTTTTGAAAAAAAACATAAGGGGTTAGTATGTCGTTTTTTTCAGTTTTTTCAACTTGCTCAAAATGCACTTTTCTGTTAAAATAAACACGGGAAACCTCACACACGCTCAAGAGGGGCCCCTGGAGCATCCAAAAATGGCATAAAATGCAAAAATTTTAGGGCGTCAATTTTTGAAAAAAAACGTAAGGGGTTAGTATGTCGTTTTTTTCAGTTTTTTCAACTTGCTCAAAATGCACTTTTCTGTTAAAATAAACACGGGAAACCTCACACACGCTCAAGAGGGGCCCCAGGAGCATCCAAAAATGGCATAAAATGCCAAAATTTTAGGGCGTCAATTTTTGAAAAAAAACGTAAGGGGTTAGTATGTCGTTTTTTTCAGTTTTTTCAACTTGCTCAAAATGCACTTTTCTGTTAAAATAAACACGGGAAACCTCACACACGCTCAAGAGGGGGCCCAGGAGCATCCAAAAAAGGCATAAAATGCCAAAATTTTAGGGCGTCAATTTTTGAAAAAAAACGTAAGGGGTTAGTATGTCGTTTTTTTCAGTTTTTTCAACTTGCTCAAAATGCACTTTTCTGTTAAAATAAACACGGGAAACCTCACACACGCTCAAGAGGGGCCCCAGGAGCATCCAAAAATGGCATAAAATGCAAAAATTTTAGGGCGTCAATTTTTGAAAAAAAACGTAAGGGGTTAGTATGTCGTTTTTTTCAGTTTTTTCAACTTGCTCAAAATGCACTTTTCTGTTAAAATAAACACGGGAAACCTCACACACGCTCAAGAGGGGGCCCAGGAGCATCCTAAAAAGGCATAAAATGCCAAAATTTTAGGGCGTCAATTTTTGAAAAAAAACATAAGGGGTTAGTATGTCGTTTTTTTCAGTTTTTTCAACTTGCTCAAAATGCACTTTTCTGTTAAAATAAACACGGGAAACCTCACACACGCTCAAGAGGGGCCCCTGGAGCATCCAAAAATGGCATAAAATGCAAAAATTTTAGGGCGTCAATTTTTGAAAAAAAACGTAAGGGGTTAGTATGTCGTTTTTTTCAGTTTTTTCAACTTGCTCAAAATGCACTTTTCTGTTAAAATAAACACGGGAAACCTCACACACGCTCAAGAGGGGCCCCAGGAGCATCCAAAAATGGCATAAAATGCCAAAATTTTAGGGCGTCAATTTTTGAAAAAAAACGTAAGGGGTTAGTATGTCGTTTTTTTCAGTTTTTTCAACTTGCTCAAAATGCACTTTTCTGTTAAAATAAACACGGGAAACCTCACACACGCTCAAGAGGGGCCCCAGGAGCATCCAAAAATGGCATAAATTGCAAAAATTTTAGGGCGTCAATTTTTGAAAAAAAACGTAAGGGGTTAGTATGTCGTTTTTTTCAGTTTTTTCAACTTGCTCAAAATGCACTTTTCTGTTAAAATAAACACGGGAAACCTCACACACGCTCAAGAGGGGGCCCAGGAGCATCCAAAAAAGGCATAAAATGCCAAAATTTTAGGGCGTCAATTTTTGAAAAAAAACGTAAGGGGTTAGTATGTCGTTTTTTTCAGTTTTTTCAACTTACTTCTAACGCACTTTTCTGTTAAAATAAACACGGGAAACCTCACACACGCTCAAGAGGGGGCCCAGGAGCATCCTAAAAAGGCATAAAATGCAAAAATTTTAGGGCGTCAATTTTTGAAAAAAAACGTAAGGGGTTAGTATGTCGTTTTTTTCAGTTTTTTCAACTTGCTCAAAATGCACTTTTCTGTTAAAATAAACACGGAAACCTCACACACGCTCAAGAGGGGCCCCTGGAGCATCCAAAAATGGCATAAGATGCCAAAATTTTAGGGCGTCAATTTTTGAAAAAAAACGTAAGGGGTTAGTATGTCGTTTTTTTCAGTTTTTTCAACTTGCTCAAAATGCACTTTTCTGTTAAAATAAACACGGGAAACCTCACACACGCTCAAGAGGGGCCCCAGGAGCATCCAAAAATGGCATAAAATGCAAAAATTTTAGGGCGTCAATTTTTGAAAAAAAACGTAAGGGGTTAGTATGTCGTTTTTTTCAGTTTTTTCAACTTGCTCAAAATGCACTTTTCTGTTAAAATAAACACGGGAAACCTCACACACGCTCAAGAGGGGGCCCAGGAGCATCCTAAAAAGGCATAAAATGCCAAAATTTTAGGGCGTCAATTTTTGAAAAAAAACATAAGGGGTTATGGGTATGTCGTTTTTTTCAGTTTTTTCAACTTGCTCAAAATGCACTTTTCTGTTAAAATAAACACGGGAAACCTCACACACGCTCAAGAGGGGCCCCTGGAGCATCCAAAAATGGCATAAAATGCAAAAATTTTAGGGCGTCAATTTTTGAAAAAAAACGTAAGGGGTTAGTATGTCGTTTTTTTCAGTTTTTTCAACTTGCTCAAAATGCACTTTTCTGTTAAAATAAACACGGGAAACCTCACACACGCTCAAGAGGGGCCCCAGGAGCATCCAAAAATGGCATAAAATGCAAAAATTTTAGGGCGTCAATTTTTGAAAAAAAACGTAAGGGGTTAGTATGTCGTTTTTTTCAGTTTTTTCAACTTGCTCAAAATGCACTTTTCTGTTAAAATAAACACGGGAAACCTCACACACGCTCAAGAGGGGCCCCTGGAGCATCCAAAAATGGCATAAGATGCAAAAATTTTAGGGCGTCAATTTTTGAAAAAAAACGTAAGGGGTTAGTATGTCGTTTTTTTCAGTTTTTTCAACTTGCTCAAAATGCACTTTTCTGTTAAAATAAACACGGGAAACCTCACACACGCTCAAGAGGGGCCCCAGGAGCATCCAAAAATGGCATAAAATGCCAAAATTTTAGGGCGTCAATTTTTGAAAAAAAACGTAAGGGGTTAGTATGTCGTTTTTTTCAGTTTTTTCAACTTGCTCAAAATGCACTTTTCTGTTAAAATAAACACGGGAAACCTCACACACGCTCAAGAGGGGCCCCAGGAGCATCCAAAAATGGCATAAAATGCAAAAATTTTAGGGCGTCAATTTTTGAAAAAAAACGTAAGGGGTTAGTATGTCGTTTTTTTCAGTTTTTTCAACTTGCTCAAAATGCACTTTTCTGTTAAAATAAACACGGGAAACCTCACACACGCTCAAGAGGGGGCCCAGGAGCATCCAAAAAAGGCATAAAATGCCAAAATTTTAGGGCGTAAATTTTTGACAAAAAACGTAAGGGGTTAGTATGTCGTTTTTTTCAGTTTTTTCAACTTGCTCAAAATGCACTTTTCTGTTAAAATAAACACGGGAAACCTCACACACGCTCAAGAGGGGGCCCAGGAGCATCCAAAAAAGGCATAAAATGCCAAAATTTTAGGGCGTCAATTTTTGAAAAAAAACGTAAGGGGTTAGTATGTCGTTTTTTTCAGTTTTTTCAACTTGCTCAAAATGCACTTTTCTGTTAAAATAAACACGGGAAACCTCACACACGCTCAAGAGGGGGCCCAGGAGCATCCAAAAAAGGCATAAAATGCCAAAATTTTAGGGCGTCAATTTTTGAAAAAAAACGTAAGGGGTTAGTATGTCGTTTTTTTCAGTTTTTTCAACTTGCTCAAAATGCACTTTTCTGTTAAAATAAACACGGGAAACCTCACACACGCTCAAGAGGGGCCCCAGGAGCATCCAAAAATGGCATAAAATGCCAAAATTTTAGGGCGTCAATTTTTGAAAAAAAACGTTTTTTTCAGTTTTTTCAACTTGCTCAAAATGCACTTTTCTGTTAAAATAAACACGGGAAACCTCACACACGCTCAAGAGGGGGCCCAGGAGCATCCTAAAAAGGCATAAAATGCCAAAATTTTAGGGCGTCAATTTTTGAAAAAAAACAGGGGTTAGTATGTCGTTTTTTTCAGTTTTTTCAACTTGCTCAAAATGCACTTTTCTGTTAAAATAAACACGGGAAACCTCACACACGCTCAAGAGGGGCCCCTGGAGCATCCAAAAATGGCATAAAATGCAAAAATTTTAGGGCGTCAATTTTTGAAAAAAAACGTAAGGGGTTAGTATGTCATTTTTTTCAGTTTTTTCAACTTGCTCAAAATGCACTTTTCTGTTAAAATAAACACGGGAAACCTCACACACGCTCAAGAGGGGGCCCAGGAGCATCCAAAAAAGGCATAAAATGCCAAAATTTTAGGGCGTCAATTTTTGAAAAAAAACGTTAGGGGTTAGTATGTCGTTTTTTTCAGTTTTTTCAACTTGCTCAAAATGCACTTTTCTGTTAAAATAAACACGGGAAACCTCACACACGCTCAAGAGGGGCCCCAGGAGCAAAAAATGTCATAAAATGCAAAAATTTTAGGGCGTCAATTTTTGAAAAAAAACGTAAGGGGTTAGTATGTCGTTTTTTTCAGTTTTTTCAACTTGCTCAAAATGCACTTTTCTGTTAAAATAAACACGGGAAACCTCACACACGCTCAAGAGGGGCCCCTGGAGCATCCAAAAATGGCATAAAATGCCAAAATTTTAGGGCCGTAAATTTTTGAAAAAAAACGTAAGGGGTTAGTATGTCGTTTTTTTCAGTTTTTTCAACTTGCTCAAAATGCACTTTTCTGTTAAAATAAACACGGGAAACCTCACACACGCTCAAGAGGGGCCCCAGGAGCATCCAAAAAAGGCATAAAATGCCAAAATTTTAGGGCGTAAATTTTTGAAAAAAAACGTAAGGGGTTAGTATGTCGTTTTTTTCAGTTTTTTCAACTTGCTCAAAATGCACTTTTCTGTTAAAATAAACACGGGAAACCTCACACACGCTCAAGAGGGGCCCCAGGAGCATCCAAAAATGGCATAAAATGCCAAAATTTTAGGGCGTCAATTTTTGAAAAAAACGTAAGGGGTTAGTATGTCGTTTTTTTCAGTTTTTTCAACTTATTTCTAACGCACTTTTCTGGTAAAATAAACACGGGAAACCTCACACACGCTCAAGAGGGGGCCCAGGAGCATCCAAAAAAGGCATAAAATGCCAAAATTTTAGGGCGTCAATTTTTGAAAAAAAACGTAAGGGGTTAGTATGTCGTTTTTTTCAGTTTTTTCAACTTGCTCCAAATGCACTTTTCTGTTAAAATAAACACGGGAAACCTCACACACGCTCAAGAGGGGCCCCAGGAGCATCCAAAAATGGCATAAAATGCCAAAATTTTAGGGCGTCAATTTTTGAAAAAAAACGTAAGGGGTTAGTATGTCGTTTTTTTCAGTTTTTTCAACTTGCTCAAAATGCACTTTTCTGTTAAAATAAACACGGGAAACCTCACACACGCTCAAGAGGGGGCCCAGGAGCATCCAAAAAAGGCATAAAATGCCAAAATTTTAGGGCGTCAATTTTTGAAAAAAAACGTAAGGGGTTAGTATGTCGTTTTTTTCAGTTTTTTCAACTTGCTCAAAATGCACTTTTCTGTTAAAATAAACACGGGAAACCTCACACACGCTCAAGAGGGGCCCCAGGAGCATCCAAAAATGTCATAAAATGCAAAAATTTTAGGGCGTCAATTTTTGAAAAAAAACGTAAGGGGTTAGTATGTCGTTTTTTTCAGTTTTTTCAACTTGCTCAAAATGCACTTTTCTGTTAAAATAAACACGGGAAACCTCACACACGCTCAAGAGGGGCCCCAGGAGCATCCAAAAATGGCATAAAATGCCAAAATTTTAGGGCGTCAATTTTTGAAAAAAAACATAAGGGGTTAGTATGTCGTTTTTTTCAGTTTTTTCAACTTGCTCAAAATGCACTTTTCTGTTAAAATAAACACAGGAAACCTCACACACGCTCAAGAGGGGCCCCTGGAGCATCCAAAAATGGCATAAAATGCCAAAATTTTAGGGCGTCAATTTTTGAAAAAAAACGTAAGGGGTTAGTATGTCGTTTTTTTCAGTTTTTTCAACTTGCTCAAAATGCACTTTTCTGTTAAAATAAACACGGGAAACCTCACACACGCTCAAGAGGGGCCCCAGGAGCATCCAAAAATGGCATAAAATGCCAAAATTTTAGGGCGTCAATTTTTGAAAAAAAACGTAAGGGGTTAGTATGTCGTTTTTTTCAGTTTTTTCAACTTGCTCAAAATGCACTTTTCTGTTAAAATAAACACGGGAAACCTCACACACGCTCAAGAGGGGGCCCAGGAGCATCCAAAAATGGCATAAAATGCCAAAATTTTAGGGCGTCAATTTTTGAAAAAAAACGTAAGGGGTTAGTATGTCGTTTTTTTCAGTTTTTTCAACTTGCTCAAAATGCACTTTTCTGTTAAAATAAACACGGGAAACCTCACACACGCTCAAGAGGGGCCCCAGGAGCATCCAAAAATGGCATAAAATGCAAAAATTTTAGGGCGTCAATTTTTGAAAAAAAACGTAAGGGGTTAGTATGTCGTTTTTTTCAGTTTTTTCAACTTGCTCAAAATGCACTTTTCTGTTAAAATAAACACGGGAAACCTCACACACGCTCAAGAGGGGGCCCAGGAGCATCCAAAAAAGGCATAAAATGCCAAAATTTTAGGGCGTCAATTTTTGAAAAAAAAACGTAAGGGGTTAGTATGTCGTTTTTTTCAGTTTTTTCAACTTACTTCTAACGCACTTTTCTGTTAAAATAAACACGGGAAACCTCACACACGCTCAAGAGGGGGCCCAGGAGCATCCTAAAAAGGCATAAAATGCCAAAATTTTAGGGTGTCAATTTTTGAAAAAAAACATAAGGGGTTAGTATGTCGTTTTTTTCAGTTTTTTCAACTTGCTCAAAATGCACTTTTCTGTTAAAATAAACACGGGAAACCTCACACACGCTCAAGAGGGGCCCCTGGAGCATCCAAAAATGGCATAAGATGCAAAAATTTTAGGGCGTCAATTTTTGAAAAAAAACGTAAGGGGTTAGTATGTCGTTTTTTTCAGTTTTTTCAACTTGCTCAAAATGCACTTTTCTGTTAAAATAAACACGGGAAACCTCACACACGCTCAAGAGGGGGCCCAGGAGCATCCAAAAAAGGCATAAAATGCCAAAATTTTAGGGCGTCAATTTTTGAAAAAAAACGTAAGGGGTTAGTATGTCGTTTTTTTCAGTTTTTTCAACTTGCTCAAAATGCACTTTTCTGTTAAAATAAACACGGGAAACCTCACACACGCTCAAGAGGGGCCCCAGGAGCATCCAAAAATGGCATAAAATGCAAAAATTTTAGGGCATCAATTTTTGAAAAAAAACGTAAGGGGTTAGTATGTCGTTTTTTTCAGTTTTTTCAACTTGCTCAAAATGCACTTTTCTGTTAAAATAAACACGGGAAACCTCACACACGCCCAAGAGGGGCCCCTGGAGCATCCAAAAATGGCATAAAATGCAAAAATTTTAGGGCGTCAATTTTTGAAAAAAAACGTAAGGGGTTAGTATGTCGTTTTTTTCAGTTTTTTCAACTTGCTCAAAATGCACTTTTCTGTTAAAATAAACACGGGAAACCTCACACACGCTCAAGAGGGGCCCCAGGAGCATCCAAAAAAGGCATAAAATGCAAAAATTTTAGGGCGTCAATTTTTGAAAAAAAACGTAAGGGGTTAGTATGTCGTTTTTTTCAGTTTTTTCAACTTGCTCAAAATGCACTTTTCTGTTAAAATAAACACGGGAAACCTCACACACGCCCAAGAGGGGCCCCTGGAGCATCCAAAAATGGCATAAAATGCAAAAATTTTAGGGCGTCAATTTTTGAAAAAAAACGTAAGGGGTTAGTATGTCGTTTTTTTCAGTTTTTTCAACTTGCTCAAAATGCACTTTTCTGTTAAAATAAACACGGGAAACCTCACACACGCTCAAGAGGGGGCCCAGGAGCATCCAAAAATGGCATAAAATGCCAAAATTTTAGGGCGTCAATTTTTGAAAAAAAACGTAAGGGGTTAGTATGTCGTTTTTTTCAGTTTTTTCAACTTGCTCAAAATGCACTTTTCTGTTAAAATAAACACGGGAAACCTCACACACGCTCAAGAGGGGGCCCAGGAGCATCCTAAAAAGGCATAAAATGCCAAAATTTTAGGGCGTCAATTTTTGAAAAAAAACGTAAGGGGTTAGTATGTCGTTTTTTTCAGTTTTTTCAACTTGCTCAAAATGCACTTTTCTGTTAAAATAAACACGGGAAACCTCACACACGCTCAAGAGGGGCCCCAGGAGCATCCAAAAATGACATAAAATGCCAAAATTTTAGGGCGTCAATTTTTGAAAAAAAACGTAAGGGGTTAGTATGTCGTTTTTTTCAGTTTTTTCAACTTGCTCAAAATGCACTTTTCTGTTAAAATAAACACGGGAAACCTCACACACGCTCAAGAGGGGGCCCAGGAGCATCCTAAAAAGGCATAAAATGCCAAAATTTTAGGGCGTCAATTTTTGAAAAAAAACATCAGGGGTTAGTATGTCGTTTTTTTCAGTTTTTTCAACTTGCTCAAAATGCACTTTTCTGTTAAAATAAACACGGGAAACCTCACACACGCTCAAGAGGGGGCCCAGGAGCATCCAAAAAAGGCATAAAATGCGAAAATTTTAGGGCGTCAATTTTTGAAAAAAAACGTAAGGGGTTAGTATGTCGTTTTTTTCAGTTTTTTCAACTTGCTCAAAATGCACTTTTCTGTTAAAATAAAAACGGGAAACCTCACACACGCTCAAGAGGGGCCCCAGGAGCATCCAAAAATGGCATAAATGCCAAAATTTTAGGGCGTCAATTTTTGAAAAAAACGTAAGGGGTTAGTATGTCGTTTTTTTCAGTTTTTTCAACTTACTCCCAACGCACTTTTCTGGTTAAATAAACACGGGAAACCTCACACACGCTCAAGATGGGCCCCAGGAGCATCCAAAAATGGCATAAAATGCCAAAATTTTAGGGCGTCAATTTTTGAAAAAAAACGTAAGGGGTTAGTATGTCATTTTTTTCATTTTTTTCAACTTGCTCAAAATGCACTTTTCTGTTAAAATAAACACGGGAAACCTCACACACGCTCAAGGGGGGCCCCAGGAGCCTCCAAAAATGGCATAAATTGCAAAAATTTTAGGGCGTCAATTTTTGAAAAAAAACGTAAGGGGTTAGTATGTCGTTTTTTTCAGTTTTTTCAACTTGCTCAAAATGCACTTTTCTGTTAAAATAAACACGGGAAACCTCACACACGCTCAAGAGGGGGCCCAGGAGCATCCAAAAAAGGCATAAAATGCCAAAATTTTAGGGCGTCAATTTTTGAAAAAAAACGTAAGGGGTTAGTATGTCGTTTTTTTCAGTTTTTTCAACTTGCTCAAAATGCACTTTTCTGTTAAAATAAACACGGGAAACCTCACACACGCTCAAGAGGGGCCCCAGGAGCATCCAAAAATGTCATAAAATGCAAAAATTTTAGGGCGTCAATTTTTGAAAAAAAACGTAAGGGGTTAGTATGTCGTTTTTTTCAGTTTTTTCAACTTGCTCAAAATGCACTTTTCTGTTAAAATAAACACGGGAAACCTCACACACGCTCAAGAGGGGCCCCAGGAGCATCCAAAAATGGCATAAAATGCCAAAATTTTAGGGCGTCAATTTTTGAAAAAAAACATAAGGGGTTAGTATGTCGTTTTTTTCAGTTTTTTCAACTTGCTCAAAATGCACTTTTCTGTTAAAATAAACACAGGAAACCTCACACACGCTCAAGAGGGGCCCCTGGAGCATCCAAAAATGGCATAAAATGCAAAAATTTTAGGGCGTCAATTTTTGAAAAAAAACGTAAGGGGTTAGTATGTCGTTTTTTTCAGTTTTTTCAACTTGCTCAAAATGCACTTTTCTGTTAAAATAAACACGGGAAACCTCACACACGCTCAAGAGGGGCCCCAGGAGCATCCAAAAATGGCATAAAATGCCAAAATTTTAGGGCGTCAATTTTTGAAAAAAAACGTAAGGGGTTAGTATGTCGTTTTTTTCAGTTTTTTCAACTTGCTCAAAATGCACTTTTCTGTTAAAATAAACACGGGAAACCTCACACACGCTCAAGAGGGGGCCCAGGAGCATCCAAAAATGGCATAAAATGCCAAAATTTTAGGGCGTCAATTTTTGAAAAAAAACGTAAGGGGTTAGTATGTCGTTTTTTTCAGTTTTTTCAACTTGCTCAAAATGCACTTTTCTGTTAAAATAAACACGGGAAACCTCACACACGCTCAAGAGGGGCCCCAGGAGCATCCAAAAATGGCATAAAATGCAAAAATTTTAGGGCGTCAATTTTTGAAAAAAAACGTAAGGGGTTAGTATGTCGTTTTTTTCAGTTTTTTCAACTTGCTCAAAATGCACTTTTCTGTTAAAATAAACACGGGAAACCTCACACACGCTCAAGAGGGGGCCCAGGAGCATCCAAAAAAGGCATAAAATGCCAAAATTTTAGGGCGTAAATTTTTGACAAAAAACGTAAGGGGTTAGTATGTCGTTTTTTTCAGTTTTTTCAACTTGCTCAAAATGCACTTTTCTGTTAAAATAAACACGGGAAACCTCACACACGCTCAAGAGGGGGCCCAGGAGCATCCAAAAAAGGCATAAAATGCCAAAATTTTAGGGCGTCAATTTTTGAAAAAAAAACGTAAGGGGTTAGTATGTCGTTTTTTTCAGTTTTTTCAACTTACTTCTAACGCACTTTTCTGTTAAAATAAACACGGGAAACCTCACACACGCTCAAGAGGGGGCCCAGGAGCATCCTAAAAAGGCATAAAATGCCAAAATTTTAGGGTGTCAATTTTTGAAAAAAAACATAAGGGGTTAGTATGTCGTTTTTTTCAGTTTTTTCAACTTGCTCAAAATGCACTTTTCTGTTAAAATAAACACGGGAAACCTCACACACGCTCAAGAGGGGGCCCAGGAGCATCCAAAAAAGGCATAAAATGCCAAAATTTTAGGGCGTCAATTTTTGAAAAAAAAAACGTAAGGGGTTAGTATGTCGTTTTTTTCAGTTTTTTCAACTTGCTCAAAATGCACTTTTCTGTTAAAATAAACACGGGAAACCTCACACACACTCAAGAGGGGCCCCAGGAGCATCCAAAAATGGCATAAAATGCAAAAATTTTAGGGCATCAATTTTTGAAAAAAAACGTAAGGGGTTAGTATGTCGTTTTTTTCAGTTTTTTCAACTTGCTCAAAATGCACTTTTCTGTTAAAATAAACACGGGAAACCTCACACACGCCCAAGAGGGGCCCCTGGAGCATCCAAAAATGGCATAAAATGCAAAAATTTTAGGGCGTCAATTTTTGAAAAAAAACGTAAGGGGTTAGTATGTCGTTTTTTTCAGTTTTTTCAACTTGCTCAAAATGCACTTTTCTGTTAAAATAAACACGGGAAACCTCACACACGCTCAAGAGGGGCCCCAGGAGCATCCAAAAAAGGCATAAAATGCAAAAATTTTAGGGCGTCAATTTTTGAAAAAAAACGTAAGGGGTTAGTATGTCGTTTTTTTCAGTTTTTTCAACTTGCTCAAAATGCACTTTTCTGTTAAAATAAACACGGGAAACCTCACACACGCCCAAGAGGGGCCCCTGGAGCATCCAAAAATGGCATAAAATGCAAAAATTTTAGGGCGTCAATTTTTGAAAAAAAACGTAAGGGGTTAGTATGTCGTTTTTTTCAGTTTTTTCAACTTGCTCAAAATGCACTTTTCTGTTAAAATAAACACGGGAAACCTCACACACGCTCAAGAGGGGGCCCAGGAGCATCCAAAAATGGCATAAAATGCCAAAATTTTAGGGCGTCAATTTTTGAAAAAAAACGTAAGGGGTTAGTATGTCGTTTTTTTCAGTTTTTTCAACTTGCTCAAAATGCACTTTTCTGTTAAAATAAACACGGGAAACCTCACACACGCTCAAGAGGGGGCCCAGGAGCATCCTAAAAAGGCATAAAATGCCAAAATTTTAGGGCGTCAATTTTTGAAAAAAAACGTAAGGGGTTAGTATGTCGTTTTTTTCAGTTTTTTCAACTTGCTCAAAATGCACTTTTCTGTTAAAATAAACACGGGAAACCTCACACACGCTCAAGAGGGGCCCCAGGAGCATCCAAAAATGACATAAAATGCCAAAATTTTAGGGCGTCAATTTTTGAAAAAAAACGTAAGGGGTTAGTATGTCGTTTTTTTCAGTTTTTTCAACTTGCTCAAAATGCACTTTTCTGTTAAAATAAACACAGGAAACCTCACACACGCTCAAGAGGGGCCCCTGGAGCATCCAAAAATGGCATAAAATGCAAAAATTTTAGGGCGTCAATTTTTGAAAAAAAACGTAAGGGGTTAGTATGTCGTTTTTTTCAGTTTTTTCAACTTGCTCAAAATGCACTTTTCTGTTAAAATAAACACGGGAAACCTCACACACGCTCAAGAGGGGCCCCAGGAGCATCCAAAAATGGCATAAAATGCCAAAATTTTAGGGCGTCAATTTTTGAAAAAAAACGTAAGGGGTTAGTATGTCGTTTTTTTCAGTTTTTTCAACTTGCTCAAAATGCACTTTTCTGTTAAAATAAACACGGGAAACCTCACACACGCTCAAGAGGGGGCCCAGGAGCATCCAAAAATGGCATAAAATGCCAAAATTTTAGGGCGTCAATTTTTGAAAAAAAACGTAAGGGGTTAGTATGTCGTTTTTTTCAGTTTTTTCAACTTGCTCAAAATGCACTTTTCTGTTAAAATAAACACGGGAAACCTCACACACGCTCAAGAGGGGCCCCAGGAGCATCCAAAAATGGCATAAAATGCAAAAATTTTAGGGCGTCAATTTTTGAAAAAAAACGTAAGGGGTTAGTATGTCGTTTTTTTCAGTTTTTTCAACTTGCTCAAAATGCACTTTTCTGTTAAAATAAACACGGGAAACCTCACACACGCTCAAGAGGGGGCCCAGGAGCATCCAAAAAAGGCATAAAATGCCAAAATTTTAGGGCGTAAATTTTTGACAAAAAACGTAAGGGGTTAGTATGTCGTTTTTTTCAGTTTTTTCAACTTGCTCAAAATGCACTTTTCTGTTAAAATAAACACGGGAAACCTCACACACGCTCAAGAGGGGGCCCAGGAGCATCCAAAAAAGGCATAAAATGCCAAAATTTTAGGGCGTCAATTTTTGAAAAAAAAACGTAAGGGGTTAGTATGTCGTTTTTTTCAGTTTTTTCAACTTACTTCTAACGCACTTTTCTGTTAAAATAAACACGGGAAACCTCACACACGCTCAAGAGGGGGCCCAGGAGCATCCTAAAAAGGCATAAAATGCCAAAATTTTAGGGTGTCAATTTTTGAAAAAAAACATAAGGGGTTAGTATGTCGTTTTTTTCAGTTTTTTCAACTTGCTCAAAATGCACTTTTCTGTTAAAATAAACACGGGAAACCTCACACACGCTCAAGAGGGGGCCCAGGAGCATCCAAAAAAGGCATAAAATGCCAAAATTTTAGGGCGTAAATTTTTGACAAAAAACGTAAGGGGTTAGTATGTCGTTTTTTTCAGTTTTTTCAACTTGCTCAAAATGCACTTTTCTGTTAAAATAAACACGGGAAACCTCACACACGCTCAAGAGGGGGCCCAGGAGCATCCAAAAAAGGCATAAAATGCCAAAATTTTAGGGCGTCAATTTTTGAAAAAAAAAACGTAAGGGGTTAGTATGTCGTTTTTTTCAGTTTTTTCAACTTACTTCTAACGCACTTTTCTGTTAAAATAAACACGGGAAACCTCACACACGCTCAAGAGGGGGCCCAGGAGCATCCTAAAAAGGCATAAAATGCCAAAATTTTAGGGTGTCAATTTTTGAAAAAAAACATAAGGGGTTAGTATGTCGTTTTTTTCAGTTTTTTCAACTTGCTCAAAATGCACTTTTCTGTTAAAATAAACACGGGAAACCTCACACACGCTCAAGAGGGGCCCCTGGAGCATCCAAAAATGGCATAAGATGCAAAAATTTTAGGGCGTCAATTTTTGAAAAAAAACGTAAGGGGTTAGTATGTCGTTTTTTTCAGTTTTTTCAACTTGCTCAAAATGCACTTTTCTGTTAAAATAAACACGGGAAACCTCACACACGCTCAAGAGGGGGCCCAGGAGCATCCAAAAAAGGCATAAAATGCCAAAATTTTAGGGCGTCAATTTTTGAAAAAAAACGTAAGGGGTTAGTATGTCGTTTTTTTCAGTTTTTTCAACTTGCTCAAAATGCACTTTTCTGTTAAAATAAACACGGGAAACCTCACACACGCTCAAGAGGGGCCCCAGGAGCATCCAAAAATGGCATAAAATGCAAAAATTTTAGGGCATCAATTTTTGAAAAAAAACGTAAGGGGTTAGTATGTCGTTTTTTTCAGTTTTTTCAACTTGCTCAAAATGCACTTTTCTGTTAAAATAAACACGGGAAACCTCACACACGCCCAAGAGGGGCCCCTGGAGCATCCAAAAATGGCATAAAATGCAAAAATTTTAGGGCGTCAATTTTTGAAAAAAAACGTAAGGGGTTAGTATGTCGTTTTTTTCAGTTTTTTCAACTTGCTCAAAATGCACTTTTCTGTTAAAATAAACACGGGAAACCTCACACACGCTCAAGAGGGGCCCCAGGAGCATCCAAAAAAGGCATAAAATGCAAAAATTTTAGGGCGTCAATTTTTGAAAAAAAACGTAAGGGGTTAGTATGTCGTTTTTTTCAGTTTTTTCAACTTGCTCAAAATGCACTTTTCTGTTAAAATAAACACGGGAAACCTCACACACGCCCAAGAGGGGCCCCTGGAGCATCCAAAAATGGCATAAAATGCAAAAATTTTAGGGCGTCAATTTTTGAAAAAAAACGTAAGGGGTTAGTATGTCGTTTTTTTCAGTTTTTTCAACTTGCTCAAAATGCACTTTTCTGTTAAAATAAACACGGGAAACCTCACACACGCTCAAGAGGGGGCCCAGGAGCATCCAAAAATGGCATAAAATGCCAAAATTTTAGGGCGTCAATTTTTGAAAAAAAACGTAAGGGGTTAGTATGTCGTTTTTTTCAGTTTTTTCAACTTGCTCAAAATGCACTTTTCTGTTAAAATAAACACGGGAAACCTCACACACGCTCAAGAGGGGGCCCAGGAGCATCCTAAAAAGGCATAAAATGCCAAAATTTTAGGGCGTCAATTTTTGAAAAAAAACGTAAGGGGTTAGTATGTCGTTTTTTTCAGTTTTTTCAACTTGCTCAAAATGCACTTTTCTGTTAAAATAAACACGGGAAACCTCACACACGCTCAAGAGGGGCCCCAGGAGCATCCAAAAATGACATAAAATGCCAAAATTTTAGGGCGTCAATTTTTGAAAAAAAACGTAAGGGGTTAGTATGTCGTTTTTTTCAGTTTTTTCAACTTGCTCAAAATGCACTTTTCTGTTAAAATAAACACGGGAAACCTCACACACGCTCAAGAGGGGGCCCAGGAGCATCCTAAAAAGGCATAAAATGCCAAAATTTTAGGGCGTCAATTTTTGAAAAAAAACATCAGGGGTTAGTATGTCGTTTTTTTCAGTTTTTTCAACTTGCTCAAAATGCACTTTTCTGTTAAAATAAACACGGGAAACCTCACACACGCTCAAGAGGGGGCCCAGGAGCATCCAAAAAAGGCATAAAATGCGAAAATTTTAGGGCGTCAATTTTTGAAAAAAAACGTAAGGGGTTAGTATGTCGTTTTTTTCAGTTTTTTCAACTTGCTCAAAATGCACTTTTCTGTTAAAATAAAAACGGGAAACCTCACACACGCTCAAGAGGGGCCCCAGGAGCATCCAAAAATGGCATAAATGCCAAAATTTTAGGGCGTCAATTTTTGAAAAAAACGTAAGGGGTTAGTATGTCGTTTTTTTCAGTTTTTTCAACTTACTCCCAACGCACTTTTCTGGTTAAATAAACACGGGAAACCTCACACACGCTCAAGATGGGCCCCAGGAGCATCCAAAAATGGCATAAAATGCCAAAATTTTAGGGCGTCAATTTTTGAAAAAAAACGTAAGGGGTTAGTATGTCATTTTTTTCATTTTTTTCAACTTGCTCAAAATGCACTTTTCTGTTAAAATAAACACGGGAAACCTCACACACGCTCAAGAGGGGCCCCAGGAGCCTCCAAAAATGGCATAAATTGCAAAAATTTTAGGGCGTCAATTTTTGAAAAAAAACGTAAGGGGTTAGTATGTCGTTTTTTTCAGTTTTTTCAACTTGCTCAAAATGCACTTTTCTGTTAAAATAAACACGGGAAACCTCACACACGCTCAAGAGGGGGCCCAGGAGCATCCAAAAAAGGCATAAAATGCCAAAATTTTAGGGCGTCAATTTTTGAAAAAAAACGTAAGGGGTTAGTATGTCATTTTTTTCAGTTTTTTCAACTTGCTCAAAATGCACTTTTCTGTTAAAATAAACACGGGAAACCTCACACACGCTCAAGAGGGGCCCCAGGAGCATCCAAAAATGGCATAAAATGCCAAAATTTTAGGGCGTCAATTTTTGAAAAAAAACGTAAGGGGTTAGTATGTCGTTTTTTTCAGTTTTTTCAACTTGCTCAAAATGCACTTTTCTGTTAAAATAAACACGGGAAACCTCACACACGCTCAAGAGGGGCCCCAGGAGCATCCAAAAATGGCATAAAATGCCAAAATTTTAGGGCGTCAATTTTTGAAAAAAAACGTAAGGGGTTAGTATGTCGTTTTTTTCAGTTTTTTCAACTTGCTCAAAATGCACTTTTCTGTTAAAATAAACACGGGAAACCTCACACACGCTCAAGAGGGGGCCCAGGAGCATCCTAAAAAGGCATAAAATGCCAAAATTTTAGGGCGTTAATTTTTGAAAAAAAACATAAGGGGTTAGTATGTCGTTTTTTTCAGTTTTTTCAACTTGCTCAAAATGCACTTTTCTGTTAAAATAAACACGGGAAACCTCACACACGCTCAAGAGGGGCCCCTGGAGCATCCAAAAATGGCATAAAATGCAAAAATTTTAGGGCGTCAATTTTTGAAAAAAAACGTAAGGGGTTAGTATGTCGTTTTTTTCAGTTTTTTCAACTTGCTCAAAATGCACTTTTCTGTTAAAATAAACACGGGAAACCTCACACACGCTCAAGAGGGGGCCCAGGAGCATCCAAAAAAGGCATAAAATGCCAAAATTTTAGGGCGTCAATTTTTGAAAAAAAACGTAAGGGGTTAGTATGTCGTTTTTTTCAGTTTTTTCAACTTGCTCAAAATGCACTTTTCTGTTAAAATAAACACGGGAAACCTCACACACGCTCAAGAGGGGCCCCAGGAGCATCCAAAAATGTCATAAAATGCAAAAATTTTAGGGCGTCAATTTTTGAAAAAAAACGTAAGGGGTTAGTATGTCGTTTTTTTCAGTTTTTTCAACTTGCTCAAAATGCACTTTTCTGTTAAAATAAACACGGGAAACCTCACACACGCTCAAGAGGGGGCCCAGGAGCATCCAAAAAAGGCATAAAATGCCAAAATTTTAGGGCGTCAATTTTTGAAAAAAAACGTAAGGGGTTAGTATGTCGTTTTTTTCAGTTTTTTCAACTTGCTCAAAATGCACTTTTCTGTTAAAATAAACACGGGAAACCTCACACACGCTCAAGAGGGGCCCCTGGAGCATCCAAAAATGGCATAAAATGCAAAAATTTTAGGGCGTCAATTTTTGAAAAAAAACGTAAGGGGTTAGTATGTCGTTTTTTTCAGTTTTTTCAACTTGCTCAAAATGCACTTTTCTGTTAAAATAAACACGGGAAACCTCACACACGCTCAAGAGGGGGCCCAGGAGCATCCTAAAAAGGCATAAAATGCCAAAATTTTAGGGCGTCAATTTTTGAAAAAAAACGTAAGGGGTTAGTATGTCGTTTTTTTCAGTTTTTTCAACTTGCTCAAAATGCACTTTTCTGTTAAAATAAACACGGGAAACCTCACACACGCTCAAGAGGGGGCCCAGGAGCATCCTAAAAAGGCATAAAATGCCAAAATTTTAGGGGCGTAAATATTTGAAAAAAAACGTAAGGGGTTAGTATGTCGTTTTTTTCAGTTTTTTCAACTTGCTCAAAATGCACTTTTCTGTTAAAATAAACACGGGAAACCTCACACACGCTCAAGAGGGGCCCCAGGAGCATCCAAAAAAGGCATAAAATGCCAAAATTTTAGGGCGTAAATTTTTGAAAAAAAACGTAAGGGGTTACTATGTCGTTTTTTTCAGTTTTTTCAACTTGCTCAAAATGCACTTTTCTGTTAAAATAAACACGGGAAACCTCACACACGCTCAAGAGGGGCCCCAGGAGCATCCAAAAATGGCATAAAATGCCAAAATTTTAGGGCGTCAATTTTTGAAAAAAAACGTAAGGGGTTAGTATGTCGTTTTTTTCAGTTTTTTCAACTTGCTCAAAATGCACTTTTCTGTTAAAATAAACACGGGAAACCTCACACACGCTCAAGAGGGGGCCCAGGAGCATCCTAAAAAGGCATAAAATGCCAAAATTTTAGGGCGTCAATTTTTGAAAAAAAACATAAGGGGTTAGTATGTCGTTTTTTTCAGTTTTTTCAACTTGCTCAAAATGCACTTTTCTGTTAAAATAAACACGGGAAACCTCACACACGCTCAAGAGGGGCCCCTGGAGCATCCAAAAATGGCATAAAATGCAAAAATTTTAGGGCGTCAATTTTTGAAAAAAAACGTAAGGGGTTAGTATGTCGTTTTTTTCAGTTTTTTCAACTTGCTCAAAATGCACTTTTCTGTTAAAATAAACACGGGAAACCTCACACACGCTCAAGAGGGGGCCCAGGAGCATCCAAAAAAGGCATAAAATGCCAAAATTTTAGGGCGTCAATTTTTGAAAAAAAACGTAAGGGGTTAGTATGTCGTTTTTTTCAGTTTTTTCAACTTGCTCAAAATGCACTTTTCTGTTAAAATAAACACGGGAAACCTCACACACGCTCAAGAGGGGCCCCAGGAGCATCCAAAAATGTCATAAAATGCAAAAATTTTAGGGCGTCAATTTTTGAAAAAAAACGTAAGGGGTTAGTATGTCGTTTTTTTCAGTTTTTTCAACTTGCTCAAAATGCACTTTTCTGTTAAAATAAACACGGGAAACCTCACACACGCTCAAGAGGGGGCCCAGGAGCATCCAAAAAAGGCATAAAATGCCAAAATTTTAGGGGCGTAAATATTTGAAAAAAAACGTAAGGGGTTAGTATGTCGTTTTTTTCAGTTTTTTCAACTTGCTCAAAATGCACTTTTCTGTTAAAATAAACACGGGAAACCTCACACACGCTCAAGAGGGGCCCCAGGAGCATCCAAAAAAGGCATAAAATGCCAAAATTTTAGGGCGTAAATTTTTGAAAAAAAACGTAAGGGGTTACTATGTCGTTTTTTTCAGTTTTTTCAACTTGCTCAAAATGCACTTTTCTGTTAAAATAAACACGGGAAACCTCACACACGCTCAAGAGGGGGCCCAGGAGCATCCTAAAAAGGCATAAATTGCCAAAATTTTAGGGCGTCAATTTTTGAAAAAAAACATAAGGGGTTAGTATGTCGTTTTTTTCAGTTTTTTCAACTTGCTCAAAATGCACTTTTCTGTTAAAATAAACACGGGAAACCTCACACACGCTCAAGAGGGGCCCCTGGAGCATCCAAAAATGGCATAAAATGCAAAAATTTTAGGGCGTCAATTTTTGAAAAAAAACGTAAGGGGTTAGTATGTCGTTTTTTTCAGTTTTTTCAACTTGCTCAAAATGCACTTTTCTGTTAAAATAAAAACGGGAAACCTCACACACGCTCAAGAGGGGCCCCAGGAGCATCCAAAAATGGCATAAATGCCAAAATTTTAGGGCGTCAATTTTTGAAAAAAACGTAAGGGGTTAGTATGTCGTTTTTTTCAGTTTTTTCAACTTACTCCCAACGCACTTTTCTGGTTAAATAAACACGGGAAACCTCACACACGCTCAAGATGGGCCCCAGGAGCATCCAAAAATGGCATAAAATGCCAAAATTTTAGGGCGTCAATTTTTGAAAAAAAACGTAAGGGGTTAGTATGTCATTTTTTTCATTTTTTTCAACTTGCTCAAAATGCACTTTTCTGTTAAAATAAACACGGGAAACCTCACACACGCTCAAGAGGGGCCCCAGGAGCCTCCAAAAATGGCATAAATTGCAAAAATTTTAGGGCGTCAATTTTTGAAAAAAAACGTAAGGGGTTAGTATGTCGTTTTTTTCAGTTTTTTCAACTTGCTCAAAATGCACTTTTCTGTTAAAATAAACACGGGAAACCTCACACACGCTCAAGAGGGGGCCCAGGAGCATCCAAAAAAGGCATAAAATGCCAAAATTTTAGGGCGTCAATTTTTGAAAAAAAACGTAAGGGGTTAGTATGTCATTTTTTTCAGTTTTTTCAACTTGCTCAAAATGCACTTTTCTGTTAAAATAAACACGGGAAACCTCACACACGCTCAAGAGGGGCCCCAGGAGCATCCAAAAATGGCATAAAATGCCAAAATTTTAGGGCGTCAATTTTTGAAAAAAAACGTAAGGGGTTAGTATGTCGTTTTTTTCAGTTTTTTCAACTTGCTCAAAATGCACTTTTCTGTTAAAATAAACACGGGAAACCTCACACACGCTCAAGAGGGGCCCCAGGAGCATCCAAAAATGGCATAAAATGCCAAAATTTTAGGGCGTCAATTTTTGAAAAAAAACGTAAGGGGTTAGTATGTCGTTTTTTTCAGTTTTTTCAACTTGCTCAAAATGCACTTTTCTGTTAAAATAAACACGGGAAACCTCACACACGCTCAAGAGGGGGCCCAGGAGCATCCTAAAAAGGCATAAAATGCCAAAATTTTAGGGCGTTAATTTTTGAAAAAAAACATAAGGGGTTAGTATGTCGTTTTTTTCAGTTTTTTCAACTTGCTCAAAATGCACTTTTCTGTTAAAATAAACACGGGAAACCTCACACACGCTCAAGAGGGGCCCCTGGAGCATCCAAAAATGGCATAAAATGCAAAAATTTTAGGGCGTCAATTTTTGAAAAAAAACGTAAGGGGTTAGTATGTCGTTTTTTTCAGTTTTTTCAACTTGCTCAAAATGCACTTTTCTGTTAAAATAAACACGGGAAACCTCACACACGCTCAAGAGGGGGCCCAGGAGCATCCAAAAAAGGCATAAAATGCCAAAATTTTAGGGCGTCAATTTTTGAAAAAAAACGTAAGGGGTTAGTATGTCGTTTTTTTCAGTTTTTTCAACTTGCTCAAAATGCACTTTTCTGTTAAAATAAACACGGGAAACCTCACACACGCTCAAGAGGGGCCCCAGGAGCATCCAAAAATGTCATAAAATGCAAAAATTTTAGGGCGTCAATTTTTGAAAAAAAACGTAAGGGGTTAGTATGTCGTTTTTTTCAGTTTTTTCAACTTGCTCAAAATGCACTTTTCTGTTAAAATAAACACGGGAAACCTCACACACGCTCAAGAGGGGGCCCAGGAGCATCCAAAAAAGGCATAAAATGCCAAAATTTTAGGGCGTCAATTTTTGAAAAAAAACGTAAGGGGTTAGTATGTCGTTTTTTTCAGTTTTTTCAACTTGCTCAAAATGCACTTTTCTGTTAAAATAAACACGGGAAACCTCACACACGCTCAAGAGGGGCCCCTGGAGCATCCAAAAATGGCATAAAATGCAAAAATTTTAGGGCGTCAATTTTTGAAAAAAAACGTAAGGGGTTAGTATGTCGTTTTTTTCAGTTTTTTCAACTTGCTCAAAATGCACTTTTCTGTTAAAATAAACACGGGAAACCTCACACACGCTCAAGAGGGGGCCCAGGAGCATCCTAAAAAGGCATAAAATGCCAAAATTTTAGGGCGTCAATTTTTGAAAAAAAACGTAAGGGGTTAGTATGTCGTTTTTTTCAGTTTTTTCAACTTGCTCAAAATGCACTTTTCTGTTAAAATAAACACGGGAAACCTCACACACGCTCAAGAGGGGGCCCAGGAGCATCCTAAAAAGGCATAAAATGCCAAAATTTTAGGGGCGTAAATATTTGAAAAAAAACGTAAGGGGTTAGTATGTCGTTTTTTTCAGTTTTTTCAACTTGCTCAAAATGCACTTTTCTGTTAAAATAAACACGGGAAACCTCACACACGCTCAAGAGGGGCCCCAGGAGCATCCAAAAAAGGCATAAAATGCCAAAATTTTAGGGCGTAAATTTTTGAAAAAAAACGTAAGGGGTTACTATGTCGTTTTTTTCAGTTTTTTCAACTTGCTCAAAATGCACTTTTCTGTTAAAATAAACACGGGAAACCTCACACACGCTCAAGAGGGGCCCCAGGAGCATCCAAAAATGGCATAAAATGCCAAAATTTTAGGGCGTCAATTTTTGAAAAAAAACGTAAGGGGTTAGTATGTCGTTTTTTTCAGTTTTTTCAACTTGCTCAAAATGCACTTTTCTGTTAAAATAAACACGGGAAACCTCACACACGCTCAAGAGGGGGCCCAGGAGCATCCTAAAAAGGCATAAAATGCCAAAATTTTAGGGCGTCAATTTTTGAAAAAAAACATAAGGGGTTAGTATGTCGTTTTTTTCAGTTTTTTCAACTTGCTCAAAATGCACTTTTCTGTTAAAATAAACACGGGAAACCTCACACACGCTCAAGAGGGGCCCCTGGAGCATCCAAAAATGGCATAAAATGCAAAAATTTTAGGGCGTCAATTTTTGAAAAAAAACGTAAGGGGTTAGTATGTCGTTTTTTTCAGTTTTTTCAACTTGCTCAAAATGCACTTTTCTGTTAAAATAAACACGGGAAACCTCACACACGCTCAAGAGGGGGCCCAGGAGCATCCAAAAAAGGCATAAAATGCCAAAATTTTAGGGCGTCAATTTTTGAAAAAAAACGTAAGGGGTTAGTATGTCGTTTTTTTCAGTTTTTTCAACTTGCTCAAAATGCACTTTTCTGTTAAAATAAACACGGGAAACCTCACACACGCTCAAGAGGGGCCCCAGGAGCATCCAAAAATGTCATAAAATGCAAAAATTTTAGGGCGTCAATTTTTGAAAAAAAACGTAAGGGGTTAGTATGTCGTTTTTTTCAGTTTTTTCAACTTGCTCAAAATGCACTTTTCTGTTAAAATAAACACGGGAAACCTCACACACGCTCAAGAGGGGGCCCAGGAGCATCCAAAAAAGGCATAAAATGCCAAAATTTTAGGGGCGTAAATATTTGAAAAAAAACGTAAGGGGTTAGTATGTCGTTTTTTTCAGTTTTTTCAACTTGCTCAAAATGCACTTTTCTGTTAAAATAAACACGGGAAACCTCACACACGCTCAAGAGGGGCCCCAGGAGCATCCAAAAAAGGCATAAAATGCCAAAATTTTAGGGCGTAAATTTTTGAAAAAAAACGTAAGGGGTTACTATGTCGTTTTTTTCAGTTTTTTCAACTTGCTCAAAATGCACTTTTCTGTTAAAATAAACACGGGAAACCTCACACACGCTCAAGAGGGGGCCCAGGAGCATCCTAAAAAGGCATAAATTGCCAAAATTTTAGGGCGTCAATTTTTGAAAAAAAACATAAGGGGTTAGTATGTCGTTTTTTTCAGTTTTTTCAACTTGCTCAAAATGCACTTTTCTGTTAAAATAAACACGGGAAACCTCACACACGCTCAAGAGGGGCCCCTGGAGCATCCAAAAATGGCATAAAATGCAAAAATTTTAGGGCGTCAATTTTTGAAAAAAAACGTAAGGGGTTAGTATGTCGTTTTTTTCAGTTTTTTCAACTTGCTCAAAATGCACTTTTCTGTTAAAATAAACACGGGAAACCTCACACACGCTCAAGAGGGGGCCCAGGAGCATCCAAAAAAGGCATAAAATGCCAAAATTTTAGGGCGTCAATTTTTGAAAAAAAACGTAAGGGGTTAGTACTTCGTTTTTTTCGTTTTTTTCAACTTACTTCTAACGCACTTTTCTGTTAAAATAAACACGGGAAACCTCACACACGCTCAAGAGGGGCCCCAGGGGCACCCAAAAATGGCATAAAATGCCAAAATTTTAGGGCGTCAATTTTTGAAAAAAAACATAAGGGGTTAGTATGTCGTTGTTTTCAGTTTTTTCAACTTGCTCAAAATGCACTTTTCTGTTAAAATAAACACGGGAAACCTCACACACGCTCAAGAGGGGCCCCTGGAGCATCCAAAAATGGCATAAAATGCCAAAATTTTAGGGCGTCAATTTTTGAAAAAAAACGTAAGGGGTTAGTATGTTGTTTTTTTCAGTTTTTTCAACTTACTTCTAACGCACTTTTCTGTTAAAATAAACACGGGAAACCTCACACACGCTCAAGAGGGGCCCCAGGAGCATCCAAAAATGGCATAAAATGCCAAAATTTTAGGGCGTCAATTTTTGAAAAAAAAACGTAAGGGGTTAGTATGTCGTTTTTTTCAGTTTTTTCAACTTGCTCAAAATGCACTTTTCTGTTAAAATAAACACGGGAAACCTCACTCACGCTCAAGAGGGGCCCCAGGAGCATCCAAAAATGGCATGAAATGCAAAAATTTTAGGGCGTCAATTTTTGAAAAAAAACGTAAGGGGTTAGTATGTCGTTTTTTTCAGTTTTTTCAACTTGCTCAAAATGCACTTTTCTGTTAAAATAAACACAGGAAACCTCACACACGCTCAAGAGGGGCCCCTGGAGCATCCAAAAATGGCATAAAATGCCAAAATTTTAGGGCGTCAATTTTTGAAAAAAAACGTAAGGGGTTAGTATGTCGTTTTTTTCAGTTTTTTCAACTTGCTCAAAATGCACTTTTCTGTTAAAATAAACACGGGAAACCTCACACACGCTCAAGAGGGGGCCCAGGAGCATCCAAAAATGGCATAAAATGCCAAAATTTTATGGCGTCAATTTTTGAAAAAAAACGTAAGGGGTTAGTATGTCGTTTTTTTCAGTTTTTTCAACTTGCTCAAAATGCAGTTTTCTGTTAAAATAAACACGGGAAACCTCACACACGCTCAAGAGGGGCCCCAGGAGCATCCAAAAAAGGCATAAAATGCCAAAATTTTAGGGCGTCAATTTTTGAAAAAAAACGTAAGGGGTTAGTATGTCGTTTTTTTCAGTTTTTTCAACTTACTTCTAACGCACTTTTCTGTTAAAATAAACACGGGAAACCTCACACACGCTCAAGAGGGGCCCCAGGAGCATCCAAAAATGGCATAAAATGCAAAAATTTTAGGGCGTCAATTTTTGAAAAAAACGTAAGGGGTTAGTATGTGGTTTTTTTCAGTTTTTTCAACTTACTCCCAACACACTTTTCTGGTTAAAAAAACACGGGAAACCTCACACACGCTCAAGAGGGGCCCCAGGAGCATCCAAAAATGGCATAAAACGGCAAAAATCTTGGGTGTCAATTTTTGAAAAAAAACGTATGTCATTTTTTTCAGTTTTTTCAACTTGCTCAAAATGCACTTTTCTGTTAAAATAAACACGGGAAACCTCACACACGCTCAAGAGGGGCCCCAGGAGCATCCAAAAAAGGCATAAAATGCAAAAATTTTAGGGCGTCAATTTTAAAAAAAAAAACGTAAGGGGTTAGTATGTCGTTTTTTTCAGTTTTTTCAACTTGCTCAAAATGCACTTTTCTGTTAAAATAAACACGGGAAACCTCACACACGCTCAAGAGGGGCCCCAGGAGCATCCAAAATGGCATAAAATGCAAAAATTTTAGGGCGTCAATTTTTGAAAAAAAACGTAAGGGGTTAGTATGTCGTTTTTTTCAGTTTTTTCAACTTACTCCTAACGCACTTTTCTGGTTAAAATAAACACGGGAAACCTCACACACGCTCAAGAGGGGCCCCAGGAGCATCCAAAAATGGCATAAAATGCCAAAATTTTAGGGCGTCAATTTTTGAAAAAAACGTAAGGGGTTAGTATGTCGTTTTTTTCAGTTTTTTCAACTTACTCCCAACGCACTTTTCTGGTTAAAAAAACACGGGAAACCTCACACACGCTCAAGAGGGGCCCCAGGAGCATCCAAAAATGGCATAAAATGCAAAAATTTTAGGGCGTCAATTTTTGAAAAAAACGTAAGGGGTTAGTATGTGGTTTTTTTCAGTTTTTTCAACTTACTCCCAACACACTTTTCTGGTTAAAAAAACACGGGAAACCTCACACACGCTCAAGAGGGGCCCCAGGAGCATCCAAAAATGGCATAAAACGGCAAAAATCTTGGGTGTCAATTTTTGAAAAAAAACGTATGTCATTTTTTTCAGTTTTTTCAACTTGCTCAAAATGCACTTTTCTGTTAAAATAAACACGGGAAACCTCACACACGCTCAAGAGGGGCCCCAGGAGCATCCAAAAAAGGCATAAAATGCAAAAATTTTAGGGCGTCAATTTAAAAAAAAAAAACGTAAGGGGTTAGTATGTCGTTTTTTTCAGTTTTTTCAACTTGCTCAAAATGCACTTTTCTGTTAAAATAAACACGGGAAACCTCACACACGCTCAAGAGGGGCCCCAGGAGCATCCAAAAATGGCATAAATTGCAAAAATTTTAGGGCGTCAATTTTTGAAAAAAAACGTAAGGGGTTAGTATGTCGTTTTTTTTCATTTTTTTCAACTTGCTCAAAATGCACTTTTCTGTTAAAATAAACACCGGAAACCTCACACACGCTCAAGAGGGGCCCCAGGAGCCTCCAAAAATGGCATAAATTGCAAAAATCTTGGGTGTCAGTTTTTGAAAAAAAACGTATGTCATTTTTTTCAGTTTTTTCAACTTGCTCAAAATGCACTTTTCTGTTAAAATAAACACGGGAAACCTCACACACGCTCAAGAGGGGCCCCAGGAGCATCCAAAATGGCATAAAATGCCAAAATTTTAGGGCGTCAATTTTTGAAAAAAACGTAAGGGGTTAGTATGTCGTTTTTTTCAGTTTTTTCAACTTACTCCTAACGCACTTTTCTGGTTAAAATAAACACGGGAAACCTCACACACGCTCAAGAGGGGCCCCAGGAGCATCCAAAAATGGCATAAAATGCCAAAATTTTAGGGCGTCAATTTTTGAAAAAAACGTAAGGGGTTAGTATGTCATTTTTTTCAGTTTTTTCAACTTACTCCCAACGCACTTTTCTGGTTAAAAAAACACGGGAAACCTCACACACGCTCAAGAGGGGCCCCAGGAGCATCCAAAAATGGCATAAAACGGCAAAAATCTTGGGTGTCAATTTTTGAAAAAAAACATAAGGGGTTAGCCTTTAGTTTTTTTTTCATTTGAAAATGAAATGTTGAAAATGCACTTTTCTGCTCCAAAATCAACTGGAAACCTTGCACACTTTGAATCAGGGCTCCCAGAAGAACCCCAAAATGGCATAAAATGCCACTTTGTAGAGGTGTCGATTTTTGAAAAAAAGGTAAGGGGTTAGCCTTACGTTTTTTTTCATTTTTTCAACTTGCTGAAAATCCACTTTTCTGCGCCAAAATCAACTGGAAACCTCTCGCACACTCATCGGGGTTCCCAGAAGGACCACAAAATGGCATAAAATGCCACTTTGTAGAGGTGTCGATTTTTGAAAAAAAGGTAAGGGGTTAGCCTTACGTTTTTTTTCATTTTTTCAACATGCTGAAAATGCACTTCTCTGCTCCAAAATCAACTGGAAACCTTGCACACTGTCATCGGGGGTCACAGAAGGACCCAAAAATGGCATAAAATGCAACTTTGTAGAGGTTTTGTCAGCAATGATGCACAAACTTGGCCACAATTGGCCATATGTACACTTTTATTATTAAATTATCATCAGGTACAAGCAATTAGGTACGCATAAAATTAAGGTACACTTCAGTCAAACACAAGCTTAACATGAGCTATTACCCTCCACACCGGCAGGTGGCGGTATTGAGTAACAAGTTTTAAATGTGAAAACATTTTTGAATTTGAAAAAAAATACATACAATATTTACAAGACAAATATTAAATCACGTCATCAATTGTGGTTATTAGACATATTAAACATATACATATGAATATATAAGTCACGTAGTTTATCTTCAGTGTCACTTTTTCTTCAGCCTCTTCATGAAAGTCACCTCATCTCTGTTCCTGATTCCGTAACTGCACAAACATCAAACTCTTTACCAAAAAAAATCAACAGAAATATATGGAATTTTTATTATCATATCCACTTACTCTTTTATCCTCACACGGTCGTCTTCCAGCTTTTCCCCCTGAAACACTAAATTGTACGTTCTCCAGACGTACCTCCTGTCAAGGAAAATGAAAGTTGGTGAGATATTTCATATACTTTCGCGCCCTCCTAAATGTTCTTATGAATGTTTTCTTACCAGTTGATGTGCCTCACGCTGCCTTCACGTTGCTGCTTCAGCTCCACAAACCTCCGAACGGCTTTCTTCAGGTCCAGTACTGTGGCGTCTTGCACCACCACGATGGCTACAACAGAAACACAGCAATTTCGTATATTCCAATACTAAATGGGAGGATTTCTGCGTTTATTATGATTGAAACATACGCATTATTTCACCGTCAGCCTTCAAAACTCTCACGGTCATGGCCTGGCCGTACTCCAAAGCGATCTGTGAATTTATTTCTTCTAGCGTCACCTGCCGAAAAATAGACACAAATATAAAATGATTACATTTTATTTATTTTTTGGATGTGGATACTTTAATATTTTATTGTTATAATATAGATAGATAGATAGACTTTCTTTATTGTCATTGCACAATAACACAGCAGTGAAATTGCCAACGAAATGTCATTGCCTGGCTATATAATAAATAATAATAATAAATAATAATGTGGAGAATAAATAGATGACGTCAAATATGAACAATGTACAGCGTAAACAGTAATTGTTTTTTTCAAGATGGCGGCGCCCTGTCCGGCTGCGGCTGCTTTGGCTCCCGGTAACACAGGCAATTTATATAATAAAATTAACTTAATAATATATATTTAGTAATAGTTTATATATAAACTATATAATATATATAATTATAAGTTTTTTAAATAGTTTAGCTAGAAAAAACAGCCCAACAGATATGGTATGTTTGGTATGGGTATGTTTGTTTCGTCGACATTTTCTAAGCTGTTTGTCAAAAGTACCTGAATTGGAAGATCACAAAGTAAAGGATCCTGAACCAGGTGAGCAAGTCCCTCCTCGAAAATGTCCAAAATGTCAGCATGAGTTGTATTCTCCATGTCCTCCTCTGTATCAGGAGACGTATTTTTCTCTCCTTCCTCTTCGTTTTCCTTCACGCATTGCTCACCGGAAGCCTCCTCGCTCAGCACCTCCATCATAAAATTAATGTTAAATGTTTCTTTGGGATACAGCGACTAGTTTTGTTCGATAAATGAATATATTTATAACAGAATTACAACACAACAGCAGTACAACGCTACCGGTAGAAACATTTTGAGTACGGTGCATAATACTGACCCCCCGTCAATCGCTGCTTCGACACAATGGTTCCGCGTAATATTAGTTCCGGGACCAATTAGTTATGTTCATTCATTCGTTTGAATTCATTACATTGTCAGTTTAATTCGGAGTTTTTACAAAATTCAGATAAAATGTACTCGGTGTCAAATTCTGGCTATACATCGTCACACTAAGTAAAAAAAAGACTTGCTTAAGTCAATTGTAATATTTTTTCCATAATTATTATTACATGTTAAGTACAGTGCATAATACTGCCCCCGTCAATCGCTGCTTCGGCACTAAGGTTCCGCGTAACATTAGTTCCGGGATCAATTAGTTATGTTCATTTATTAATTTGAATTCATTACATTGTCAGTTTAATTCAGAGTTTTTACAAAATTCAGACAGAATGCACTCGGTGTCAAATTCTGGCAATACATCGTCGCACTAAGTAATGACTTACTTAAGTAAATTCTAATATTTTTTCCATAATTATTATTACACGTGCAGTACGGTGCATAATACTGACCCCCGTCAATCGCTGCTTCAGCACAAAGGTTCCGCGTAACAGTAGTTCCGGGACCGATTAGTTATGTTCATTCATTCATTTGAATTCATTACATTGTCAGTTTAATCAAGACTTTTTGCAAAATTCAGACAAAATACACTCGATGTCAAATTCTGGCTATACATCGTCGCACTAAGTAAAAAAAGACTTACTTAATGACTTAACTTAAGTCAATTCTAATATTGTTTCTATAATTATTATTACATGTTATGTACGTTGCATAATACTGACCCCCGTCAATCGCTGCTTCGGCACTAAGGTTCCGCGTAACATTAGTTCCGGGACCAATTAGTTATGTTCATTCATTCATTTGAATTCATTACATTGTCAGTCGCACTAAGTAAAAAAAAAAAATACTTACTTAATGACTTACTTGAGTAAATTATAATATTTTTTCCATAATTTTTATTAATGTTAAACTTTGTAGGTACACCTGTACCATATAATGAGATCTTCCACTAAGATGCTTATTTTTCATGGTGGTGGTAATTTTCCACTGGCAGGTGTTTATAATATATTGATTACCTTACATACACAATGGGAAAAATATTAGCTGTCAATCATAATATAATACACACGCAATGAAAATGGATACTGTATGTGTGGGTATTTTATATAGAGCTATTACATTAGAGAATGTATGTGCACGTAATATGAAAATAAGAAATGTAACATCATTGGTTGCAGTGACAATAAAATAAAATATGAATAATGATATGACGCCAGTGTTGCATTTTATTCCATGTAAGACACACTATGTACAATATTACATTACACTGTCATACAGTCGTGTTTATAAGAAGTCCCAGTATGCTTTGCTGCACATCAAACAGGCAAAGGAGTGACGGTGACATACGACGGGGGCGCCAACGCAGCATAGTGACCTTTGACCCCCGGCTGGGCCCTCCTTCCCATGGTCAGGATGCCAGCCGAGCGGTCCGTGGACTCGTGGAGGAGCTGCTGCAGGCGACTTTGGAAGGTTGGCTCGTCCTGCGTGCGCTTGCCCAGAGTCAGGATGCCGGCTGAGGCGTCGCCCGACACAACCGTGGCGGTCCCGCCGGAGCGACACAGAAACAGGTGGAGGCGACACGGGCGAGACGGCTGCCTGCAGCACTCGCTGGACACGGTGTGGGCATCGCAGAGCGACGCCTGGGAGTGCAGCAAAAGCAGAAGAAGAACAAGGACCTTCTGTGGGGGGGAAACAAAGGTAAGTACTAACTGAACTATACTTCATTGTTACTTTATGTCACTATATCAGTTACTATGGTAACCATTATGTCATTGTATGCTCATATCACCTCGTACATTATAAAACAAAAAAACAAAAAAAAACCTTAAACTGTATTATAGAAAGCAGGAAGTGAACAAATGTAACAGTTACTGATTGTAAAAGTACCAGATGGAGGGGTAGGATTTAATAAGCTTTGCTTCTTCCTACTCCTTTTGGACATGTGGAACTGTGAACTGATTATGTGATGCATTCAAATGTAATCTGAAAACCAACCGCCAGGGTCGAAAAAAAAACACTGGCATTTATTGGCAGCTTTATCTACCTCTGCATGCGCATTAAAATGTCCGCAGTGGGTGTGGAAGTCATGCATGTTACAACGCAGTATTACGCAGTATTTATGCTGTATCTAGTATTATTCTGTTGCTGCTGTCTTGTTGTAATATACTTATTTTTTTTAATAATAATAACCACATGGTCAACAAGACCTGTGTTTTTTCATGCACTCCAAATCATTATTTAAGTTAAACAAGTATGTAAGAAGTTTCACAAAAACAACCACTTCCACACGGAATGGGAGGAGAACTTCATTATGTCATATCGGATATGCAGTGGCTGCATGTTACACGCAGTATTACATAGTATTACGCAGTATTAATGCTGTATCTAGTATTATTGTGTTGCTGCTGTAATATACTTATTTTTTTTTAATAATAACCATATGGTCAACAAGACCCGAGTTTTTTCATGCACTCCAAATCGAATCTATGTGATGCATTCAATTGTAATCTGATGCATGTTCAAATGAAATAAAACCATTACCATTACTTTATTTGCAGCAAATTAGCAAAAAAAAAATACATACTGTATGCATGTATATCATTTATTAGCAACATACACTTTGACAAGATGTTGTGTAACTATACATAGTACAATACAGTATACTGCATAAATTCTTAACGTGTAAAGAATGGGTTTTATATATACATATACACGTTAGTATCTGTATAGATGCATAAATAGATGCATAAATGCACATACTGTACAGAAAAAATACACACACACACACTTATACGGTATACATGTGTTTATATACATACTGCGTACAAAAATACATAAAAAAAACATTAGCATAAAAATGAAAACGCCATCTTACCTTGTTAGATGAGTGAAATTTGGGGGTGAACCACCTCATCTTCTGCGGTCTGCAAGAGGGACGCATCTGCGCTTTCATCCTCCCAAGGGGAAACGAACGGGGGGCCTTTTATATCCCGTCTCAGCACATGCAATCGGGACGTCATTTGGGGCCCGTTCTAAGCGTGACACAGGAACTGTGTTCTTTTTGCTCATCTCCCTGCCATTCATTCATTTGCGGTCATCTCCACGACGAAAGCTTTTGTTCGCATCCAGGTATGTCTTTGTGGTGGCACGCCAGCGGCTTATTAAGACATAGCGTTGATGGGGGGGCGGGGGGGGGGTTGTGATGGAGACGGGTTCATTAGCTAATGGTGACACAAATAATAAGCCGTGCCCTTTATCCCTTTATCAGCTTGAAAAAGACGCTTGTTGAATAGCAAAGCTAATTAGGCTCTCTTGTTCATTATTGGGATAAAATCCTAAATAGCTAGTGGAAACTAGGAGCTAGGAGCAGCTAGGAGACCCGAGTTCAATTCCACCCTCGGCCATCTCTGTGTGGAGTTTGCATGTTCTCCCCGTGCATGTGTGGGTTTTTTTTTTCCGGGTACTCCGGTTTCCTCCCACATTCCAAAAACATGCTAGGTTAATTAGCGACTCCAAATTGTCCATAGGTATGAATGTGAGTGTGAATGGTTGTTTGTCTATATGTGCCCTGTGATTGGCTGGCCACCAGTCCAGGGTGTACCCCGCCTCTCCGTCCGAAGACAGCTGGGATAGGCTCCAGCTCCCCCCGTAACCCTTGTGAGGATAAGCGGTAAAAAATTAATAAATAAATGTTTATGTTGTGGTATAGATGCACGATGGATGAGTGGTTATCATGTTGGCCACACAGACCTGGGTTCGATTCTCTGAATTTGCATGTTCTCCCCGTGCATGCGTGGATTTTCTACAGGTACTCCGGTTTCCTCCAACATTCCAAAAACCTGCTAGGTTAATTAGCGACTCCAAATTGTCCATAGGTATGAATGTGAGTGTGAATGGTTGTTTGTCTATATGTGCCCTGTGATTGGCTGGCCACCAGTCCAGAGTGTACCCCACCTCTCCAGCTCCCCCCGTGACCCTCGTGAGGATAAGCTTTAAAAAATGAATGAATGAAAGTCTACAAGTGACTATAGGGGTGTTATTTCATGTCTAGAGGGCTCTAATAGTGTTAAAAGCCATATTTAGGAGGTCGTAAACACATTTTAAACGCTCTAACTAGTAAAATATTCCATTTATAAATAAGGAATCCTACATAGAATAGCACGGCGGTCGAGGGGTTAGCGCGCAGGCCTCACAGCTAGGAGACCTGAGTTCAATTTCCCTGCATGCGTGGGTTTTCTTTGACAACTTTTTGACAACTCCAAATTGTCCACAGGTATGAATGTGAGTGTGAATGGTTGTTTGTCTATATGTGCCCTGTGATTGGCTGGCCACCAGTCCAGGGTGTACCCCGCCTCTCGCCTGAAGACAGCCGGGGTAGGCTCCAGCAACCCCTTGTGAGGATAAGCGGTAGAAAATGAATGAATGAATTATTTTTATTTTTTATGTACTGTGTTAATGACTAAATAGACACAGCGGTATTAGATTGAAGTGGGTGGGGGGCTTATTTATTCAAGTGGATGGGGCGCGCTCGGAGTTTAATTACGGCACGGCGTCTACTTGAGCGGAGGCCTCTAATTGAAGCATTTGCTGCATCATTGCCTGAAGAAGAAATAACATATCAACAAACATAAACGGTGCATCGATCATAAGAATAATAAGACGACAAAAACAATGACACCACTTTTAATGGGTCGCTATGACAGAATCCACACTCATTTTGCAGTGACACGCCTCTTTCAAATTATCATCATTATTATTATTATTATTATTATTACCTTTGTGGACGCTGGCGTTGTGGCGCTAACCCGTAAATCCCTCCCGGTGTCCAAAACAATCACACATGTGGAATTAATAATTCAAAAATACTTTGAATATCCATACAACTAACAATAATTAGAATCATTCATGTGTACATCCGTACTTATGGTAATATATATATATATCTATATATCTATATATATATATATCATCCCTTCTTACATTTGAAATGAGATTACATCTAGATTCACGATACTCTGTGGTGACCCTTGACATTTAAAGGGTAGATTTCCAGTTGTGGATGATAGGGGAACATCGCCACCTGGTGGAGAACTCATGAAAAAAGAGTTTATATCATTTTTCATGGTTGGGGAAAAAAAAATAATAATGCAACAAAATAGGGAAATTGGGCTTAGTTCCTGGAGTGAGAGGCTCTCAAGCAAGTCAAAACCCTGAAACTTCTCTAGGGGGCGGGTGTGCCACTCCCGGAAACAATTATGTTTAAAAATGTTGTGAAGAAGAACGCAAGAGAAAAAGCCCAAAAATGTGTAGAAAAAAAATGAATGTGTGTCCGAAGGCATATCGTGATCCCAACGAAAAGCAGTCATGAGGTGCAGCCTGTACCCACAGAGGATAAAAAGTGGAGGTGCTTGGGGAAAAAAAAAAAAAATAGAAGTGTCGCTCCAAGATGGAGAGACAAGGGAGAACTTTGGAGAGAGCTGAAGAAGACAACGAGGAACATGAAACTAAAGCGACGTCCACACAGGCACCGGTATTTGATAAAAAAAAACATGACGCAAGGCAGTGCATTTGGTAGCCATAGCAACAGGTGGCGCTGTAACGCCCAACCGTTGGGTCGCATTCGAGGAAAACACACACACAAAAAAAATCTCTATTCATTTAAATGTGTTTCATTGTGTTAAAAAAAATTAAAAAAAAATTAATTAAAATAAAAAAAAAACTATATTAGGAAAGCAGGAAGTGAACAAATGTAACAGTTACTGATTATAAAAGTACCAGATGGAGGGGTAGGATTTAATAAGCTTTGCTTCTTCCTTTTTGGACATGTGGAACTGTAAACTGATTATGTGATGCATTCAATTGTAATCTGAAAACCAACCGCCAGGGTCGAAAAAAAAAACACTGGCATTTACTGGCAGCTTTATCTACCTCTGCATGCGCATTAAAATGTCCGCAGTGGGTGTGGAAGTCATGCATGTTACAACGCAGTATTACGCAGTATTAATGCTGTATCTAGTATTATTCTGTTGCTGCTGTCTTGTTGTAATATACTTTTTTTTTAAAATAATAATAACCATATGGTCAACAAGACCTGTGTTTTTTCATGCACTCCAAATCATTATTTAAGTTAAACAAGTGTGTAAGAAGTTTCACAAACACAACCACTTCCACACGGAATGGGAGGAGAACTTTACTATGTCATATCGGACATGCGGTGGCTGACACGGCATATTGTTGTATCTCATCGGTGTAACAGTACTGATGTCTAGTGACCACAATACTACATAGTACTACTAATACTACAAAACAGCGGTCATTCATTCATAATTTTTTGAAAAAACTGCATAGTATTTGAAGTCTAAGAGGAAAATAGTGATCATGGTGACAACAAGGCAAGAATTCCTAGAATTCCGCATACATCAAATTTTAGATTCGCTATACGTTTTTATGCTGCACGGCGGACGAGTGGTTAGCACATTTACCTCACAGCTAGGAGACCGGGATTCAATCCCACCCCCGGCCATCTCTGTGTGGAGTTTGCATGTTCTCCCCGTGCATGCGTGGGTTTTCTCCGGGTATTCCGGTTTCCTCCCACATTCCAAAAACATGCTAGGTTAATTAGCGACTCCAAATTGTCCATAGGTATGAATGTGAGTGTGAATGGTTGTTTGTCTATATGTGCCCTGTGATTGGCTGGCCACCAGTCCAGGATGTACCCCGCTTCTCCGCCCGAAGACAGCTGGGATAGGCTCCAGCTCGCCCCCCGTGACCCTCGTGAGGATAAGCTTTAGAAAATGAATGAATGAAACTCTAAAGGTGACTATAGGGGTGTTATTTCATGTCTAGAGGGCTCTAATAGTGTTAAAAGCCATATTTAGGAGGTTGTAAACACATTTTTGACGCTCTAACTAGTAAAATATTCCATTTATAAATAAGGAATCCTACATCACACTGCACGGCGGTCGAGTGGTTAGCGAGCAGGCCCTCGTGAGGATAAGCGGTAGAAAATGAATGAATGAATTTTTACAAAAATTACAATTACAAAATAAAAAATCAATAACAAAATAAATTAAAAAATAATAAAAATTTATCAATTAATTACAAAAGTTTTTGTAATTAATTGATAATTTTTTCATTTTTTTTCATACAGTATTTTATGTTTACAACTTGCCTTTAGTGATAATTAATGATGCCAAAATATGACATGGCCTGCACAGCCTTTTCATGTTTTATGGTAATAAAAAAATATATAAAAGAGAAACAAACGAGACTCATCATTCCATGTGGAAAAAAAACACGCGTGTCTGTGTGGACATGGACTAAAATGCAAATGCATGACGATGGACAATCTGATCTCATCGTCTTTGTCAGCTCTCTCTCCAACGCTAACCTTTCAAACCTGCGTCTCGCTTCTCACGCGCCGACCCTTCCTCGCCGTCACCATCATCGCCATCATCATCATCATCATCTCCTCAGCCTTTTCTTTACCGTCCTCGCTCGCCGCTTCCTCCATACTTTCTCCCTCGTCCGTTCCCTTGGCGTCTCTGTGGATACAGGCTGCGGGTCAGCAGGTTCCCGCGGGATCATTGCTGAACGCTTCCTTCTCCAAGATGGAGTCCATAGGTCTGGTCGCTCTATGGAACTGGGGTAGATCCGGTGGAGGATTATACGCTGGGGGTTTTGGAACACTTTGAAGCAGAGGGAGGGGTGTGAGCGGGGAATGAGGAGGTCCGATCTGGGATTGAGTCTGAGACTGGGGCATCAGTGAAGGGGTCTTGGCCTGAGGGTGATGCTGTTGTGTCTGGAGAGGGTGGAGCTGGTGGTGCTGGTGGTGGTGGAGATGAAGAGGCTGCGGCTGAGGGGAGGAGGCTCCGTTTTTACTGAGGCCACAGGATTGAGCCGCGCAGTGGATCTGACGCAGGGTGTCCAGGGCCTCGCTCTTTGCGTGCTTCAACAGGTCCGCTTGGCCCTGCGATCAGACGGGAGAAAAAAAAATCACACATTCTCCAATTAAAGTCTCCATTCAGTTAAATGTGTTTCATTGTGTTAAAAAAAATTAAAATTAAAATAAATTTAATAAAAAAAACAAAAAAAAAACTAAACTATATTAGGAAAGCAGGAAGTGAACAAATGTAACAGTTACTGATTGTAAAAGTACCAGATTTAAGTACCAGGGTAGGATTTAATAAGCTTTGCTTCTTCCTACTCCTTTTTAGACATGTGGAACTGTAAACTGATTATGTGATGCATTCAATTGTCATCTGAAAACCAACCGCCAGGGTCGAAAAAAAAACACTGACATTTACTGGCAGCTTTATCTACCTCTGCATGCGCATTAAAATGTCCACAGTGGGTGTGGAAGTCATGCATGTTACAACGCGGTATTACGCAGTATTAATGCTGTATCTAGTATTATTCTGTTGCTGCTGTCTTGTTGTAATATACTTATTTTTTTTAATAATAATAACCATGTGGTCAACAAGACCTGTGTTTTTTCATGCACTCCAAATCATTATTTAAGTTAAACAAGTATGTAAGAAGTTTCACAAAAACAACCACTTCCACACGGAATGGGAGGAGAACTTCATTATGTTATATCGGACATGCCGTGGCTCACAATGGCATGTTGTTGTATCTCATCGGTGTAACAGTACTGATGTCTAGTGACCACAATACTACATAGTACTACTAATACTACAAAACAGCGGTCATTCAAAAAAACAAAACAAAAAACTAAACTATATTAGGAAAGCAGGAAGTGAACAAATGTAACAGTTACTGATTGTAAAAGTACCAGATGGAGGGGTAGGATTTAATAAGCTTTGCTTCTTCCTACTCCTTTTTAGACATGTGGAACTGTAAACTGATTATGTGATGCATTCAATTGTCATCTGAAAACCAACCGCCAGGGTCGAAAAAAAAACACTGACATTTACTGGCAGCTTTATCTACCTCTGCATGCGCATTAAAATGTCCACAGTGGGTGTGGAAGTCATGCATGTTACAACGCAGTATTACGCAGTATTAATGCTGTATCTAGTATTATTCTGTTGCTGCTGTCTTGTTGTAATATACTTAATTTTTTTTAATAATAACCATGTGGTCAACAAGACCTGTGTTTTTTCATGCACTCCAAATCATTATTTAAGTTAAACAAGTATGTAAGAAGTTTCACAAAACAACCACTTCCACACGGAATGGGAGGAGAACTTCATTATGTTATATCGGACATGCCGTGGCTGACAATGGCATGTTGTTGTATCTCATCGGTGTAACGGTACTGATGTCTAGTGACCACAATACTACATAGTACTACTAATACTACAAAACAGCGGTCATTCATTCATAATTTTTTTTGGAAAACCCCGACAGCGTTGGAACCACAATGTAGCGGTATTGTATACTTATTGTTTAAAATTCTCAGATTTAGATTTTTTTTAAATTCTCAGCTACCCCTGGGATAGGCTCCAGCACCCCCTGCATCACTTGTGAGGATAAGCGTTAAAAAAAATGAATGAATAAATAATAATTCTCAGCTTTAAATAATGAAATGTATGAAAATGTAATTACAGTCAAAATACGCCAGAGGGCAGTATTACCCCATTAAAGGAAATGACTTTGGCCTCTTTCCAGTTCATCCTCCATGTAGTGATAATGTTTCAATATTTCTGCTGACTGTTTACATAAAGTTAGGTCAGCATTGACCCAGAGATACCCCCGAGTGGATCTTCGCTCCTGTCACATTTCCCACACCCATCAAAGCGTTCCAAACTGCGAGTGTTTTACTTCACCGCCATGCTTCATCAGAGTGAACCACGACAGGCCCGACGTGTTGAAGCTAACACGTCAAATATGTCAGCGTGACCCCAAGCAAGATGAGTAGAAAAAGGTTGCAGGTGGCCTTTCACATGAGTCTCTCCAACACGCGAGCATGAATAAGTCATGTTTTTGAAAAATGAAAAAAAAAAAAAAAAAACACAAATTATGTAAGTCGTGACTCACCGGGCATAAAATAAGACATGCAGGCTGCCAGAGAGCCATCGAGACCCGCTTATTCGGGTGCCTGTGGTCATTCATGATGGGGCGGGGGGGGCAAAATCCTACCACTTTATCCTCATTAAATCCTTAATCCCCCCCACCCCCCCACACACACTCCTTGTTTGCACAAATAAGACCTTCTCAGTAATGGAAGCTGGTCATTTGTCTTAAAGATGCTGCAGAAGAACCGTTAATGGGCATTGTTCTTAAAAATAGACGCAATTATTCTTAATTGCTTCGCTCTACTCCTTTTAGACTTTAGACTTGGTGCTGCCGCACAGCTCGGCATTTGATGTGTACACCCTGGACTGGTGGCCAGCCAATCACAGGGCACATATAGACAAACAACCATTCACACTCACATTCATACCTATGGACAATTTGGAGTCGCTAATTAACCTAGCATGTTTTTGGAATGTGGGAGGAAACCGGAGTACCCGGAGAAAACCCACGCATGCACGGGGAGAACTTGCAAACTCCACACAGAGATGGGGTGGAATTGAACCCTGGTCTCCTAGCTGTGAGGTCCAACCACTAGACCGCCGTGCCGCCCCCCTCGCTATATATTTAATTGAATATTGCGCCCTCACTATGTTTTAAAAAAAAAAACCTTAAAAAAAAATTAAACTGTATTATGGAAAGCAGGAAGTGAACAAATGTAACAGTTATTCATTCATTTTCTACCGCTTTTTCCTCACGAGGGTCGCGGGGTATGCTGGAGCCTATCCCAGCTGTCTTCGGGCCCTGGACTGGTGGGCAGCCAATCACAGGGCACATATAGACAAACAACCATTCACACTCACATTCATACCTATGGACAATTTGGAGTCGCTAATTAACCTAGCATGTTTTTGGAATGTGGGAGGAAACCGGAGTACCCGGAAAAAAAACTCACGCATGCACGGGGGGAACATGCAAACTCCACACAGAGATAGCCGACTGTGGAATTGAACTCGGGTCTCCTAGCTGTGAAGCCTGTGTGCCAACCACTCGACCACCGTGCAGCCCCTAAAAGATTTTATTTCCTTTTATTTACAAATTTGGGTAATAAGAGTTTAAAAGTCAATATAGGGGTGTTATTTCATGTCTAGAGGGCTCTAAAAATGATTAAATATTCATTCATTTTTTACCGCTTATCCTAACAAGGGTCGCCGGGGGGTGCTGGAGCCTATCCCAGCTGTCTTCGGGCCGAGAAGCGGGGTACACCCTGGACTGGTGGCCAGCCAATCACAGGGCACATATAGACAAACAACCATTCACACTCACATTCATACCTATGGACAATTTGGAGTCGCTAATTAACCTAGCATGTTTTTGGAATGTGGGAGAAAAACGGAATACCCGGAAAAAAAACCCACGCATGCACGGGGAGAACATGCTGTAAAACATTTGAAGCATTAATGAAATGCTTCTTTAATAGTGCAGCATTTCTTCACCTTATCCTTTGGGGAATCATAACACTATTTATTTTTCAATGTCAATTGAATGTAAAAATAAACTCCAAAGATACTGTGTATATTTTTTTTGAAAAAAAAGAAGCATCCATCTCTGTGGCATCCGGCCAAGGAGCTCCTCCACTCAAGACTAAATGATTTCAGGGTGATGTGCTGGAGATAAAAATATCCTGGCTGCTCTGTCGTCTTCACTTAGCCGAGCGCCCCCTCTGTGCAGCCGAGTGCCTGAACAGCATGTGGTGCTTTATCTCTTCATATATCAAGGGGCGGCATTCATAAAAGCAGTGGGGGCAACCTCTTGGTCACAGCCCCCGGGGGTGAGGGGACGGGGGGTGTTAGACAGAGGCGAGGACACCACGCAAGAAGCATGGATAAGTAATAACTAATACAACAGTTTATAAGCTTGTCATGGTGAGTTCAAAGACCAGGATTGTTTTGAGTCTCACCTTGAGCACCGTGATGTTCCACGCGTAGCTCTCCATGGCCTTCTGAAGCTTACGACCTTTCAGACCCTCTTTTGCTCCGATGCGATGGAGGTCCTCGTGGAAGTCCAGACCTGGATATAAATACAGAGTAGGTAAAAAAAACTCCTTAAAAACTAAAATAAACAGAGAGTGATTTTGTCATATAAAGGATCTTTGAATAGTGTTTTAACAGTGGAGACTAAAAAAAAAAGAGTGCTTCTTTCGTAGAGGATCTTTGGCCAATGCTTTTGTAGTCGGTCCTTGAAAACAAGAGAGCTCTCTTACTGTATAGAGGATCTTTGATTCACATTTTTGCTGTAGGTACTTTGTGGGAGTGGGTAGAAAACTTTATTTAAATTTTTATTAAAAAAATTTTTTTTAATTTATTTTAAAATTATTATTGATTTATTTTTTATTAAAAAATATTTTTACATTTATTTAAAAATTATTATTGATTTATTTTTTTATTTAAAAAAAAAATGTAAATAACGGCATCAAATTATATTCAGATAAAAAATTCCTGCAGTTATTGCATGTTTATGTTGTTTTGGTGAGCAACGACCCTTCTCACTCGTCCTTGAACGCATCACAGTTATGTGTGTGTGTGCCAACTTTCTCCCACGCTGCAGAGATTTACTTATTCAGTATTTTTCATGTTATTTCACCTCATATTTGTCCCCAAATGCTTATATTGTGTAGTAATACATAAAGGTAACGTTTGATGATGTTACCGAGTGCTAATGTGCATATTTGTTCTCAAGTTAATTCATACTGGAAAAAAAAACTACAACCGCAATAATTAACATATTGCTGTTTTATTTCTGTTCTTGTATTAGATTTCATTAGATTGTGTGGTTGGCACATGGAGGACGGCGTCCAATTCCATGCCGGAATATGATGACAGAGATTTTCCTGGCCAACAATGACCTTACAAAAGGCAGACAGAAACCGGGACATCTTTATCCCTCGGATTTCCGTGTTAATGGAATCGCTATCAAGTGGCTTCCAATCAGAGCGAGAAGGACGGAGCAGTGCGGAGGGGGTCTTGCCGCAGGGAAACGTAGAAGGGGGGGGTGTCAACTAATAAGTTAGGAAGGCAGCAGCTATTAGACTTAAAGCTCACACAATGAACACGGATTGGATTAATCTCCGAGAGGAATCACCCAATCCGACTTAATATAAATGTATCTTCACCCTCAAGGGGACGAATATTTTGAAGCACACCGGAGACGAGATTCTGGCAAAATTTACACAATTCAATTTACAGTAAATGTATGATACAAATCAATGCGGATGACACACCGAGCCACAAATCAACCGCAACTGTGACCTTGGGGCAACTCTCTGCAGGCGTGTTTAAAGTGGGAGATGCATGGCCGTTATCACAGCCGAGTGTGTAATTGGTCTTTTTAAGCCATAAACATCATCTCATGTTGTGCAGCATCTGAGGTTTATGTCACAAAGATGCTTTTTTCCCCTTCATTAAATCGGGCCTTTGAGCTAAGCTCGGCTGTGGGAGGGAGGTAAGACAGGCTTAAGCTTGCAGGGAGATAACAGCCTCAATAGCGAGCGTAACGGCGATATGTTGCTAAATTGTTGTGGATTTGTAGTAAAATATATTACCTATGCTAAGAATATTAGTTTTCATAACAAAGGTTGCTTGGTTTAGCATGTATGTTCGCATAAAAGCTTTCATTTGTAATACAAATGTTGTTTGATTAGGGGCTGCACGGTGGACAAGTGGTTGGTCTGTGTGGAATTTTGCATGTTCATGTGTGTTTTTTTTCCCCGGGTACTCCGGTTTCCTCCCACATTCCAAAAACATGCTAGGTTAATTAGCGACTCCAAATTGTCCATAGGTATGAATGTGAGTGTGAATGGTTGTTTGTCTATATGTGCCCTGTGATTGGCTGGACTAGCGACCAGTCCAGGGTGTACCCCGCCTCTCGCCTGAAGACAGCTGGGATAGGCTCCAGCACCCCCTGCGACCCTCATGAGGATAAGCGATAGAAAATGAATGAATGAATGAATATTACTAGAGCCCTCTAGACATGAAATAACACCCCTATATTGACTTTTAAACTCTTATTACCCAAATATGTAAATAAAAGGAAATAAAATATTTTAGGGGCTGCACGGTGTATGAGTGGTTGGCACACAGGCTTCACAGCTAGGAGACCCGAGTTCAATTCCACTCTCGGCCATGTAATGGTGACTCCATTACACCTTGCAATGTAACTTAATAGACACCTACTGACCCCTGTCTTCGGGCGAGAGGCGGGGTACACCCTGGACTGGTGGCCAGCCAATCACAGGGCACATATAGACAAACAACCATTCACACTCACATTCATACCTATGGACAATTTGGAGTCGCTAATTAACTTAGCATGTTTTTGGAATGTGGGACGAAACCGGAGTACCCGGAGAAAACCCACGCATGCACGGGTAGAACATGCAAACTCCACACAGAGATGGCCAAGGGTGGAATTGAACTCGGGTCTCCGAACTGTGAGGCCTGCGTGCTAACCACTCGCCTGAGAAGAAGCACATAAAAGCAAAAAAAAAATCATTAAAAATACCACTTCCACATGGATTGAGAGGAGAATTTATTTTTTTTTACACCCTGGACTGGTGGCCAGCCAATCACAGGGCATATATAGACAAACAACCATTCACACTCACATTCATACCTATGGACAATTTGGAGTCGCTAATTAACCTAGCATGTTTTTGGAATGTGGGAGGAAACCGGAGTACCCGGAGAAAACCCACGCATGCACGGGGAGAACATGCAAACTCCACACAGAGATGGCCGAGGGTGAAATTGAACTTGTGTCTCCTACTATAAGGCCTGAGCACCAACCACTCATCCGCCGTGCAGCCCTACTATTCATTATATATATATGTATAAATGGGGAAAAAATCATGAATTGTGGAATTGAACCCTGGTCTCCTAGCTGTGAGGTCTGCGCGCTAACCACTCGACTGCCATGCAGCCCTGAAAGAAGTTTAGGATGGCTAATAACGCTTGGTAGAACTGCCCTTTGTGACATCACAGAGGGGTGTACTTCCTTATATGGTCGTGTCTGTAAGCCAGATAAGCACCCTTCCCTCCCCCAAGCTCTTCTTCCGTGTGCATCCACAAGCACCGACATGCACACAAACCGGAGGTAGCATCTGGAGGAGCCCCCAGTGTGCACCCCAGCTGTCCATGTCCCATCCTGTTAAATGTGTGAGTGATGGCGAGGCTTCAATCGTGCCTTTGAGCTTGGGGGGGACGGAAGGGGGGTGGAGGGGGTAGTCGGGTAAATCATCCAACACCTCTCCATTCTCATCAACACGTCCTCACTGGCCAAATTAAACGCAGCGGCAGAGACTGCGAGTGACCGCGACACGCACACAAGACGAGACAAAGCGTCCTCATGTAAGCGCGGCTATGAAAGGATCATTCATCTTCATGCTAATTATTATTTTTAATAATGCATGTCCAACAGAATGAATACGCTCCTTGTTTAACCCTTGATTGTTATCTGCTGCAGTGAAAGAAGGCTGTGTTAAAGCATGTCATGCTGGGGGAAGACGGACTTATTCCATTTTACCCCCCCCCCCAACCGGCTACCGCCCACTGTTTGGGTGGCTTTGGGCGGATGCGGCAACGGGCACCTCATCGGTTGCATTCGCTCAGCATATAATTAATTCTCCTTATTCAGACGCTAATACAACATTGTAGGTTTGTGTAAATAGATTCAGGCATGTATTTTTAATCGGGGAGGGGGGGCAGGTGCGCTAGGGCGGCTGTGAGTAGGCGCTAAGTAAAGTGCATTTATGTGTGACATGCAGCTGAGGCCCCCCGAGGGTCTGACACTCCGCCTTCTCTGTGCATCAGCGCGACCAGATTACCTAACAATGTGTACGTTGTGTGAGAACACAGGAGAGGGATTTGAACACATTTTTGGACAATTATACGTTAATTAATCAAGTATGTAGATTTTATTGGTGCTATTTAATTAATGGTAATTTTTCCAAGAGGGGGGATGTGGAATTAATGACATGATAACTTGGGTCAGTCTGGGGAACCTCACTCCAATTCATTCCTTCTATTAATGTTGTTTACAAAACGTTTCCGTGTTTGTATTAAATGTCGTAGGAACCACTTCCTGTGTGTCCCCTTTTATTTATTATATTGTGATATGAATTTTATGGTAAAAATGTCACATAAATTATGTTTTTCCATAATACCTTCTTTATTCCGGGAACAAAGTTATTACCATTTTTTTTTGTACATGCCAACATGTAGCAAGGAGGCTCAGAGCTAATAGTTAGCTTAAATAAAATGTTAACACTTTGTGACATTAATTTTTACTGGTAAAAATGCCACATAAATTATGTTTTTCCATAATACCTTCTTTATTCCTGGAACAAAGTTATTACCATTTTTTTGTACATGCCAACGTGTAGCAAGGAGGCTCAGAGCTAATGACTGAAGTGACAGCTAAAGTGAAATGTTAACACTCAACACAGTCAAGAAACATTCATTAAAAAGCTAGAAAGTCAAAGGAGATGTGGAATTACCGATGTGCTAACTTAGCCAGCCTGGGGAACCTCACTCCATCTAATTTTTTTCGATTCATTTTGTTTCCAAAACTTTTCTGTGCAAAAGGATTAAGGATTAGCATTCAATTTTGTAGGAACCACTTCCTGTGTATCCCCTTTTATTTATTATATTGTATTGATATATTACCATTTTTTTGTACATGCCAACGTGTAGCAAGGAGGCTCAGAGCTAATGGTTGAAGTGACAGCTAAAGTGAAATGTTAACACTCAACACAGTCAAGAAACATTCATTAAAAAGCTAGAAAGTCAAAGGAGATGTGGAATTACCGATGTGCTAACTTAGCCAGCCTGGGGAACCTCACTCCATTTCATTTTTTTCGATTCATGTTGTTTACAAAACTTTTCTGTGCCAAAGGATTAAGGATTAGCATTCAATTTCGTAGGAACCACTTCCTGTGTATCCCCTTTTATTTATTATATTGTATTGATATATTACCATTTTTTTGTACATGCCAGTGGTGTAGCAAGGAGGCTCAGAGCTAATGGTTGAAGTGACACCTTAAGCGAAATGTTAGCACTTCAGCTTGTCAATGCAGTCAAGAAACATTCATTAAAAAGCTAGAAAGTCAAAAGAGATGTGGAATTACCGACATGCTAACTTGGCCAGCCTGGGGAACCTCACTCCATTTCATTTTTTTCGATTCATGTTGTTTACAAAATGTTTCTGTGCCAAAGGATTAAGGATTAGCATTAGATTTCGTAGTAACCACTTGCTGTTTTACTTCCTCCACAGCCCGTTTAGGCAGCAATTATTTTGGCCCTAATTACTTGTTTTTTAAAATATTTTTATTCATTATTTTGCTTATTTTCAGTGGAAGAAATGCCACAGATTCTGTACTGTTCATCTCTCTTTTCTTCATTAAATGCTGTTGGAACCACTCCAGAACATTCTTTAAATTCCTGTTTAGATTTCCTCCGCAGCCCGTTTAGGCAGTAACCTATCTTGGCCCTAATTACTGGCGTCCTCTGCTAGCCACTGCATTAAAAAGTAGCGCTTAAGCAACATAAACCAGATCGTAAGGACGTCCTCAAGACAAAGGCTGAGTGCCTTGTTAATGATAAAAAGGCCATCTTTGCCAAGAAGAGAAGCAGTTTGCCCACTTTGCCGCCATGCTCTAAAGCTGTGCTTAAACTACTCCACTCTGTGCCTCCTTTTGAAGATGGTAGCGGCGCCACACCACGGGACCTTCCGCCCCTGGGGGGAACAGCTCTGTGATTGAAGCCCCAGTGTTCAGCCCACCTGGAAGCGTAATTGCACAGCTCCGACGTCTTGGCTAGTCGGGGGTGGGATTGAAGCATTTTGTGTGTGACACCGGGAGAGTGCAGCTCCACAGGAGGCTTAAATTGGTTTATCGGACGGAGGATTTTGGGTCGGAATTAGATGGAGAGACAGCTTTTTTTTTTGTACATTCAGTAAGTGATGTAATTATATCAATGCTGTCAATCAGCAACGCAGGAAAAATAACAAATGAATGAATTCAATTAAATTTGGGTAATCTTTCCATAGTAATTTTCCAGGGTGGAAATTTCCTACAAAGAGTTATTATTAGAAGTATCAGCAGTCATCGTCAGTATTAGTAGTAGTACCCCCAGTTTTTCCATTATTGGATATTATAATCATTCCCTTTGTCATTGTTTATACTTGTCAGATTCTGCAAAAGCAGCAAAAAAGATTTTGGTGATGGTTGAAATAATGGTAAGCCTCGATTTTCTCGGGTGGAAATTTCCTACAAAGGGTTATTATTAGAAGTATCAGCAGTCATAGTTAGTCTTTTTTCATTATTGGTTATTATTATCATTCCCTTTGTCACTGTTTACTTGTCAGATTCTGCAAAAGCTGCAAAAAGGATTTTGGTGATGGTTGAAATAATGGTAAGTCTCGATTTTCTCAGGTGGAAATTTCCTACAAAAGGTTATTATTAGAAGCATCAGCAGTCATAGTCAGTATTAGTATTAGTAGTACCCCCGGTATATCATTATTGGGTATTATTATCATTCACTTTGTCATTGTTTACTTGTCAGATTCTGCAAAAGCTGCAAAAAAGATTTTGGTGATGGTTGAAATAATGGTAAGCCTCGATTTTCCAGGTTGGAAATTTCCTACAAAGGGTTATTATTAGAAGTATCAACAGTGATAGTTAGTCTTTTTTCATTATTGGTTATTATTATCATTCCCTTTGTCATTGTTTATTTGTCAGATTCTGCAAAAAGGATTTTGGTGATGGTTGAAATAACGGTAAGCCTCGATTTTCTCGGGTGGAAATTTCCTACAAAGGGTTATTATTAGAAGTATCAACAGTGATAGTTAGTCTTTTTTCATTATTGGTTATTATTATCATTCCATTTGTCATTGTTTATTTGTCAGATTCTGCAAAAAGGATTTTGGTGATGGTTGAAATAACGGTAAGCCTCGATTTTCCCGGGTGGAAATTTCCTACAAAGGGTTATCATTAGAAGTATCAGCAGTGATAGTTAGTATTTTTCATTATTTAATTATTTCATATTATCATTCCCTTTGTCATTGTTTATTTGTCAGATTCTGCAAAAAGGATTTTGGTGATGGTTGAAATAATGGTAAGCCTCGATTTTCCAGGGTGGAAATTTCCTACAAAAGGTTATTATTAGAAGCATCAGCAGTCATAGTCAGTATTAGTATTAGTAGTACCCCCGGTATATCATTATTGGGTATTATTATCATTCACTTTGTCATTGTTTACTTGCCAGATTCTGCAAAAGCTGCAAAAAGGATTTTGGTGATGGATGAAATACTGGTAAGCTTCGATTTTCCCGGGTGGAAATTTCTTACAAAGGGTTATTATTAGACGTATCAGCAGTCATAGTTGGTATTTTTTCATTCTTGGTTATTATTATCATTCCCTTTGTCATTGTTTACTTGTCAGATTCTGCCAAAATTGCAAAAAGGATTTTGGTGATGGTTGAAATAATGGTAAGTCTCGATTTTCCAGGGTGGAAATTTCCTACAAAGGGTTATTATTAGACGTATCAGCAGTCATAGTTGGTATTTTTTCATTATTAGTAATTATTATCATTCCCTTTGTCATTGTTTACTTGCAAGATTCTGCAAAAGCTGCAAAAAGGATTTTGGTGATGGTTGAAATACTGGTAAGCTTCGATTTTCCCGGGTGGAAATTTCTTACAAAGGGTTATTATTAGAAGTATCAGCAGTCATAGTTAGTCTTTTTTCATTATTGGTTATTATTATCATTCCCTTTGTCACTGTTTACTTGCCAGATTCTGCAAAAGCTGCAAAAAGGATTTTGGTGATGGTTGAAATAATGGTAAGCCTCGATTTTTCAGGGTGGAAATTTCCTACAAAATGGTTATTATTAGAAGTATCAGCAGTCATAGTTGAAATAATGGTAAGCCTCGAAGAACATATGCTCCCGCTCCAACTAAGAAGGTGCTGATCCACTTAACCATTGTTTGCTTTGGTGTAGCTTTGCACTCTACTGAGTGCCCTTGCAGTTATAATGCTATAATCACATTTCCCAAGCTATATAAGATAGATAGAAATAAGATATGATGGACTAATGGTTCATATCGACCCTGCTTCTTGTGTCTTTTTCGAGTTCTCCATTCGTCCTCCATATGTCGTACTCGTGTCAGCCGTCAGGATGAGCTAAAAAAAAAAAAAAAAAAAAAAAAAAAACACTCTCCTGATGCTCATCTTTGCCATCCCCCCTACCCCCCTCCTTCAAGCCCACATCTCTCCATCAGCACTATTCATTTCTCAGCTCTCCACATACGTAGGTCCATGCTCTCTCTTTTCTCTCTGTGCCGCAGCCCTTTGTGATGTGTGTGTGATGTATGTGTGTGTATGTGTGTGTGTGTGCATTGTCTTCACATGCCCACTGACACGACCGACACTCAATGCTGACTCACACAACGTGCTGTTGACAACCGCGCCGTTGTCAAGGGGGTGGGAGTAGACATAGGTTGTATGGACAAAAGTACGGCGACATTACACCTACAGGAAGTGATAGCGGAGGAACATACGGATAAAGGAGCTTGCTTTGTGCGCTGGGATCAGAAACAGATTTCCAACATGTCTGATAAGATTCAGGAGCTTCTTGATTGCCTTCTAATTAGTGCTGGAATTCATAATAACATTCATTCATTTTCTACCGCTTTTCCTCACGAGGGTCGCGGGGGGTGCTGGAGCCTATCCCAGCTGTCTTCAGGCGAGAGGCGGGGTACACCCTGGACTGGTGGCCAGCCAATCACAGGGCACATATAGACAAACCACTCGACACCGTGCAGCCCCTAAAAGGTTTTATTTTCTTTTATTTACAAATTTGGGTAATACGAGTTTAAAAGTCAACATAGGGGTGTTATTTCATGTCTAGAGGGCTCTAATAATGCTTAAATATTCATTCATTTTCTACCACTTATCCACACGTGTGTCGAGGCTCCAGCACCCCCTGCGACCCTCATGAGGATAAGTGATAGAAAATGAATGAATGAATATTACTAGAGCTCTCTAGACATGAAATAACACCCCTATAGTCACCTTTACACCTTGCAATGTAACTTAATAGACACCTACTGACCCCTGTCTTTGGGCGAGAGGCGGGGTACACCCTGGACTGGTCGCCAGCCAATCACAGGGCACATATAGACAAACAACCATTCACACTCACATTCATTCATATGGACAATTTGGAGTCGCTAATTAACCTAGCATGTTTTTGGAATGTGGGAGGAAATCCACTGAGTACCCGGAGAAAACCCACGCATGCACGGGGAGAACATGCAAACTCCACACAGAGATGGCCAAGCGTGGGAATTGAACCCTGGTCTCCTAGCTGTGAGGTCTGCACGCTAACCACTCGACCACCGTGCCACCTTCATAATAACATTTTCCAGTATAAATATTCAGACAGATATTGTTACTGTGACGAAAATAAACCAAAACCGAGGTACTACATATAAACCATGACTATGGTGTACCATGACAACGCTAATTAAACCAATTAAAATGTGTCCCAATACTTTTGTACACATAATACACACTGGTCATTATCTTTCTTTTAGCATGAACACACCAAAAATGGACTCTTTTATTGCGTCCTATTATGTCATTGTCATTTTATATTTCCGTCTTTAACCAATTGAAAGCACTCGAGCGCTGAGTGTACTTGTCCCTGGGACTTGAACACAGCATCTCGTCATTGTGCTGCTGTCTGCTTCACGGCTTCAAATGTCATTAGAAAAGAAGAAGCCGGAAGCTGCTTGAATAATCTGAAGACATCTTGTGTAGTGTTTTTCATCCGTGTGGTTAAATAAATACATAAAAAATACATACTTGTACTACTCCTTTTAAGGCGATGTCACGTACCTGCACGCTGTGCTTGAACCAGCTTGGAGTAGACCACATCAGCGGACTCGATCAGTGTTCTGCTGGTTTGGATCATCTAGATAACACAGAGGATGCAACATTAAATGTTGACTCTTTAAAAGGGGACAACCTACCAAAACAATAGCTTTTACTTAGCGTGTACTTCAATAATTCATTCATTCATTTTCTACCACTTATCTTCACGAGGGTCGTCGTGGGGGGGTGCTGGAGCCTATCCCAGCGAGGTCTTATATTTGGGGTCTTAAAAAACAACTAGTGTGTCAGAGCTTTTCTTCCCATCACTCACAAACATTATATTCATTCATTCATTTTTCTACCGCTTATCCTCACAAGGGTCGTGGGGGGGGGGTAGTGGAGCCTATCCCAGCTGTCTTCGGGCGAAAGGCAGGACTTACACCCTGGACTGGTGGCCAACCAATCACAGGGCACATATAGACAAACAACCATTCACACTCACATTCATACCTATGGACAATTTGGAGTCGCTAATTAACCTAGCATGCATGTTGTTTGAATGATTTTACTTTATTTTAGTTTTATTGTGTGCGAGACTCATTGTTGTACTTTGTATGGAAAATGTTGAAATAGAATTATTCCTGTTATCCTAACAAGGGTCATGGGTATGCTGGAGCCAAACTCCACACAGAGATGGCCGAGGGTGGAATCGAACTTGGGTCTCCTAGCTGTGAGGCCTGCGCGCTAACCACTCGTCCGCCGTAGGATTCCTTATTTATAAATGGAATATTTTACTAGTTAGAGCGTCGAAAAAGTGTTTACGACCTCCTAAATATGGCTTTTAACACTATTAGAGCCCTCTAGGCATGAAATAACACCCCTATAGTCACCTTTAGACTTATTCATTCATTTATTTTGTACCGCTTATCCTCACGATGGTCATGGGGGGGAGCTGGAGCCTATCCCAGCTGTCTTCGGGTGAGAGGCGGGGTACACCCTGGACTGGTGGCCAGCCAATCACAGGGCACATATAGACAAACAACCATTCACACTCACATTCATACCTATGGACAATTTGGAGTCGCTAATTAACCTAGCATGTTTTTGGAATGTGGGAGGAAACCGGAGTCTCCAGTGAAAACCCACGCATGCACGGACATTGAACTCAGGTCTCCTAGCTGTGAGGTCTGCGTGCTAACCACTCGTCCGCCGTGCAGTGCGATGTAGGATTCCTTATTTATGAATGGAATATTTTACTAGTTAGAGCGTCGAAAATGTGTTTACAACCTCAGAAATATGGCTTTTAACACTATTAGAGACCTCTAGACATGAAATAACACCCCTATAGTGACATTTAGACTTTCATTCATTCATTTTCTACCGCTCGAGCATGTTTTTGGAATGTGGGAGTACCCGGAGAAAACCCACGCATGCACGGGGAGAACATGCAAACTCCACACAGAGATAGCCGAGGGTGGGATTGAACTCGGGTCTCCAAAATGTGAGGCCTGAGTGCTAATCCGCCATGCAGCCTGAGAAGAAGCTCATAAAAGCAAAAAAAAAAAAATTTAAAAATACCACTTCCACATGGAATGAGAGGAATTTTTTTTTTTTTTTTTTTACACCCTGGACTGGTGGCCATCCAGTCTCCTAGCTGTGAGGTCTGCGCGCTAACCACTAGACCACCGTGCAGCCTTACTTAAAACTACAGAAACTACATCGTTATCAGGTACAAGAGTCCTCACTAGGATCGCCTATTCATTCAGTAAAAAAAAACAAACATTTGGACCAATCTCCTGACTGTGTGGCCAACATGCTAACCACTACCCCACCATGCAGACCCCAGGTAAAACCTCATATGTGTAATACAATAAACATAACATACAGTATGTATTTTTCGATGGTGGCAGGAAGTTGAAGTGCCCTTAGAAAACCCGTACAAGTACATCCAGGACTGTGACGCACCAGTGCTGCTAGTTGTACTCTCAGGGATCCTTCCCTGACATGCCCTCACAAAACAACTGTGTGGACTGGAGCGTGAGAGATGCTCTGACAGCGCCAAGCCGTAATAAAAAAAAAAAAAGAAAAAGAAAAAGTGAGAGCCGGGCACTGCGTCGATGTCAGCGGACCCCACCGTGGGCGTTAGCGGCTGGAGTGCAATCGACCTGAGCCAGCATGCGGACGCAACAACAACCTGGTGAAAGCTCACTCGCAATTGAGGTGTGGTGCACTACTTGGCTGCAACCACCAGAGGCGCTGTTAAGACATATTTGGTAATAAAAAATAACTATTAATAATTGAAATATAATTTAAAAAAATATATTTTTCAGGCATTAGAGCTTTCAATTACAATGAATGCCCTTTAAGAAGTTATTTTTATTATCACTGTTGTTGTTATTATTAGTCCCTCAAGGGACCATTTTGATATTTTAATTTTTAAATTTTAATTAGATTCTAATTTTTGCGTGGCATTTCTGTTTTAGAGGTGACAAAGCATATTATCAGTAGCAGTATTAGTGTCCAAATTTAAACTTTTCATAAATTGCACTTTTTTCCACTTTTGCATTTTTTTTTTTGCTTTATTGTAATTTTTTTTTCAAATTTAACTAAATTAAAAAAGTAAGTAAAAGGTATTTATATAGCACCTTTCATGGACAGGAGGTCACAAAGTGATTCAAAATTAAAATTAAAATTAAAATTAAAATTAAAATTAAAATTAAAATTAAAATTAAAATTAAAATTAAAATTAAAATTAAAATTAAAATTAAAATTAAAATTAAAATTAAAATTAAAATTATTTAACATTATTTAAAATAAAAATAAAAATAAAAATAAAAATAAAAATAAAAATAAAAATAAAAATAAAAATAAAAATAAAAATAAAAATAAAAATTAAAACTAAAATTTAATGCAATAATTAAAAATCATTACTAATTAATTAATACTAGTATTGCTTATGAGTAATTTATTTTGAATAATAAATACATACAAACACATACATTAAAAAGAAGCTTTCACATTGAACACATTTGTATTAATGGTCAGCATGGGGCAGTGACCAACCAGGTCCAGCAGAGGGCGCTGAACCAAGATAGCTGTACTGCAAACCAGTGTACTTGCCCTCAAATAAAGCTTAAATATAGCTCACCATGTCGTAGGCATTGAGAACCTTGCGAAGGAGCTCCGGCACAAGCCCTTGAGCCTCCATGGTGGGGTAGGTTTCACTCAGATCCACCGTCACTTGCAGAGAGCGCTCGCTGTTCATCAGCCATGTTGACACGGTCAGGATGCACTGCTTCATGTTGGCTGCAGGCGTCAGACCGCAGAGCTCCTTGAAGGACACCATAGCATTCTGGAGTGGGGGCAGAAGAAACAATGTATACTGAACGTCCTTGTGGTTAGGATGCAAATTGTCTTTATTACAAGGGCAAAGAAATGGGCGGTGTCAAGAACAGCTCTCATCATGACCTTGACGGAGACCATTTAATGACAGGACACAAACAGGACGAGAGGAGCGGCGCTTGTTTGTCTAATGGCGACAGCAAAATGATCAGTTTGCCTTCAAGTCACGGCGCCTGCTCGCCGGCTTGGAGCCTTTCGCTGGTCGTCATTCCCTCTTTAGACTTCCATGTTCTCACGTTATCTCGTATTATTGTTATTATTATTTTCATTACTCACTCAAATATTCAAATCTCATCTGTTTGTTCGCCTTGACAGCTTGCAAAATGTCATTTTTTTTTAATAGGATTGTTATTATAATGGCGTCTTAGGAAGGATCATTTGTATTCATCTTTCAGCGGGCCTGCGTGAAGGCTTCGCATCGGCCTTCTTGCATAATTGATAATGGATGGACCACACTAAAGCAAAAATGTTCATCCCGTTTGTACAGCACGTATGGTTGCACACCATTTGGACAAAAGTATTGGGACAACAGGACCTAAAGGATGAAATAATTAACTACATGTTTGGTGTTTATCGTTGGTTTCTGTGCTAAAGAAGAACGGTCACCTTTAATTATTTGGTTGGTATCAACTTTATTTACATTGTTCTATTAACAATGTAAGAACTCAAGAGGTTCCGCTAATTTTTTGGCTTCATTTCGACAATTTACAGTCTGTGTTTATGCCATCGGCCATCTTGGTTTAAATGACAAACAACAACATTCATACCTATGGACAATTTGGAGTCGCTAATTAACCTAGCATGTTTTTGGAATGTGGGAGGAAACCGGAATACCCGGAGAAAACCCACGCATGCACGGGGAGAACATGAAAACTCAACACAGAGATGGCCGAGGGTGGAATTGAACTCGTGTCTCCTAGCTGTAAGGCCTGTGCACCAACCACTCAACCGCCGTGCAGCCCTACTATTAATTATATATATGTATAAATGGGGAAAAAATATATATAATATATATAATAATAAATATAATACATTATAATATAATAATAATAATAATAATTATTATTATTATTAAATATTATAAAATTCTAAATATAAATGTGGAAAAATCACGAATTATTTTTAAATGTAATAAATAATAAATAATAAATAATAAATAATAAATAATAAATAATAAATAATAAATAATAAATAATAAATAATAAATTCATTCATTCATTCCTTCATTCATTTTCTAAATAAATAATAAATAATAAATAATAAATAATAAATAATAAATAATAAATAATAAATAATAAATAATAAATAATAAATAATAAATAATAAATAATAAATAATAAATAATAAAATTAATATATTGAAAATGCTGTATTATATATAAATAATCGCTGAACAAAATCAACATGTTTTCTTAACTGAAATATATTTTTCTAAAAAAACGTTTTTGTGAAACTTGGAGCAAAAGTCAATGACTGAAGGTCCGGAAGCAAATAATCTTGACTGCGGTGTTATTTAATAACCAGTCCACGCTCACAGCACTGTGGGAAGCGGCTGTCTTGCCGGGCTCGACCTACAGAAGAACCCGAACCCACCCGGACCCACGGCGTCACCTTTGTGGATGCCCGGGGATGAACAACAGCATCGCTATGCTGAATGTAGATTAAGGACGAAACAGGAAGTAGCTCTGTTGTGCGGTTATGTTTATGCTATGTTTGTGTACATCCCAAATTGGTCGTACGGCTCGCTTTATTTGCGTTCATTGTGCTCTGTGTATTTGTTGGGAGTTGCGCAAGAAAAAAAAAAAGCCACGGTAGTGTTGCGAAACCCAACAAGAGGCTTGTGTTTTTAATTACAACCAGCCCCCCTGATCCTCCCCCCTCTGCTCCCCACATTCCCCAATGGAAGCTTTGTGTCGCCACATACAACACTACTTCTTTTGTTTCTGGCATGAAGAGGAGTTGGTTGTCAGATGGGGGAACACCGTTAGTTTAAATCCTATAGGTTGGCATCTTTACACAAAATGGGAGTAATAGTCACATACTGAATAGTATTCATTGTTTTATTAGTTTGGTATGTTACAGTAAGGTACTTTTTCCTTGGAAAAAAGGTTGAAAAAGACACGTCGTCTTATATTTGGGGGGGAAAAATCATGAATTATTTTTAAATATAATACATAAAAATAAAAATAAAAATAAAAATAAAAATAAAAATAAAAATAAAAATAAAAATAAAAATAAAAATAAAAATAAAAATAAAAATAAAAATAAAAATAAAAATAAAAATAAAAATAAAAATAAATAATAATAATATATAATTATAATATAATTAATATATTGAAAATGCTGTATTATAAATAATCGCTGAACAAAATCAACATGTTTTATTAACTGAAAAATATTTTTGTAAAAATTTTTTGTAACATGCAAACTCCACACAGAGATGGCTGAGGGTGGAATTGAACTCGTGTCTCCTAGCTATAAGGCCTGTGCGCCAACCACTCATCCACCGTGCAGCCCTAATATTAATTATATATAATTAATTGGGAAAAAAAATCATGAATTATTTTTAAATATAATACATAATAATAAAAAAATAAAAATAAATAATAATATATAATTATAATATAATATAATTAATATATTGAAAATGCTGTATTATAAATAATCGCTGAACAAAATCAACATGTTTTATTAACTGAAAAATATTTTTGTAAAAATATTTTGTAAAACAGTTTCTGGAGTTTCTAACGCTAACCACTCGACCGCCGTGCAGCCCGAAATTGAAGTGAAAAAATAAATTAAGATAATATAATATAATTAATATATTGAAAACGCTGTATTATAAATAGTCGCTGAACAAAATCAACATGTTTTATTAACTGAAAAATATTTTTGTAAAAAAATAAAATATATAAAAAACGCTAACCACTCGACCGCCGTGCAGCCTGATATTGAAATGAAAAAAGAAATTAAGATTAATGCAATACTCTCTCGCAATTTTTTTTTCTTGCCAAATGGTCCTGTCCTTTACTTAATGTGTACCTTTTTATTATAGTATAGTATAGTATAATATAATATAGTACTTATGTTAGTTCTTGTATAAAATCATCACTGTATTTTCTTAGCAAAATACGTACCATACGCCATGAGAGACAATATTCTTGCTCACTTTAGGATTTGATCTTTGCTCCACTAATTTCACAGCAGCAACCACTCCAGAGTAGCATTGGTTTGCCATCTGGGTTGTTGGCACCCGGCCCTGTGGTCCAGTTTGGATCCAAGTACCAGGGTCTGCACGACTGGCCACTACAAAGCCTTCGCCAAGGTGTTTTTTTTACATTTTATAAAAGGTGTTTCTTTTATTTACGGCCTTCAAGGTCTTTCCTCTCTTTCATTTATTTGTACTTTTATCTCCTTATTTCAAAAAGCCACATTTCCATTTCAATGGAAAAATGGAACGTTTGGTTTTGTGGGAAGAGGAAGCAGCCGAGTTGTTTGATTGGGTGAAACAATCAAGCGTTGGCCGTTACTAGAAAAGACAAAGATGCAATTCAAATTACAAATTTTGCAGCGATACAAAAGACCAAAGTTCGATTCCAACCTGCACCGACTTGTTTTTATCAGACAAACCAAAACATGGCGTCCCTCGTCTTTAATTTGCTCTCACCTGATAGTAGTTCTCTAAATGCCTAGCAACACAGACCTTTCCTCCTGGTGCTAATTGTCCCTCATTAATGATTACACTATTCATACACCGACTAATTGCATACCATTGTCGCTTTATTGCCGCTCTCTTATACAACATTAATGGAGCACAATTAGCCGCCAGGCTCTACGCACACAACCGTTGAAGCCAAGTGAGTCCGGTCAGATCACTTCACTCGAGTCGGGACTATGCGGCGTGCTTACTTAGCGAGAAAGAGAAACATTGTCTGGCTTAATGTATCAATTAAAAATAATGGATGTATTTTTTTTTTCCAATTAGGACATCTTTGCTTCACAATAATGACGCTTGTGTGTCGCTTCCGAAATTACTTATTATTATTATTATGAGAGCCACATGCTCAAATTGATGAATTGATGAGAAAGAAGCAAAAGTGGCGAGTAAAGAGGGAGCGTTGCGTCACCGACAAATTACTGAAGGTTGGCATTGTTGTCTTTTCCTAGAAAGAAAACATGTTTGTTTCTTTTTTTTCACTCTTTGAGAATCGCAATTACTGCAGTTTTTTTTTGTTCATCAAAATAATCAAAGCTACTCTTACTGTACCGAAAATGAAGCGTGACCTCCATTGTGACCCTTCGCCATCATTGACATTTAACTGTGGCTGCACGGTGGACGAGTGGTTAGCGTGCAGACCTCACAGCTAGGAAACCTGGCTTCAATTCCACCCTCGGCCATCTCTGTGTGAAAATCTCGATATAAAATGAATGAATATTTAAAAATTATTAGAGCCCTCTAGACATGAAATAACACCCCTATATTGACTTTTAAACTCTTATTACCCAAATTTGTAAATAAAAGGAAATAAAACCTTTTAGGGGCTGCACGGTGTTTGAGTGGTTAGCGTGCAGACCTCACAGCTAGGAAACCTGGGTTCAATTCCACCCTCGGCCATCTCTGTGTGAAAATCTTGGTAGAAAATGAATGAATATTTAATCATTATTAGAGCCCTCTAGACATGAAATAACACCCCTATATTGACTTTTAAACTCTTATTACCCAAATTTGTAAATAAAAGGAAATAAAACCTTTTAGGGGCTGCACGGTGTTTGAGTGGTTAGCGTGCAGACCTCACAGCTAGGAAACCCGGGTTCAAATCCACCCTCGGCCATCTCTGTGTGAAAATCTCGGTATAAAATGAATGAATATTTAAAAATTATTAGAGCCCTCTAGACATGAAATAACACCCCTATATTGACTTTTAAACTCTTATTACCCAAATTTGTAAATAAAAGAAAATAAAACCTTTTAGGGGCTGCACGGTGTTCGAGTGGTTAGCGTGCAGACCTCACAGCTAGGAAACCCGGGTTCAATTCCACCCTCGGCCATCTTTGTGTGAAAATCTTGGTAGAAAATGAATGAATATTTAATCATTATTAGAGCCCTCTAGACATGAAATAACACCCCTATATTGACTTTTAAACTCGTATTACCCGTATTAAAGAAAATAAAACCTTTTAGGGGCTGCACGGTGTTCGAGTGGTTAGCGGGCAGACCTCACAGCTATGAGACCTGTGTTCGATTCCACCCTCGGCCATCTCTGTGTGGAGTTTGCATGTTCTCCCCGTGCATGCGTGGGTTTTCTCCGGGTATTCCGGTTTCCTCCCACATTCCAAAAACATGCTAGGTTAATTAGCGACTCCAAATTGTCCATAGGTATGAATGTGAGTGTGAATGGTTGTTTGTCTATATGTGCCCTGTGATTGGCTGGCCACCAATCTGGGGATGTACCCCGCCTCGCCGCCCGAAGACAGCTGGGATAGGCTCCAGCTCCCCCCATTACCATCGTGAGGATAAGCGGTTGAAAATAAATCAATGAATAAGTCTAAATGTGACTATAGGGGTGTTATTTCATGTCTAGAGGGCTCTAATAGTGTTAAAAGTCATAATTAGGAGGTCGTAAACACTTTTTTGACGCTCTAACTAGTAAAATATTCCATTTATAAATAAGGAATCCTACGGCCGACGAGTGGTTAGCGTGCAGGCCTCACAGCTAGGAGACCCGAGTTTGATTCCACCCAAATTGTCCATAGGTATGAATGTGAGTGTGAATGGTTGTTTGTCTATATGTGCCCTGTGATTGGCTGGCGACCAGTCCAGGGTGTAAGTCCCGCCTCTCGCCCGAAGACAGCTGGGATAGGCTCCAGCACCCCCCGTGACCATCGTGAGGATAAGCGCTTGAAAATAAATGAATTAATAAGTCTAAATGTGACTATAGGGGTGTTATTTCATGTCTAGAGGGCTCTAATTGTGTTAAAAACCATACTTAGGAGGTTGCAAACACATTTTTGATGTTTTAACTAGTAAAATATTCCACTCGTCCTACGGCGGACGAGTGGTTAGCGCGCAGACCCCACAGCTAGGAGACCATCGTGAGGATAAGCGGTTGAAAATAAATGAATTAATAAGTCTAAATGTGACTATAGGGGTGTTATTTCATGTCTAGAGGGCTCTAATAGTGTTAAAAGCCATATTTAGGAGGTCGTAGACACATTTTCGACACTCTAACTAGTAAAATATTCCATTTATAAATAAGGAATCCTACGCCGGACAAGTGCACAGACCCCACAGCTAGGAGACCAGGGTTCGATTCCACCCTCGGCCATCTCTGTATAGAGTTTGCATGTTCTCTCTTTGCATGCGTGGGTTTTCTCCGGGTACTCCGGTTTCCTCCCTCATTCCAAAAACATTCCAAAAAGAAAAAGGATACTGTAATCCTTACCTGTACATTTTCTCTGAGGTCCGTGGCTTCCCTAAGTGGCTGAGTAGAAGCTCTGAAAAGTTCATCGACCACTTTGATCCCGGTGGTCTTGGTGTTGGTGTACTCCCGTGCTTTCCGCCCCTTCATGACGGATATCCCTCTCTTGTGGGCTTTCCCTCCACCTCGTCTGTTGGTGATGGCCACGTGGACAAACAGCGTGGTATTGGGTAGGAACTCGCCCGTCAGAGACTGTAATGGGACATGCCTGTAGCCGGGCTGCAGGCACTCAAACGGGATTGTGTACTGACCGATGAACTCGTCGCCGATGTAGTCGTCATCCAGAACGACAAAACGCAAAACCGCCAATTCGGGTAAGTTAATCTGGAATTCAAAGCTCTCGTCAAATATTGGGTTGTCGCCGTTTTGGGACATGGTCTTGGTTCTTTGCTCGGCACAATCAGCAGGGATGCCGTGGATCTCCACGTATATGTACGGCTCCACTACGTCACCTTTAGCCGCAGAGCCGCGGGGTTTGGGTAGATTCTGCCCGCTTATGACCTTAATATGAAGAAGCTGAGCGGACACCCCTGGTAGGGAATCCCGAGCATTGGCGCTGAAGTACGACACCTCCTCTCTCATGATTTCTGGCCGCAAAACGTACCCGCAGTTCCCGTTTTGACGGAACCAACCCAAATTAAGATCCATCATGAGTCCGGGTGTTTGGTAGTTCATCGCCACAATCTGGCAACCGCACTTCCAGAAATCTTGAGGGTTCATATTACTGGCGTCGATTCTCATCGGGGTTGGGTAGACTCTGGAGAGAAAGCGCTTATTATAGCAGACAAACTCTTCCGGGAACTCATTAGCAAACCTGTTAGCATCCACTTCGTTAAAGGAACAAATTTCCCAGTATTTTTGGTCTCTTTTTGAGGTCTCGAAATCTCGGAATTGGACCGACTTGCAAAGAGATACAAGGTCAGAGAGCTCCTTGCAGAGTCGGAGTCTTTTATAACCTAAACCGTTAACATGGTCCCTGTCATCGACTCCTACTCTTCTGGACATCTCTAAACCTTCTTCTTCTTCTGTTACGTCACCTTCGAGGTCAGTGCAGCTCAATTCCAGCCTTTTACCCTTGAGAAGAATTTTACCCTTGAGTTTCTCAGGAGAGGGTAAATAATTTTCGTTCTTATTAGGGGAATCAATAAAAAGCTTATCTCCGAGGATCTTCTTCATGTGTTGAGCCATGACCTTCTGCTGAGGGACGGAGCAATGAGCCACCAAGCAAAGAATAAGCGGATACTCGGAGCTCTCAAACGCGTATTGGTTGATGATATCCAGAACTTTTGAGAACACCAGTTGCGACGCCACCGAACTACCCACATAGACCACCGGTTCGTTATCGGGACCATCCCACGCGATGACCTCGATGCTGCGACATCCCATTCTGAGAACACGGATATAACTGCTGATGTCCGACGATCCCCAGAAGTGGTCTTCTAAAAGTGAGGCGTTATGCGAGGAGTTGATGTAGTAGTGCGACAAAGGCTGGGTCATATCCTGGCACACTCGTTTGTGCTGGGGGTCGAAGATGTGGCACTCGGAGGAGAGGAGGTAGTGCGTGAAGCCGTCGATGGAGAGGTAGATTTTATCCCTTCCCGCCGATGACGGTTCGTATTTTAGAACGATATCCCTGCACATGTTCTCCGTTACGCCTTCTACACCTTGTTCCACCTCCACAAAGAGCATCAGGTCTTTACAGTCCAGGTACTCCTTGTTAGTGGAGAACTGCATCATTAAGAAGAAAATTTCCGGACGTGTGCACAACTCGCAGTAACCTTCCACGAAAGTATCCATGTTGATTGCTTCTCCGTATTCGTCTTTTTCTTTCTGGAGTTCCTTGAACTTCAGTTCTATCCTCGATTCTTTCATTCCAGGGTTCAGACCTTTAATAATCTGAGTGGCTCTGAAAAGATCGATGTGTCCTTCTTTTTCCATGTCCGCTAGCTCAAACACGGAGCTAATCCAAGATGTTCGTAGACTGGGTTGGCTGGACTCCACAACATCCACGGTGTGTCGGCCGTAAGAGACTAAATATCTCAGACCCATCACCCAAGTGCTGACGACGTCAGGTGTAGTGGCAACCAAATCCAGCGACTCGTAGTTGTCCCCGTAGATAATCGAGAAAGCGCATTCATCCGGGAATTGATCCGAGAGGCCATTACTGCGAAGAACCGGCGTTTTTTTCCCTAATCGGACTTCCTTAATGCTTTTTATCTCAAGTTTGGCTTTCTCGGAGTCCTTTTTGGAAGGTTCCCAGCGGAGCCAGTGCATGTCTGGATCCAGCAGGAAGTATCGGTTGTACATGCGAGAGTTGGAGCGAACTTTTTTCATCTCGCAGCCCTCCATCATGAAAGCCATGCAGGCCGCCGTGCTGTTGATCTTGCGGTCGCTCGGCATCGAGCTGAAGGAGACAGTCTTCTTCCTAGCCTGCCTCTGCTTGGATCCGTCCTGCAAATAAACAAACAAACATGTCGTGTTATTTTTCAATACAGTGAAAGTACAAATATTGTAAACTGATATTAAATATTAAAAATATAGAATTTAAAATAAGAAAAAAAACACACACATCTGCAAACATTGAAAAATCAGCAGTAATTTTACAGGAAAAACATAATTTTAATTGTATATATATATATATATATATATATATATATATATATAAATGTATAATTAAAAACAGACTTTTTCATAATAAGTCGTAATATAAGAAACAAACAAAACAAAACAAAAGTTGTCTTTTTTGCAAATTTTTTTGTACTGGCCCACAGCATATTAAAAATATATAATTTAAAATAAGAAAAAAAAACACACATTTGCAAACATTGAAAAATCAGCAGTAATTTTACAAAAAACATAATTTTAATTATATATATATATATATATATATTATATTAATTTATAATGAATATAAAAAACAGACTTAAAAAAAAAATATATATATATATATATATATATATATATTAATTTATAATTAATATAAAAACGGGACTTTTTAAAAAGTTGTAATATAAGAAACAAACAAAACAAAACAAAAATTGTCTTTTTTGCAAAAAATTTTTGTACTGGCCCAAAGCATATTATAAAAATTTTATAATTTAAAATAAGAAAAAAAACACACATCTGCAAACATTGAAACATCAGCAGTAATTTTACAGGAAAAATATAATTTTGATTTTATTTATCTATATTATATATATATTATATATTAATGTATAATCAATATGAGAAAACAGACATTTTTAAAAGTTATAATATAAGAAACAAACAGAACAAAATAAAGTTGTCTTTTTTGCATAATTTTTTTGTACTGGCCCACAGCATATTAAAAATATATAATTTAAAATAGGAAAAAAACACACACATCTGCAAACATTGAAAAATCAGCAGTAATTTTACAGAAAAAATATAATTTTAATAATATTTATCTATATTATATATATATTATATTAATTTATAATTAATACAAAAAACAGACATTTTTAAAAGTCGTAATATAAGAAACAAACAAAACAAAATAAAGTTTAAAACTTTTTTGCATAATTTTTTTGTACTGGCCCACAGCATATTAAAAATATATAATTTAAAATAAGAAAAAAAAACACACATCTGCAAACATTGAAAAAACAGCAGTGAAGGGAAAACATAATTTTAATTATATATATATATATTAATTTATAATTAATATAAAAAACAGACATTTTTAAAAGTCATAATATAAGAATCAGCAGTAATTTTACAGGAAAAACATAATTTTAATTATATTTATCTATATTATATATATATTATATATTCATTTCTAATTAATATAAAAACAGACATTTTTAAAAGTCGGAATATAAGAAACAAACAAAACAAAATAAAGTTGTCTTTTTTTTGCAAAATTAGGTTGAGGAAAAAGTTATAATATGGGAATAAATTAAAAATATCATGTGAATAGAATCATAATATTATTAGAATAATGTTTACAACCATTTCAGCAAAAAGTGAAAATATCTGGAAAATGAAAAAAAACAGCGAATATGGAAACAAGAGCACCTCTATCATAAAGTGTGTGTTAAAAAATAAAATACAAAACATACAGATATAAAATAATATACATTATTGTATATAGGTATGTCCAATGTGCTAAATACCAAAACCAAAATATGAGTTAAGAAAACCAGAACAGAAGGAAATAAATTGATAGATTCATGCGCACCCTTATCAATTTAAAACCAATATGCTACAAATGGGGCTTCGTAAGACTAACGAGGACGACGTCCAATTACCATACGTGCCAACACAACCTCTTCCTGACATGTGATACCTGTACTGAACTGATGGATCACCCCCATAGAGCCATGTTCTACCATTGGCACAATGAAGCACCTCTGAAGCATCCATCTTCCCACCTGACAGTCCAGGGGAGATGAGGTCCGGTATATCACCCTGATTAACGAGCAACGCTTGGTGCAATGCAAAAAAAAAAAAAAAAAAAATGACATCATCATGGCTCTTTAATGTCGTCCTTGTCGTACGAACTCCATCTTCCTGTTCCTGAATATTCAGAGATGAAGGGAGACGGATGATAGCGTGTGTCCTGGTTGGGACATCAGCTGTGATAGGCTCCAGCTCCCCCCGTGACCATCGTGAGGATAAGTGGTAGAAAATGAATGAATTAAAGTCTAAAGGTGACTATAGGGGTGTTATTTCATGTCTAGAGGGCTCTAATAGTGTTAAAAACCATATTTAGGAGGTCGGAAACACATTTTTGATGCTTTAACTAGTAAAATATTCCATTTATAAATAAGGAATCCTACGCCGGACGAGTACACAGACCCCACAGCTAGGAAACCAGGGTTCGATTCCACCCTCGGTCACATTCCAACAACATGCTAGGTTAATTAGCGACTCCAAATTGTCCATAGGTATGAATGTGAGTGTGAATGGTTGTTTGTCTATATGTGCCCTGTGATTGGCTGGCGACCAGTCCAGGGTGTACCCCGCCTCTCCGCCCGAAGACAGCTGTGATAGGCTCCAGCCCCCCCCCCCCGTGACCATCGTGAGGATAAGCGGTAGAAAATGAATGAATGAATGAATGTAAAGGTGACTATAGGGGTATTATTTCGTGTCTAGAGGGCTCTAATAGTGTTAAAAACCATATTTAGGAGGTCGTAAACACATTTTTGATGCTTTAACTAGTAAAATATTCCATTCATAAATAAGGAATCCTACGCCGGACGAGTGCACAGACCCCACAGCTAGGAGACCAGGGTTCGATTCCACCCTCGGTCACATTCCAAAAACATGCTAGGTTAATTAGCGACTCCAAATTGTCCATAGGTATGAATGTGAGTGTGAATGGTTGTTGTGCCCTGTGATTGGCTGGCCACCAGCCCACTACCATGACCCACTTCCTTCACATCCCACCAAACCTCAGCACAGCCCGCCTCTTCTTGATGCCAGCCCTGGCCCGTTGCCATTCGATACGCGTTGCCCGACATCTACAGCAAGTAATCAGCCAGCTCCCAAATCTATTGTGTGCATCAACAACGAGGCGTCATCAAGGGAGCGTGGGTAATGTGGAGTAAAGACAGAGCAAGGCAGAGCGGGGACTCTCTTGATGACGTGCTTACCAACATCATGCGTGTGTGTGTGTGCACGCTATGTTTACCCACATGTGCGCAAGGATCATAAGATCAGAGTCCGCATACATGCACAACACCGACAGATGCCACAAACAAGTTTTACAGTGTTGTGATGGCCAAAACGTAACCGTCAAAGATCAACAAACATCTTTATTTGGTCTGGATCAAGATAAGCAGCTTTCGAAAAATAAACATTTTTCCAAATATGCTTAATTATAGGCTGCACGGTGGTAAAGTGGTTAGCGCACAGACCTCACAGCTAGGAGACCAGGGTTCAATTCCACCCTCGGGGTATCTCTGTGTGGAGTTTGCATGTTCTCCCCGTGCATGCGTGGGTTTCCTCCCACATTCCAAAAACATGCTAGGCTAATTAGCGACTCCAAATTGTCCATAGGTATGAATGTGAGTGTGAATGGTTGTTTGTCTATATGTGCCCTGTGATTGGTTGGCCACCGGTCCAGGGTGTAAGTCCCGCCTCTCGCCTGAAGACGGCTAGGATAGGCTCCAGCACCCCCTCTCCCGCCCCGTGACGCTCGTGAGGATAAGCGGCAGAAAATGAATGAATGAATTAATATTACTAGAGCCCTCGAGACATGAAATAACACCCCTATAGTCACCTTTACACCTTGCAATGTAACTTAATTGGACACCTACTGACCCCTAGTGACCTGTGTGGAATACTACATAGCACAACGCGTCTTCCATAGGTATGAATGTGAGTGTGAATGGTTGTTTGTCTATATGTGCCCTGTGATTGGCTGGCCACCGGTCCAGGGTGTAAGTCCCGCCTCTCGCCTGAAGACAGCTAGGATAGGCTCCAGCACCCCCACAACCCTTGTGAGGATAAGCGGTAGAAAATAAATAAATGAATGAATGCTTTATTACTGTTGTGTTTTAATATGCTAATGCAGCACCTTGATAAAAACAAAGAAAAACATATTTTTGTGTGTGTGTGTTGAAAAGCAGGCAATATGTTTTTAGTTACCTACAGTGAGCAAGTAAACAGTCTAGGGTGAGCAGAAAAGTTTTGAGGGGGAGTAGCGGCACCCCCCCCACCCCCCCCAAGCCATGCTAGTCATGCTAGTTTCCTCTGTACGGGATCAAGAGTGTACTATAACAGTATAGTATCAAACAACAACAATGAGTGTGCAATAATTATTTTCGCCTGCATGTCTGTAAATTACGACCAACATAAATGCATCGTTTCATGCTAACATTACCGTCAATGTGTTTTGATGCGATTTTAATATCGCCTGACGTTTACAGCCACACAATCAAACACTTGTTTATCGAACCAACGGTCCCAAAGTCAGCGATGACTACAAAGAGTTCAAACTCTAATCGACTCTACTCCAAAAAAAAAACAACAAAAAAAAACATGAAGACAAAGAAGTCTCTTTAGAAAGAGGAATAAAGAGAAGGTGGCGTGGATCTATGCTAACGTGGTTCAAGAAGAAAGGACGGGGAGAAATAGAGAAAGAGAGCAGCTTTAATGAGTTTAATAACGTGATTTGTTTAGATGTTTTAGACGTGCTGTGGAACCTCAACGTCAATAACGCTAATTTAATCACACTGAGGAAAGAAATCCTGGTGTGGGGTGGGGATGGGGGGTGGCGAGAGAACACAAAGCTAATTCTACTGGATGCTAACTAAGCATCTTTATGCTGTATGCTATTACCTTTTCAGGGAAATTCTAATACCCTATAATAATACTAATAATAATAATTAGCGCGACCCTCGTGAAGAAAAAGCATGAAAATGAATGAATGAATGAATGAGTTTTCCTCTTTTTCCTTAGTTCCTGGTTCATGCCCTTATTTTGTATTCACTTCCTGTGTTGTTCTGTTCTGTTTTCTGTTGCTTTCCATTATCTCCCGCACCTGTTTCCCATTATCTGTCATGCCTATTTAGTTCAGGTGCGCGCTCCTTTAGTTGTTAGGTCATTGTTGTTTTGATGTTGGACATGCTAGTGAGTGGTGCTGCTGTTTAGCATCTGCAATATAAATACATAAGTATTATAAATACATTTTTATTTTGCAATTGGGTCCATGCTAACTCGCAAAACTAGAGAGCGAGCGACCTAAATGTTAGCCTTCAAGTTATTTCCTTTAAACTTAAATAGCCAAAAATGTACCACTTCCACACGGATAGAGAGGATAACTATTAACAGTTATTTAACCTTTAACATGAACATTAATCAAACGTAATAATTTTTTCTGGGTCACATTTATATATTTTTTTTATTTACAACATATTGCGCAACTGCAGGGTCTTGAGACACATGCTAACTCGCAAAACTAGAGAGCTAGCGACCTAAACGGTAGCCTTCAAGTTATTTCCTTTAAACGTAAATAGCCAAAAATGTACCACTTCCACACGGATAGAGAGGATAACTATTAACAGTTATTTAACCTTTAACATGAACATTAATCAAACGTAATAATTTTTTCTGGGTCACATTTATATATTTTTTTTATTTACAACATATTGCGCAACTGCAGGGTCTTGAGACACATGCTAACTCGCAAAACTAGAGAGCTAGCGACCTAAACGGTAGCCTTCAAGTTATTTCCTTTAAACGTAAACAGCCAAAAAAACTTACCACTTCCACACGGATAGGGAGGATAACTATTAACAGCTATTTAACATGAACATGAATCAAATGTAATAATTTTTTCTGGGTCACATTTATACTTTTTTTTAATTTACAACATATTGCGCAACTGCAGGGTCTTGAGACACATGCTAACTCGCAAAACTAGAGCGCTAGCGACCTAAACGGCAGCCTTCAAGTTATTTCCTTTAAACTTAAAAAAGCCAAAAAACTTACCACTTCCACACGGATAGGGAGGATAACTATTAACAGTTATTTAACATGAACATGAATCAAATGTAATAATTTTTTCTGGGTCACATTTATACTTTTTTTTTATTTACAACATATTGCGCAACTGCAGGGTCTTGAGACACATGCTAACTCGCAAACTAGAGTGCTAGCGACCTAAACGGTAGCCTTCAAGTTATTTCCTTTAAACTTAAAAAAGCCAAAAAACTTACCACTTCCACACGGATAGGGAGGATAACTATTAACAGTTATTTAACCTTTAACATGAACATTAATAAAACGTAATCATTTTTTCTGGGTACATGATACCATACAGCATCCATATCAAACTTGACATTAAACTTTCATATCAAGGCGGGGGCCTCAAACTAGCCGCATGTTTGAGACCCCTGCTGTGGAGAGATGAGTATGAGTACGACACTGTATGCAAAAAAAAAAAAAAGAAGTCTGCCTTGTCACCATTTGTCAGCCTAATCTGCCGCGTGGGCGGACATTTTAAAATCTCCCAGCGACGCATTTGTGCAGTTCTTCCCAACATCTTAGTGTGCAAGCTAATGTGTGAACAGACTCTAGAGGTTTAGGCTGGACTGTAATAAAAAAATAAAAAAAGTGTGACTACAGTGTGTGGACATGCCTCAACACCCACCCACTCCCGTGCATAAAATGGATTTACACTTCCATCCCGGAGGTCATTCCACGCTAGGTCCCTGTGCCTCGAATGCATGAAGCTGCTGAAGCGGGCATGGCTATTAACTGGAAAAAAAAAAACCTCCATACACAACGAGCAATCTCACTAATTACCAGTCCTGCGAGAGCTTTGGAGGTCAATGCAATTGAGTCGCTAAACGTCGTCGTCCGAGCTTAGCTACTTAGCAAAAGTCACGACATCCACTCGGAAGCGTTCACCTTCACTATTGCCGGTAACGATATTTTATTTAATCAAATAATGGGGGCATAAATCACACGGCGCTGATATTTGCGACTGCATTTGAATGTAGCGCATGATCGGACAAGGTTCTCTCCTGTCGCACGTCACTTCTTGTCCCTTGTCGGCGCTCCCGTATTTTTCCATGACCTTGCATCACCGGTGGGGCCAATTATTTCCTGCAGCACCTACACAAGGTGAGGGAGTGCACTTTCGTGGATTCTTTAAAGGTCAAAAAGGAGATGGCCCCTTTTTTTCAAGGTCAAACGCTGTCCATTTCAGAATGCCCTGAAGGTTGACTTGCTGTCTTATCGTGCTTCTGTCTGTCTCTTTGTCGCACGGAAGAACGTGTTTGTCCCTGAGTTGCCTCCCAATCCCGACCAATCCCCCCCCCTCCCGTGTGATGATTATTGTCTCTCAACAGAGGATGTTGGAAGGTCGCTTATTTGCCTCCTCTCCGTACTTAATTAATGTCTCTCCTTGTCCCAAAACAGACAGTCTCCAGACCAGAAGTTTCCCAAGCTACGTGAGGAACAGTGAAGGAGATTGAAGCTTGTTTGTTTGCAATGAATTGTATGGAGTGAGGCGGCACGGTGGTCGAGTGGTTAGCACGCAGACCTCACAGCTAGGAGACCAGGGTTCAATCCCACCCTCGTGCATGCGTGGGTTTTCTCCGGGTACTCCGGTTTCCACCCACATTCCAAAAACATGCTCGGTTAATTAGCGACTCCAAATTGTCCATAGGTATGAATGTGAGTGTGAATGGTTGTTTGTCTATATGTGCCCTGTGATTGGCTGGCCAGGAGTCCAAGGTCACTGATGGATGGATGAATGGATGTTAAAAATGCTAACATGTTTACGTCTTATGCTTTACTGATAATGTTTTTTCATCAAGAACTGAGATTTCTCACTTTGTTTGGTGGTCCTTGAACGCACCATAGTTGCTGTAAGACGCAAAACTGAGGTGCCCTGTGATTGGCTGGCCAGGAGTCCAAGGTCACCGATGGATGGATGAATGGATGTTAAAAATGCTAACATGTTTACGTCTTATGCTTTACTGATAATGTTTTTTCATCAAGAACTGAGATTTCTCACTTTGTTTGGTGGTCCTTGAACGCACCATAGTTGCTGTAAGACGCAAAACTGAGGTGCCCTGTGATTGGCTGACCAGGAGTCCAAGGTCACCGATGGATGGATGAATGGATGTTAAAAATGCTAACATGTTTACGTCTTATGCTTTACTGATGTTTTTTCATCAAGAACTGAGATTTCTCACTTTGTTTGGTGGTCCTTGAACGCACCATAGTTGCTGTAAGACGCAAAACTGAGGTGCACAAATTCTAATACCCTATAATAATAACAATAATAATCATATATTATTATTATTCAATAATATATAATATTATTATCTTATATTATTATATATTATTATTCAATCATATATAATATTATGATCTTATATTATTATTATTTATTATTATTATTATTACATAATTAATTCTCATATTTTCCTAACTGCATTCAAGACTGTATAAGGTTCCTAAAATATTGTTACAGGTCAATAACACTCAATAGGTTATTACTTAGGCCCATAAATATGTTTTTTTAAATCATGCAATAAAAATAATATTTGCAAAAATTTATCATATTTTTATTTGTATTATGTACCACCACGGCCCACCAGGGGGCCGCGGCAAACACTTTAGGAATCACTGCCCTGTAGTGTATAACTAATCTAATAATTACAAAAGTCACTTTTATTGAAAATGTTGATCCAAAAATCAGTGTAGCATGCCAATGTAGAGTGAGCCGAGTGTCAAAAATCAACATTTTCGCCAGAAACGTAACCTCCTGTTCTGTACTTCGGAGAAGGAGCGAACCCTGGAATTTTTATCCCACTTCCCACAAGACACTGTATTTTTTTTTTTTTAAATCAATTTCATAATAAATAATGCATGACTCTTCAGGCATCTATAGACCTTTTTACATTCCGTGAAAAAGCCATTTTGTCTTATTTTGATCAATTTTTCCGCAGTAATTTTCGTATCCAAAGGCTACCGTAATTTCCCGTTAAAGCGTAAAAGTAAATAAGCTAGCATATATGATGAAGCCGGTGGCTAAGTACCAACCCACTCACTACTGGAGGCTCACTTCCGCTCAATGTTTAATACTCCCTAGTGGTCTAACGGTGTTTTCTCCACTCAGTGCATTCATTATCACAGTGTTTTCCTAATTCCCTTGTGCTTTTCCTCGGAATGTTTGCCAGAGATGTTTGGGACGCACAAAGATTTGCCCAAAGATGGCACATGAAAAGGAAAAGATAAGAGTTGACACATGGAGTCTTTTTTTTACCCCTTTCATTTGCATATTCTTTCACGTTATTGTTTAGTCTCCCACTCCATCTTTTAGCCGTCAATCAAATCTTTTGAGATTTGGAGTTGCTCCCCCTCCCCCGAATCCTTGTCATGTTCCCTGGTGCTTTTGTGATTGATGCTTTTTGTTCAACGAGGGTCAGATTTGGTTTGGTTGTGTTGCATGTTTCTATAAGCTGAAGGGAAAGATGCACCGCTTCACTCCGTGGCCTTGAACGCGGATTCTTGACATACTCGGTAAAGACACAATTAATTCACTTTTCCCGCCTCAATGGGCTTCCATGGAGAACAGGTGAAAGGTTGGTTGGGAAATATGTAACGTGTACAGACCAGTACAACAGAATGGAGTGAGGTTCCAGATGCTTGAAGATAAATTTAGCTCCTCCTCTGCTGTGTTGAAATACTCATAATGTTTTTAGCTTGACTGGAATTTGGTAATGGTAATGGTTTTATTTCATTTGAACATGCATCAGATTACAATTGAATGCATCACATAATCAGTTCACAGTTCCACATGTTGAAAAGGAGTAGGAAGAAGCAAAGCTTATTAAATCCTACCCCTTCATCTGTTTCTGATACAATCAGTAACTGTTGCATTTGTTCACTTCCTGCTTTCCTAATATATTAGAAATTAAAAATTCATTCATTCATTTTCTACCGCTTATCCTCACAAGGGTCGCGGGGGAAAATTAAAAATTAAAAAATAAAAACTAAAAAATTAAAAATTAAAAATTAAAAATTAAAAATTAAAAATTAAAAATTAAAAATTAAAAATTAAAAATTAAAAATTAAAAATTAAAAATTAAAAATTCAGTTTTTAATTTTGGGCTGCACGGCGGCCAAGTGGTTAGCGCACAGACCTCACAGCTAGGAGACCAGGGTTCAATTCTCAATTCTCCGGGTACTCCGGTTTCCTCCAACATTCCAAAAACATGCTAGGTTAATTGGTTAATAGGAGTGTGAATGGTTGTTTGTCTATATGTGCCCTGTGATTGGCTGGCCACCAGTCCAGGGTGTACCCCGCCTCTCTGCCCGAACCCTACCCCCCCGCAACCTTTGTGAGGAAAAGCGGTAGAAAAAGAATTTTAAATTTTAAATTTTAAATTTTAAATTTTAAATTTTAAATTTTAAATTTTAAATTTTAAATTTTAAATTTTAAATTTTAAATTTTAAATTTTAAATTTTAAATTTTAAATTTTAAATTTTAAAGCATTATTTTAGCTGCTTGAAGATGAACTATATCAGCAAGTATTTGTGCTTTTAGAAATAAGGAGTTAGTATGTTCTCTGTAGGCGGCATTATGAATTATCCTTACTGGCCTTTTTTGCAGTACATTTACAGTGAAGAGTGAATATTGCTTTTATAGTTATTACCCCATATTTCCACACAATAACTAAGATATGATAATTTGAAATGGTTTAGCCTAAGGCTCCATCGCCCCATAAAATAATCCACTGGATCCACTGTGAATTCTTGTACTGACCACATACTGCGTTGCCGGGACATGTTTTGTCGCTACCGTTGACAGGAATTTGATGCTTGACGAACAACAAATGTCACCCTTCCTCCGCCCGAGAAGCATTGCTCAAATAAATGACAAGCTGCCATTAGATTACAGAAACGGAGTTAACTCCCAGATGTTATCCACGCGCTTCGAATGAAGTTAAATGATTCAGCGGCGTTTATACAAGCCCGAGCATGCGACAAATAGACGCCATCAATAGTTCAATGTATGCGGGAGAGCTCAGTTGTTGCGTTGCTCAATGCGGCTTCGTGAATATAACCTTGACTACAGTCTGCACTGCAGCGAGGAGAGAAGCATCCGCCGCCTCCACGCACCTCCTGCGCCTGTACGGGATACTTCCTGGTACACATCCCTGTACTCCTACATGGTTCTTTGATAGCCATACTAGTCCCTTGTGTCCATATAGGACTCAATATGGTGCACAAGAGGTTTTGTACGAGAGGTTTTGTACCCAGAAAACACAACACAACGGGATCCAGAGTGGAAAGATTAGAAAACAGCGTTCCCATGAAAGAAAACTGGCGCCGTCGTCCAGTACGTGAAGACTTGGCAGTAGAAAGCGAGCTATCTCCCAGTCGCTTCTGTCGTGTCCTTGGGCCAGACACGTCACCCACCTTGCCTTCCAGTGCCGCCCACACAAGGAATATAAATGTCAATGAATGTTTGGTGGTTGTCGGGAGAAGTCGTTGCTGTGAATTGGCAAGTCACATTTCCCTTTCCGTCACTCAGATGTAAGATTACCGCTGGTGTGATTGTGGAGTGAAGAAATAAATGGCGGTGTAAAGCACTTTGGGTCTCTGGGGAAAGGTGCTTAATGAATGTAATCCATTCTTCATTCTTCTTCTAAGGGGGTATGCAGGAGCCTATCCCAGCTGACATTGGGCGAGAGGCAGGGTGCACGTAGACCAGGGGTCTCAAACTCAATTTACCTGGGGGCCACTGGAGCTAGGGTCTGGGTGAGGCTGGGCCGCATCAGGTAAAAAAATTAAAAAAAAAAAAAATATATATATATATTTATATATATATATTAAAAACAGAAAAAATAAAAATAAAAATATTAATAAATATTAAATATATTAAATATTAATAAATATATATAATATAATAGTCTTCAATGCTTCTGCTATACCCTCCACTTTTTCAATAAAACAGAAAAAACAAAAACAAAAATATAATAAAAATATTAATAAATATTAAATATATTAAATATCAATAAATATTAATTATATTAAATATTAATAAATATAAGTTCTATTAAATATCAATAAATATATATAATATAATAGTCTTTAATGCTTCTGCTATACCCTCCACTTTTTCAATAAAACTGAAAAAATATAATAAAAATATTAATAAATATTAATTATATCAATTATTAATAAAGATTAGTTATATTAAATATTAATAAATATATATAAAATAATAGTCTTCAATGCTTCTGCTATACCCTCCACTTTTTCAGTGCTTTGGTTCTTTGGAAAAGCTCTGATAAAACATAAAATTATTATAAATTAATTTTTATTTATTATTAAATTATTAAATAAATGTTTAATGTTAATTTTAAATTTTTTGACACAAAATAAGATGGAAAAATAAATAAGCAAATCAAAAAAACAAATCAAACAAATTAACAAATTAAACTTTCATATCAAGGCGGGGGCCTCAAACTAGCGTCAAATGTTAAATTAAAAAAAATAATAATTAAATTTTTTAAATTTTACATTTTAATTTTTTTTATTTTAATTTTAATTTTTTGTCACGTACCAAAGTACAAGGTGATATGACCATAATTTGTCATATAATAATATATATAATAATTTTAAATTAATTCATTTTTTACCGCTTTTCCTCACGAGGGTCGCTGGGGGTGCTGGAGCCTATCCCAGCTGTCTTCGGGCGAGAGGCGGGGTACACCCTGTACTGGTCGTAAATTTAAAATTTAAAAAAACAAACAAACATTAAAAAAAAACTTAAACTATATTAGGAAAGCAGGAAGTGAACAAATGTAACAGTTACTGATTGTAAAAGTAAACTATATTAGGAAAGCAGGAAGTGAACAAATGTAACAGTTACTGATTGTAAAAGTACCAGATGGAGGGGTAGGATTTAATAAGCTTTGCTTCTTCCTACTCCTTTTGGACATGTGGAACTGTGAACTGATTATGTGATGCATTCAATTGTAATCTGATGCACGTTGAAATGAAATTTAAACCATTACCAATTAACCAAGGATAACAGGATCCTTGGATAACAAACAAACCGCAGGACTGTAAACCACTGCTCACCACCGAGATGATGGGTCGATTCCATGGTTGAGCTCTGATTTACGTCTCTTTTTTTTAATTTTTTTTTACGTGTGACAAGCACACCTCCATCTTCTCTGTAAAGCCCACGGATAATACGATGGCACGGCTCCGTGTGGAGTGCATTCACTCTCCAAACGCCTACCACCATGAGTGTATTTTTAAACATCCAAAGAGGAGCCGCCATTCAAAGGCTGCAGAGAGGGGAAGGAGGCTAGAACTGGCAGGTGTTCAGTGGAGGCCGCTCACCTGTGGAGGTGCTCAGGACTGGAGTGTGGGCAGAGAAGCAGACCTGATCACGTTTTAGCTACTGTTTGCTCCTCGGTCCACCAATCCAAACAACCAATGCACACACTCGGTGTCTTTGATCAATGATGCTTTTTTTTTTTTCCACGCCTCCGTCCGTGAAGCCCACTCAAGTCTATAAATACCCTGTGAGCCCGATCCTTGGACGAGAGCCTTCTGTCTCGTCAAGAGGCTGGCAAAACCTTCTAGTTCCAGTGGGACCAAGACCATCGACATTGACGAGTTCTGCTATATGTACTTTAGGCCTTGTGGATTATAGTAATAATTAAGTTATGATCTAATTGTAATGATAATAATAATAATACTCATCATTGTCGATGCAGTGCATTTTAAAAAGGTATAAATAAGCATGAATATATAAAAAAAGTGTCTGTATGATGGATGAGTGGTTATTATGCAGGCCACACAGCTAGGAGACCCGTGTTCGATTCCACCCTCGGCCATGTCTGTATAGAGTTTGCATGTACTCCGGTTTCATCCCACATTCCAAAAACATGCTAGGTTAATTAGCGACTCCAAATTGTCCATAGGTATGAATGTGAGTGTGAATGGTTGTTTGTCTATATGTACCCTGTGATTGGCTGGCCACCAGTCCGGGGGGTATCCCAGCCGCTCACCCGAAGACAGCTGGGATAGGTTCCAGCACCCCCCCGTGACCCTCGTGTGGATAAGCGGTAGAAAATGAATGAATATTTAAGCATGATTAGAGCCCTCTGGACATGAAATAACACCCCTATATTGACGTTTAAACTCGTATTACCCAAATTTGTAAATAAAAGAAAAAACCTTTTAGGGGCTGCACGGTGTTTGAGTGGTTAGCACGCAGACCTCACAGCTTGGAAACCCGGGTTCAATTCCACCCTCGGCCATCTCTGTGTGGAGTTTGCATGTTCTCCCCGTGCATGCGTGGGTTTTCTCCGGGTACTCCGGTTTCCTCCCACATTCCAAAAACATGCTAGGTTAATTAGCGACTCCAAATTGTCCATAGGTATGAATGTGAGTGTGAATGGTTGTTTGTCTATATGTGCCCTGTGATTGGCTGGCCCACCAGTCCAGGGTGTACCCCGCCTCTCCGCCAGAAGACAGCTGGGATAGGCTCCAGCACCCCCGCGACCCTCGTGTGGATAAGCGGTAGAAAATGAATGAATGAATGAATGTATATTATATTAGGTAATGACCGTAAATGTCACTATAGGGGTGTTACTTTATGTCAAGAGGGCTTTAATCATGTTAAAAAATTCCATATTTATCAGGTTGTAAACGACTTTTCTTTGCTTTCACTACAAAAATATTTCATTTATAAATAAGGGATCTGGAACCAATTAACAATAACCGCATAAAAAATATGCAGAATCCAATATATCCACTGAGATCTGATAAGTACTTTTTTTTGTAGCTTTGGAAAAAAATCACTCTTTGCCCTTTCTTTTAAAAATAATGAAAAACGAGCCTGCTTAGCATAAGCCAGAGGGTTCGATCACCTCGAAGTTAATTCATAATTTAATTGAAATAATGACAACCTGAGCCGATGATTGAATAGCAATACAAGGCTAGCAAATATAATATAGATAGAAATTCATAGTACAAAGAAATATGGCTGCTCTAAATGAAATAGTGGAGTGGAGAACTGGGTTGAATTACTGCTGAGGTGAGTTATTTCTTTTTTTTTTTTACCCCCCCCCCCACTCCCAGGGGTGGACAGAAATGTAGGACATAAGAGGGAGTGCTTGTGGGTATTTGTGTAAATAGAAAGGCGGGCAAAGGACACAAGTGTAAAGTGCCTGAACGCGGTTCAAGGTGACTCGGATGCACGATGACGGATCTGCAGAGGGGGGTCGAATATAACGGCGTAACAAATAAAAGAAGAAGAACAGGAAGAACAATGCTATCCTATTTTTAGGCCTGGCCTCCGTTCTCTGCTCGGAAAAGAGTGGGGAGTCCCTCAGAGAGACGTGAACAGCAGGAAAAGGGAGATGTGGGGAAAGACACACTGACATCCGTGCCATGACCCAGATAGGACATAAAAAAACCGCCAAGGCCTAGGAAGGACCTTGTCGTACTGCTAAAGTAAACGTTGAAGGATTCTTCATAGGAGGCAGGAAACCTGACGTAAAAGGAATTCTTATGTAATACTGAGAGTTAAACATGAGGCCCGCAGGACTCAAGTTTGATATGGATGCTGTATGGTATCATGTACCCAGAAAAGATTATTACGTCTGATTAATGTTCATGTTAAAGGTTAAATAACTGTTAATAGTTATCCTCCCTATCCGTGTGGAAGTGGTAAGTTTTTTGGCTATTTAAGTTTAAAGGAAATAACTTGAAGGCTACCGTTTAAGGTGGCTAGCTCTCTAGTTTGCGAGTTAGCATGTGTCTCAAGACCCTGCAGTTGCGCAATATGTTGTAAATAAAAAGAGTATAAATGTGACTATAGTCGTGTTTTGTCATGTCTACAGGGCTCTAATAATGCTTTAATTTTAATCTGAAAAAATAATTTTTCTACCCACCAACTATATGTGGTTTATTAAGTTTTTATTATTTGCTGTTTTATTATTATTATTATTATATTTATTTATTACTGATTGATTGATTGTCTTTATTCTTAATTTGTTTATTTATTTTTCATGTTATTTTGTGCAGAAAAATAAAAATTAAGATATTTGAGAACAGTGGAATGTTTTATCAGAGCTTTTATTGTCGAAAATCGGAACCGTTTAAGCAAATAACCCGAATGGAATTGGACTATTTGGGTCCATGTATACGTGGCTATTGAGTCATTTTGCCCTCAAGGATGGTAATGGTAATGGTTTAATTTCATTTGAACATGCATCAGATTACAATTGAATGCATCACATAATCAGTTCACAGTTCCACATGTCCAAAAAGGAGTAGGAAGAAGCAAAGCTTATTAAATCCTACGCCTCCATCTGGTACTTTTACAATCAGTAACTGTTACATTTGTTCACTTCCTGCTTTCCTAATGTAGTTTACTTTTACAATCAGTAACTGTTACGTTTGATCACTTCCTGCTTTCCTAATGTAGTTTACTTTTACAATCAGTAACTGTTACGTTTGATCACTTCCTGCTTTCCTAATGTAGTTTACTTTTACAATCAGTAACTGTTACGTTTGATCACTTCCTGCTTTCCTAATATATTTTACTTTTACAATCAGTAACTTTTTCATTTGTTCACTTCCTGCTTTCCATAATACAGTTTTTTTTGTTTTTTTTTTTAAATTATGTACCTCGTACCAAAGTACAAGGTGATATGACCATACATTTTTCTCACACTTTTAAAACCTCGATTCTTGATAACAGTGTCGGTTTTAGAATCTACTTTTTAAGCGACTTGAAATTTGTATTGAATTTCTTCGGAAAAATCTTCGGAAGTCTTAAAATGGATTATTATCCGCATTCCTATTCAAAGCTCTTGTCGTTACAAAATAGTCGACGTCCTTGACAAGAGGATGCAGCAAAGTGCTTACTAATTGCCCAATTAAACTGCTCAAAAGTCACTGAGGGGTGGGGGGGGGTACTTACGCGCTGTTGTAGAACCTCTTGAGGTTGATCAAGGGACATGGTTGTTATCCAATTTCTTCTTATCAAAGATTTGTTCGGAACATTTTGGCTCCGCTATCTAGGAACCAGATATCAACAAGAATTTATAGTCCTCAAATTATTTATCGGGTATTCCGACTATGGAAAAATCTTACATAAATGAGGTAAAACTCAAGATGCGTTCTTGACCATAGCAATGAGTCTCTCGGCGAGATCCATACCCACTGTGGGCTTTAAGGACGAGCTAAGCATAACAATTTCCATAATTCTATTGTCCTGGCGACTTTGGAATTTACAAGGGGAAAATAAAAGCGGAATAATCTTAAAGGAGACCACACTGCAACGTGCAGAGAGTTAGCCTAGCGGGGCTAATTAGAGAGCCTTTCCTGTAAATATTCGTGTCACCTAGTGCGTGATCCGAGTTCCTGTGGTCAAGGCTGAACCGGACCATCTGGCGGATTGGGCTGACCTGCCTTTAGGGCCAATGCAACTGTGATGGGATTGTATTCATTTCAGCTCAGACCAACATATTCTGTTCATTTTCCCGGGAATATTCTAGGTTTTTTTTTACTACTAATAATACCAAACAAAAGATTATAAAGTGCTGACTGTTTGGATTTGAAGTATTATAGTATGCAATGTAAGATTATTATGATTAGTATTAAGCCGGGCTTCGCTCAAGTCCAGGAAGCCATTAAGATCTGCTTGATAACACAGAAGGAAACACACTCTGGGAATATTCCATACCTTTCCTTAAGGCGTTCCTGCACTTTAGATTTCAGTGCTTTAGAGATAGGCGGCACGGTGGACGAGTGGTTAGCGCACAGACCTCACAGCTAGGAAACCACAGTTCAATTTCACCCTCTGTGGAGTTTACATGTTCTCCCCGTGCATGCGTGGGTTTTCTCCGGGTACTCCGGTTTCCTCCCACATTCCAAAAACATGCTAAGTTAATTAGCGACTCCAAATTGTCCATAGGTATGAGTGTGAGTGTGAATGGTTGTTTGTCTATATGTGCCCTGTGATTGGCTGGCGACCAGTACAGAGTGTACCCCGCCTCTCGCCCAAAAGACAGCTGGGATAGGCTCCAGCACCCCCACAACCCTCGTGAGGAAAAGCGGTAGAAAATGAATGAATGAAGTACAATGTGTATTTTTGTTCCCTCCCCTGTTGGGAAAACTGGGTCAGGTGGTTTTATGTTTGGTGGCCGAATTTGTTGTATAGCCTTTTGTTGTTGCCACCACTTTCGAAGTGTCTTGCAAACAGTCCCAATATAAGATATTTGAGAAGTTTGAATTGAGAAAAATGCTTATCATTGAGGGGTAATGGTGGAAAAACCAGTTGAGAACCAGTATTCAAAATGTTCTCTTTAATGTTTGCAGCATTTCTAGAAACTCTGCTTTTCAACTGTATTAAAAAGCAACATTTATTTTGCAATGTCATGAAGTACAATGTGTATTTTTGTTCCCTCCCCTGTTGGGAAAACTGGGTCATTTGGTTGTATGTTAAGTGGCCGAGTTTGTTGTATAGCCTTTTGTTGTTGCCACCACTTTCGAAGTGTGTTGCAAACAGTCCCAATATAAGATATTTGAGAAGTTTGAATTGAGAAAAATGCTTGTCATTGAGGGGTAATGGTGGAAAAACCAGTTGAGAACCAGTATTCAAAATGTTCTCTTTAATGTTTGCAGCATTTCTGGAAACTCTGCTTTTCAACTGTATTAAAGAGCAGCATTTATTTTGCAATGTCATGAAGTACAATGTGTATTTTTGTTCCCTCCCCTGTTGGGAAAACTGGGTCAGGTGGTTTTATGTTTGGTAGCCGAATTTGTTGTATAGCCTTTTGTTGTTGCCACCACTTTCAAAGTGTCTTGTAAACAGTCCCTATATAAGATATTTGAGAAGTTTGAATTGAGAAAAATGCTCATCATTGAGGGGGTAATGGTGGAAAAACCAGTTGAGAACCACTAATTTAGACCATACTTTCATGGTCTTCTGCAACGTATATTCCACAAATCATTTCAAGTTAGCGACAGCTCGTCTCAGCAATCTCACACAATTCCCAAGAGGGACTGCATTTGGCCTTCTTCCGAAGCTACTCCATCACCGGGCCATGTAAGCGGGAACCGTGTTTGTTTAGGAGCGTCTACAGATTTATTATAGTGAGACATTTGGCTGCATTTGGCTGGCTGATTCACTACAGTCATTAATGACAAATCCTAGACCCGATCCACTATGTAGGCTTAATGTGCAGCTTAATGTGCCGGAAGGGATACTGCATCAAGGCACTGATAAAACTTTTATAGTACTTTTACTTTTATGGTACTAATATATGCTTTAAAAAAAAATGCAATCATGATTGTCAGCATTCACTTCCCAAGTAACAAGTGGATGATCCCGATTCTTGACGCAGCTTGTTCACTGTCGGACTCAGATCATCGCGGGCGAGGAATCGATGTCTGAGATAAAGTAGCAACCACAACAACCGGACCTCCTTCTGAAGGCGCTGATGTAGAGGACGGCTGCAAGTTACACAAATCATCGTGCGCCGCCGCCACCGCCGCCGCGGCATCATGCCAGGGTTGTTAGGTTCAGTGTAAACAAGTCGGAAAATAAATAAAGAAATACAAATCAATGTTTCTGCACTATTGCACAACCTCACTGTGGGAACACTGTGCCAGGAAGAAGCGCGGGGGGGGGGGGGAAATCCATTCATGTACAAAAGTGACAGACGCCAAGGCCGGCTAGCTTATTCGGTAATGTGTCACAGCATCATGGCAGACGTTTTAGAAGAATAAACAAGCAAAGCCCGACAATAATGACCTAACTTTATATCCATCCATTTTTCGGTATGCAGCCCTTGATGGAAAAAGTTTGGACACCTATGCTCTAACGTGATTGGTCCTCGCCGGTCATACAGGGTCAGACAAAATGATCTGACACATTAAGTTAAATAAAAGGCAAATAAAGTAAAGACACAAAAAAGTGTTTTTGTTTTAATTTAATTTAATTTAATTTAATTTAATTTAATTTAATTTAATTTAATTTAATTTAATTTAATTTAATTTAATTTAATTTAATTTAATTTAATTTAATTTAATTTAATTTAATTTAATTCATTCATTTTCTACCGCTTTTCCTCACAAGGGTTGCGGGGGATGCTGGAGCCTATCCCAGCTGTCTTTGGGTGAGAGACGTACACTCTGGACTGGTCGCCAGCCAATCACAGGGCACAAATGTAAATTAATTTTAATTTTATTTAATTTTATTTAATTTTCATTCATTCATTTTCTACCGCTTTTCCTCATGAGGCTCGCGGGGGTGGTGGAGCCTATCCCAGCTGTCTTTGGGTGAGAGGCGTACACCCTGGACTGGTCGCCAGCCAATCACAAGGCACAAATGTAAATTAATTTTAATTTTATTTAATTTTATTTAATTTTATTTAATTTGATTTAATTTGATTTAATTTTATTTAATTTTATTTAATTTTATTTAATTTTCATTCATTCATTCATTTTCTACCGCTTTTCCTCACAAGGGTTGCGGGGGATGCTGGAGCCTATCCCAGCTGTCTTTGGACTGGTCGCCAGCCAATCACAGGGCACAAATGTAAATTAATTTTAATTTTATTTAATTTTATTTAATTGTATTTAATTTTATTTATTTTTATTTAATTTTATTTAATTTTATTTAATTTTATTTAATTTTATTTAATTTTATTTAATTTTAATTTGCTTTGTTTCTTTAGAATGCCATTGTTTTTCATTTCTTTTTCAATTGCTGCCATGAATTAGACCGGTGAGCATGGCGCTTTCATTTCAAAACAAACAAATCTGTAACTGCAACACAACGAGCGTTCCGTACCAGTTGGAAACACCATCTTGTTTTGGGTTACCGACTTCTGAGCGACTGGATCTGCATTGAAACAAAAATCAAAAATAATGAAACAGAATGGCGTTATATATACTTTTCAAAAATATAAACACTTTTTTTTGTTTCTTTACTTTATTTGCCTTTTATTTAACCTACAAATATGTCATTAAAGCGGCGTAACAAGCCCACCAGTGAAAGACGTAAAACGAGAAGTCAGGTTCCTGACTTTAAGTTTAAATGCGACCATGCCTTGACGACACATTGCTAATAATCACACCGTGACCCTCGCCATGACCTAAAGTTGACACACAGCACCCGCATAATGCAAATGCCTAGCCTAACTAATCTGATTAAAAGGAGATAAAAACACCAACCACCAGAAGCAGCAACATAATCCTTTAAGATAGTCATCAGTGTGCAAACACTGCAAACAAAGCACGACAGCACTTTGCACATGCAAGCAAAACTAATCACAAAACTCCCTTCAATTGATTTTAGCCTCCCAAGCAAACTGCTCCATCTTCATTTTTTTTTTTTTTTTTTTTAAACCTAAATGCTACGATCAAAAGTGTCAATCAAAATGCACACCCAGATTACAAGCGGCTGTCATTTCCAGGCAGGAAACAAATTTTAATTCATCAGCGCTGACCTTTCTTCAAGTTTATTCATAAAGCTGGACGCCACTGATAACAGGACGAGATTATAAACAGAGACGCATGCAAATACACACACAAATATGTGTGTGTAAGTGTGTGTGTGTGTGTGTGTGAGACGGCAAAAGGCTCATTAAATGATAGCAGCAGAAACAGGGAGGGATTGCGAGGAGATTCTGACAGGGTTTAAAAGGAGGTACGGCGGTCCTGCAACTATTAAGGCTTCATTATGTGAGAATGTTGTCACTACGCCGGCCATTCTGACGGCATCTTGATCTTGTATAGCGTTTTGGCTTTGGGGGGGGGGGGGGGGGTCAGCACATGTCCTCTGCCAAAATACTGGGGGCAATGCGAGAGAGAAAAGCACACCATTGGTTAGATTTTTTTTTTTTTTTGAGGTGGACCTAAAGCTCCCTTTCTTTATTTTACATTCTCAACACACAAAGGACATTCTACCAGCCTTCAAAATAAAAGCTCAGTATGCCATCTGTGTGTCATAAACAATACCTACATATGCAGTTGGAATTGCACCTTCCTTTAATCACAAGCACAGTAAGACCAGTTGATGATTTTGTAGCAAATTTGAGTGTGTAAGGTTTGTAGATTTTCATACAAGAATCTGCTGAATTTAAATGTTATATTGTTTTATGTCATCATACATACATCCATATTTTTAAGTTTTTCATTAAACTTTTTTTCTAGTACATTTGGAACTATTGCCTGTAGCAGGTCTTAATATGTAAGGATTAAACCTATGCAGCACTTTATATATTAAAAAAAAAATAATTAAAAATACCACTTCCACATGGAATGAGAGGAGAATTTTTTTTTTTTTTTTTTTTTACACCCTGGACTGGTGGCCAGCCAATCACAGGGCACATATAGACAAACAACCATTCACACTCACATTCATACCTATTGACAATTTGGAGTCGCTAATTAACCTAGCATGTTTTTGGAATGTGGGAGGAAACCGGAGTACCCGGGAGAAAACCCACGCATGCACGGGGAAAACATGCAAACTCCACATAAAGATGGCAGAGGGTGGAATTGAACCCGGGGTCTCCTAGCTTCCCTTGAACATTGTCTGCAGCAATTACATATTTCAATTTAACATCATCCAACGGTTGTTTTGATTTGTATTGGATCCCATGAAACGTGTGTGCTTAATAAAGTGTCTGGTGGGTGTATAATATCCAATATGCATATCCACAAGCTTTAATTAATTCTCCGGATTGAAGTGTAATTGAATAAATCACCCGCAGGCATGAACCTTATTGGATGACAAGAGAGAATAAAAGTAAAAGGAATGATATACTTCTACATTGTCACATCAGGTATATTACAGAGCTTCCACGACGGGCTCCATTTTGGCACGTGAAGCAATTAATAACCACGGGATGGTCGAGGGAAATTAAGAAAAAAACAAATTAGACTCCGGGGAAATAATGTGTTGGAGATGATGAGCGTGCATGTGAGCTAAAGTGCCGAGTGAGCAGATCTTCATACATGAAGTCATGCAGTTTGCGTCCATGTGTGTGTGTGTGTGTGTGTCTGCAGAGGTGCTTTCAAGGACGCTTGAAATTTGTGACTGCAAATGACTCATCCCGTGTTACTTCTGGTGGTGGGGTGGGGGGGGGCGTTGCAAAAGGTGGAGCATTTCCACAGAGGTACAGGTGTTTATTTAAAGTCACGATCAATGTCTTCAAAAGATCGATACCCTCACCACAAATATAAGCTAATTCCTAAGTTAGTATACGCCGTCCCTTCCCGTTTTTGAAAAAGCCGAGTCAGCATGATGCACATGCAGGCCAGCGAGGCAAAGGTTCACCCTCCCCCGCACGCAGCAGACCCGTGCTGACCCCCCCCACCTCGCTTCTCATGTTTTTCAGCTCATTTGCCGCTGTGTAGGGGTCACCGTTTACGCTGTGGGGTCGCCGTACAGCTGCCACGTTGTCTCATCCTCGTGCTGCATCCTCTACGCTACAAAGTGAAGTCGTCCTCAGATCCTTTGCACTAGCCAGCACGGATTCAACAAACGCGTCCCGTTGTTCGGCTTCTGCTTTTTTTTTTGAAAACCGAGAGATGCGGTTGCGTATCCTCTTTTTTTCGCTCCACAACGTGACACATCTCAGATTGTGAGAGTAGACAGTAGACGCACACGCAGACAAAAATATCCCGCCGTAGAGAACAAAGAAACAAAGTGAGGAAGACTCAACGATGTTTTGTTCTAATATGTGACATGTTTATTTATATAACACCCAAGGTGCTATTTTTATCTTTTAATACAAAAAAACATAACTCTGATGAAAATGATTCATTATCCGTAAATCGATTCATCTATTGGGCTTTTATACAGGAACTAACGTAAGAACTATACTATAGTATACTATACTATACTATACTATACTATAATAAAAATGTATACAGTAAGTAAAGGACAGGACCATTCGGCAAGAAAAAAAATTGCAAGAGAATATTGCATTAATCTTAATTTCTTTTTTCATTTCAATATCGGGCTGCACGGCGGTCGAGTGGTTAGCGTTAGAAACTCCAGAAACTCTGTTTTACAAAAGTTTTTTATAAAAATATTTTTCAGTTAATAAAACATGTTGATTTTGTTCAGCGATTATTTATAATACAGCATTTTCAATATATTAATATTATAATTATATTATTATAATGTATTATATTTAAAAATAATTCGTGATTTTTTCCCCCATTTATATATACGTATATATAATTAATAGTAGGGCTGCACGGGGGATGAGTGGTTGGCGCACAGGCCTCACAGCTAGGAGACCCGAGTTCAATTCCACCCTCGGCCATCTCTGTGTGGAGTTAGCATGTTCTCCCCGTGCATGCGTGGGTTTTCTCCGGGTACTCCGGTTTCCTCCCACATTCCAAAAACATGCTAGGTTAATTAGCGACTCTAAATTGTCCATAGGTATGAATGTGAGTGTGAATGGTTGTTTGTCTATATGTGCCCTGTGATTGGCTGGCCACCAGTCCAGGATGTAAAAAAAAAAAAACGAAAAAAAAATTCTCCTCTCATGCCATGTGGAAGTGGTATTTAATGATTTTTTTTTTTGCTTTTATGTGCTTCTTCTCAGGCTGCATGGCGACCGAGTGGTTAGCATGCAGGCCTCACAGTTTGGAGACCCGAGTTCAATTCCACCCTCGGCCATCTCTGTGTGGAGTTTGCATGTTCTCTCCGTGCATGCATGGGTTTTCTCCTGGGACTCCGGTTTCCTCCCACATGTCTATATGTGCCCTGTGATTGGCTGGCGACCAGTCCAGGGTGTAAAAAAAAAAAAAAAAAAACGAAAAAAATTTCTCCTCTCATTCCATGTGGAAGTGGTATTTTTAAGGATTTTTTTTTTTGCTTTTACGTGCTTCTTCTCAGGCTGCATGACGTCCGAGTGGTTAGCACGCAGGCCTCACAGTTCGGAGACCCGAGTTCAATTCCGAGTTCGACCCTCGTGAGGATAAGCGGTAGAAAATGAATGAATGAATGAATGAACGATTCATCTATTGTCTTATCTATTATGACTCTCTTTCTGTAGGTTCTGAATTCCTGTTTAAAACATGCTAACATTTGACGCCGTGTTGTCCTTTCACACAGCACACCCAAGTACTGCTCTCTATTTTATTTCCAAGATACAATAAATTCTACACTGACATCACAACGTGTTATTTAACCACGTCCATTGTTGACATTGCGCTTCAAACATCATGATCTTGTCGAACCCTGGATTAAGACGACGCCTGCAGATGTCACATGTGCTAATAATGAGTATTCAGATTGTATTCAGAGGCACCTCATGCCGTGTGCCACTAAGCCCCCCCCCCCTCGGGCTCTGCAGATGCGACTGTGTGTGTTTAAGTGTGTAGGAAACAGGTGTGCTGTTCGCCTGCATTCGCTTACATGGCTGCAGGCTGCAATGGGAATGCTTGTGTATGTTTGTTGACGTTGTGTACCCAATGGAACTAAGACTCCAATACCAGACAGACCCTCTGGAGGTGCGGCCTCGGCGACACCCGCCGCTTACACTACAGCCGCGGAGGGAGACACTTCAGAGCCCGCCCACTATATTCGAAAAGAAGAGAGCTAACATCAAGTGGAAAGTATAAAAAAAAAACTAGCAAAACATGCCATGACTCCCGAGTGGTTAGCGCGCAGGCCACACAGCTAGAAGACCTGAGTTCGATTCCACCCACGGGTATTTCTGTGTGGAGTTTGCATGTTCTCCCCGTGCATGGGAGGGTTTTCTCCGGGTACTCCGGTTTCATCCCATATTCCAAAAACATGCTAGGTTAAATGGCGACTAGCAAAACTAGCAAAACATGCCATGACTCCCGAGTTGACAGCTGGGATAGACTCCAGCGGTAGAAAATGAATCAATGAATGATCAATATATTTTTATTTAAGTGTCTTTTTGACATGCATTATTTCCAGGCTTATGCGGGCCAACTGTTGAGTTTGAAACCCGTGCTATACATTTCCAAACCTAATGACTACGACGGCCAAACTCAATGGATTTAAAATTAAAGGCATCCATTCTGGTGCCAGCGATTTGTCGGCGGCAGAAGCGCCGCCGAGGCAAAGCCTGATAAGTTTAATTGAGATTGCTAGGGTTTATTTTTAGTTGTTTATTTATTGTTGCTTGACAGCCGACACCAATGGCGTCCATTCTTCCTCCTCACCCAACAGACGTTCGACTACACCGCCGTCTGACCTCGTCCACTCCAATTCCATTCTTGAAATCTGATGTTTTCCCTCCCTTTTCGTCTGCTTGCTATTAAAAACCAAACAACTGATGGTACTAAAAATCACAGTCATCGTGTGTGCCGAGAGTAAGAGGCCACTTACACTGATTGACCTTCCCGGCCGCTGCTAATTGGAATCACACATCATGCCATGACAGTAACGAGGTGAACACCTGCTGGAGCTTGATTTGGCTTCATTTAAGAGGGGACAGGCAGAGGGGGAAATAGAGCAACCGAAAACAACAACAGAAGACAATAACACTGAATTCGTTTAACATTGAATTTGTTTGATATATTCATTTCAGAGGGGACAGATCGAGAAAAAAGCAGTAAAAAAAAAAAGACAGCCGTCACCTGCTTGGCTTCATTTAAGAGGGGACAGGTAGAGGGAAAAATAGAGCAACCGAAAACAACAACAGAAGACAATAACACTGAATTTGTTTAACTTTAAATTCGTTTGATATATTCATTTCAGAGGGGACAGATGGAGAAAAAAACAGTAAAAAAAAACAGCCGTCACCTGCTTGGCTTCATTTAAGAGGGGACAACACCGAACGGAAGTAACAGAAGACCGCAACAACATGCCTGATTGATCTTGGTTTAAGAGGGGACAGGCGGAGGGAAAAATAGAGCAACCAAAAACAACAACAGAAGACAATAACACTGAATTTGTTTAACATTGAATTCATTTGATAAATTAATTTCAGAGGGGACAGATGGAGAAAAAAGCAGTAAAAAAAACAGCCGTCACCTGCTTGGCTTCATTTAAGAGGGGACAGAGGGAAAAATAGAGCAACCAAAAACAACAACAGAAGACAATAACACTGAATTCGTTTAACTTTGAATTTGTTTGATATATTCATTTCAGAGGGGACAGATGGAGAAAAAAGCAGTAAAAAAAAAAAAAGACAACCGTCACCTGCTTGGCTTCATTTAAGAGGGGACAACACCGAACGGAAGTAACAGAAGACCGCAACAACATGCCTGATTGATCTTGGTTTAAGAGGGGACAGGCGGAGGGAAAAATAGAGCAACCAAAAACAACAACAGAAGACAATAATACTGAATTTGTTTAACATTGAATTCATTTGATAAATTAATTTCAGAGGGGACAGGTAGAGGGAAAAATAGAGCAACCGAAAACAACAACAGAAGACAATAACACTGAATTTGTTTAACTTTGAATTCGTTTGATATATTCATTTCAGAGGGGACAGATGGAGAAAAAAGCAGTAAAAAAAAAAAGACAGCCGTCACCTGCTTGGCTTCATTTAAGAGGGGACAGAGGAAAAAATAGAGCAACCAAAAACAACAACAGAAGACAATAACACTGAATTCGTTTAACTTTGAATTTGTTTGATATATTCATTTCAGAGGGGACAGATGGAGAAAAAAGCAGTAAAAAAAAAAAGACAACCGTCACCTGCTTGGCTTCATTTAAGAGGGGACAACACCGAACGGAAGTAACAGAAGACCGCAACAACATGCCTGATTGATCTTGGTTTAAGAGGGGACAGGCGGAGGGAAAAATAGAGCAACCAAAAACAACAACAGAAGACAATAACACTGAATTCGTTTAACATTGAATTCATTTGATAAATTAATTTCAGAGGGGACAGATGGAGAAAAAAGCAGTAAAAAAAAAAGACAGCCGTCACTTGCTTGGCTTCATTTAAGAGGGGGACAACACCGAACGGAAGTAACAGAAGACTGCAACAACATGTCTGCTTGATTTTTCAAAGAGGGGACAGAGGAAGACAAAAATGTCATCCCAGCAAAACTACACTGTACGTGTAAAAACCCTTCATTAGGCTTTTAACGTGTTCAAAATGATCCATATTTTATTTCGGTTCTGTACAGAACGTTACATTCCATCCTGAGTCAATACCACATGACCAAAGCACCTTCAATGTATTTCCACTCAAGGCCGCCATCAATAAGGGATGTAGCAGTCGACCCCGTATGGCGAGCTAATGACCGCACATACATGACAGCCATAACATACACGACAATCGTACAAGGCCCCCGGCAGGCAAACACACATTGGCGCCAGGGATCGCAACTCTTGTCGGCCCGAAAAATCAATACCACGCAGCGATGGTGGGGGGGGGGGGGGGGGGGTGGACTGGAAGATGCTTTTGACTGATAGCTGGCTTGCCACTTCCTACATCACTTATGCAGTGTTGACTCGGGGAAATTGGATCCTCTCTCCTCTGCTCTCCTCGCTGGCTGGGAAGTGAGTTGGGATACATGATGGATGCTCAGAGAAGAGGGAGAACGAGGACAAACCCCAGGATATGTGAGCACTTCGGTGTGTGCTTGTCGTCGCAATTCACCTCAATAAAATTTCAATCACTCTTAAAAGGGAGCGGGTGTAGTTCTCCGTTTGTCCATTAATATTTGTTTCAACTCGGTTGCGTTTTTGCAGAAAATATCAACAATCACCATCAATGAATATGCCCATTATATTTTTTGAACAGGATGCTAGAAGGCCTTTGCTGGCTGCAGCCAAGTCCTGCACTCCATTTTGTTTAGTTCACTTAATCTTACTCTGATCTTATTCTTCCCTGAAGAAAGGTCAGCGCTGATGAACTACTCTTCCACTTTCCCGTGTATTGACTATCTTCTGTCTTCTGATTGGCTTAAATGGTCTTATTGAGTCATAGCATTCATTCATTTTCTACCAATTATCCTCACAAGGGTCGTGGGGGTGGGGGGTGCTGGAGCCTATCCCAGCTGTCTTCGACACCCTGGACTGGTGGCCAGCCAATCACAGGGCACATATAGACAAACAACCATTCACACTCACATTCATACCTATGGACAATTTGGAGTCGCTAATTAACCTAGCATGTTTTTGGAATGTGGGAGGAATGTGGGAGACAGTCGTCTCATACAATATCACAGTCAATTATGACTCCAGGATGATATTGCGTTTTTTTTTCAGAAATGAATTAATTGACTGCTGCTTTGTGGTAGATTATGGTCAATTATTAGTCAAAACATATTGAGATACAAGTGATAAGTCTGGTCATAGCTGGCAGTAATGACACAAAACCTTACATTACATTACCTTAACACTCCAGGAAGTCAGCCATGGCATGTCTAACATGAAAAAAAAAAAAAGTTATCCTCCCATCCTGTGTGGAAGTGGTATATTTGGGGTTGTTTTTTTTAAGACTGTATAATAAAATTTCTGCTGAGTGTAAACATAACCGCAATGTGATATATGAAAAAAAGTTATCCTCCTATCCTGTGTGGAAGTGGTAAATTTTGGGTTGTTGTTTTTTGTAAGACTGTATAATCAAATTTCTGCTGAGTGTAAACATAACTGCAATGTGATATATGAAAAAAAAGTTATCCTCCTATCCTGTGTGGAAGTGGTAATTTTTTTGTTGTTGTAAGACTGTATAATCAAATTTCTGCTGTGTAAACATAACTGCAATGTGATATATGAAAAAAAGTTATCCTCCTATCCTGTGTGGAAGTGGTATTTCTATTTTTTTTTGTAAGACTGTATAATCAAATTTCTGCTGAGGGTAAACATAACTGCAATGTGGTGTATGACCCCAGAAATCCCGATTTAGCTAAAGTCAACGGTTCGATGGCTGTGTGAAAAGTCAATTTTCTGCTGATTTTCCCTGGCAGATAAATCAACGATGCTGTCTTTGCTGTACCGAGTCTTCGTAAAAACAGCATAAAAAACTTTAGCTTGAGGCAGCTAAATGAATAACCAATAAAACATAGGCTTGTGTGGGGGGGGGGAGGGGGCAAGTACTGTAGATCCCTTTGTTAGCTTCTTTTAATGACAGATGGAGAGCTTCTTGTCGAAAGACCATGACCTACAGAATACCGCTGCACACACACTCATACACAGATGGTATACTTTAAGATAAACAAAAACTGATTTGCAGTCACAAGCTGAAGGCTGGTGGAGCACCAGCCTGGAACACATCACCCCCCCCCCCCACCCCCCACCCCCGTCTTCCCTCCACTCCCTAATCCTCCGAAGCTCAAACAACATATCTAATATATTCTCAAGGCTGACTGAAGCCTTTCTGCACACCCATCTAGACACATGTATGGATGAACACACACACACACACACACACACACATTTTAGAAAACACACAGTTCATCGCTATGCTGAGCACACAATGAAAGCATGCCAAAGGATGAAGGAAAAGTGTCAATGATGAATTCTGATCAGGCATCAGAAAAGACACAGCGGAGCATCAGCGGAATGTTTGAGTGACATGCCCACACACGTTACCTGCCGCACAAAGGTACCCTGAGGCGACACACACACACACACACACACACAAAATGAGTGATGGATAGACTTTTTTACAACCGAGGTCGCAACATCTGTGCAATGTTTGGGATGGGCTGCATTCACTTATGCTGGGAGTTCTGCTGCTAAAAGGGGAGTCGGCGTGTGTGTGTGGGGGGGGGGGGCTCATGCATGGAGGAGACGTTCTGCAGAAACCTCATGCATCCGTAGTATGAGGTCACTTCAGTTCCGGCTAGCGGCTACCAGCTTGCGAATGCATCAACTTTATGGGCTTCAACCACAACTAAATATAATTTAGGAATATCCTGACATTCATTCATTCATTCATTTTCTACCGCTTTTTCCCTCACGAGGGTCGCGGGGGGTGCTGGAGCCTATCCCAGCTGTCTTCGGGCGTAACATACCACTGTTCTCAAATATTCATTCATTCATTCATTTTCTACTGCTTTTTCCTCACAATTTACTGTATTCCAAATAAATGCAGGATGGTTGTTAATAAATAAAATAAAATAAATTAAATATAATAGTTTTTATTTTATTATTATTTTATAGATTTTTTTAATTTTTATTTATTTATTTTAATTTGTATTTTAGAATTTATAAATACGAAAATAAATATTTTTAATGCACTACAATAATCTACAAAATCTCGTAGGGTTTGAATTATGTGTTCTATAGTCATAACAAGAACAAATATAATTGATAATACTACTTAATATAATATTTTATTTTGTAAAAATAAAATAATAATCGAAAATAATAATCATCCATCCATTTTCTATACCGCTTATCCTCACTAGGGTTGCGGGAATATGCTGGAGCCTATCCCAGCTGTCTTCTGGTTGAGAGGCGGGGTACACCCTGGACTGGTCGCCAGCCAATCACAGGGCACATATAGACAAACAACCATTCACACTCGTTCTCAAATATCTTAATTTTTTTTTTCTATACACAAAATAAGATAAAAATAAATAAATAAACAAATTAAGAATAAAGACAATAAATCAATCAATCAGTAATAAATAAGTAAAATAATAATAAAACAGCAAATAAGAAAAATTAGCAAATAGAGAAATTATTTTTTTTTCAGATTAAAATGTACAGTATTAACAGTTATTTAACCTTTAACATGAACATTAATGAAACTTCATAATTTTACCCGATTAGCAAGTTAGCATCGTACTCGGTTCCATCCGGGAGCGGCGTCGTAACTTTAACAACATGTTTAATGAGATGCTTTATCTTGACGTGTATTTATCGTTTTATTCCAAATCATTTCCTGCATTTATTTGTACCCAGCGTCATAAGCCTTTAGCTTCATTGCTAATCCAAAAGCAAAACAGGGCGGGGTAACAGTATGGGCGGGGGGGGCAAAATCATGTTAATTGTGTCCGGTGTGCACACAGCTTTAATCTGTCATTTCAACATTAAACTTTGGTATCAAGGTGGGGGGCCTCAAATTAGCGTCTTGCGGGCTGCATTTGGCCCGCGGGCCACAAGTTTGAGACCCCTGATCTAAATAAATGAGGTCAATCGCTCGTGATATTTTTCACGAGCGTTGGGTTGCTACGCATCAAAAGCGCTATCCTTCGTCGTCTTCGTCCATCTGCACCACACGGGGCAAAAAAAAAAAAAGACAAACGGCGCCATCTGTGAATTGCTGGCAAGGTTTATACACACATGTGACGCCTTGTACAATAACAATAACTAGTATAACTGCTCGTTTTTACACAACGCTCCAAAAGTTAAGAGCAGCACAGTCCAGTACCAGAGACTACTCGGAGTTCTACATGTGGAAAAAAAAACGATGCGGATTCAGCGTCGGATAAAAAAGGAACGCCGTTGCCTACAAACCCTCATCCGCTTACACACAACACTGAAATAGGAAGACTCTTTTAAAATGATCTCAGCTATTTAAGGGCACTCCAGGCATGAGGTGCTTTTCTTCACTCTCAAGCTTTTATATAATTTAGGACGACCCCTTAGGCAAACTAAAACAAAAACAATTAAGTCAAATGAATGTTGTTATTTCTTATTTTATTGATAGAGTCGCTGCTTTAGCCGTGGGTTCAAATAGAAGACAAAACTTGTCATATTTCTTTGCTCTTTCTGCAGTAATTACGTATAAAAGAAGTAGCAGTACTACTTCTAATATTTTGACCTGCCTGGCTTTGTGCGTGACTTCCTTCCATGCCTTTTTGTCCTACGGAAAAGGCTGCTGACATTCGCCACCGTCACTTCCTGCAGGCCTCCGTGACGTGACTGAAAGTGCAAGTGACCACACACATACACTAGCCGTCCATGTTCATCCATCACACTTTTAACCCCGCTTCTAATCGCTACTTCATGGGCTCTCTGCTCTCATCTCCATCACTGGTAAAGCTGCATTAGTCGGGAATGGAGCACATGAGGACATGGAGACAATTGGGAAGACAGACTTTTGTATTGTTTTATATATTATTCATTCATTCATTCATTTTCTACCGCTTTTCCTCACGAGGGTCGCGGGGGGTGCTGGAGCCTATCCCAGCTGTCTTCAGGCGAGAGGCGGGGTACACACTGGACTGGTGGCCAGCCAATCACAGGGCATATATAGACAAACAACCATTCACACTCACATTCATACCTATGGACAATTTGGAGTCGCTAATTAACCTAGCATGTTTTTGGAATGTGGGAGGGAACGGGAATACCTGGAGAAAACCCACGCATGCACGGGGAGAACATGCAAACTCCACACAGAGATGCCCGAGGGTGGAATCGAACTCGGGTCTCCTAGTTGTGTGGCCTGCCCGCTAACAACTCAGGAATCATGGCATGTTTTGCTAGTCGCTAATTAACCTAGCATGTTTTTGGAATGTGGGAGGAAACCGGAGTACCCGGAGAAAACCCACGCTCATGCAAACTCCACACAGAGATGCCCGAGGGTGGAATCGAACTCAGGTCTTCTAGCTGTGTGGCCTGTGCGCTAACCATGCGGGAGTCATGACGTGTTTTGCTAGTTTTGCTAGTCGCCAATTAACCTAGCATGTTTTTGGAATGTGGGAGGAAACCGGAATCCCCGGAGAAAACCCTCTCATGCAAGGGGAGAACATGCAAACTCCACACAGAAATGCCTGAGGGTGGAATCGAACTCGGGTCTCCTAGTTGTGTGGCCTGCCCGCTAACAACTCAGGAATCATGGCATGTTTTGCTAGTCGCCAATTAACCTAGCATGTTTTTGGAATGTGGGAGGAAACCGTAATCGCCGGAGAAAACCCTCTCATGCACGGGGAGAACATGCTAACTCCGCACAGAGATGCCCGAGGGTGGAATCAAACTCGGGTCTCCTAGCTGTGTGGCCTGCATGCTAACCACTCGGGAGTCATGGCATGTTTTGCTAGTTTTGCTAGTCACCAATTAAACTAGCATGTTTTTGGAATGTGGGAGGAAACCGTAATCGCCGGAGAAAACCCTCTCATGCACGGGGAGAACATGCAAACTCCACATAGAAATGCCTGAGGGTGGAATCGAACTTGCTGTGTGGCCTGTGCAATAACCACTCAGGAGTATTGGCATGTTTTGCTAGTCGCCAATTAACCTAGCATGTTTTTGGAATGTGGGAGAAAACCCTCCCATGCACGGGTAGAACAAGCAAACTCCACACAGAGATGCCCGAGGGGGGAATCGAACTCTGGTCTCCTAGCTGTGTGGCCTGCATGCTAACCACTCGGGAGTCATGACATGTTTTGCTAGTTGCCTAGCATGTTTTTGGTATGTGGGAGGAAACCGGAGTCCCCGGAAAAAAAACCCTCTCATGCACAGGGAGAACATGCAAACACCAAACAAAAATGCCTGAGGGTGGAATCGAACTCGGGTCTCCTAGCTGCGAGGCCCGCATGCTAACCACTCGACCACCGTGCAGACCTACCACAGACTAAATGAAGTATATTTTTATGAATTAGGGGACAAAAAGAATTAGATGTGTACACTCTGCAATGTAACATTAAAAAAAGACACGGTGCGGTGCTTTTAATTTGATCTTGCTGCAGCGGTTTGATGGTGGCAAGTTGTTTCATCGCCACTCATGCATCGTTGACTTTAACGTACAGTTCCATCCCCCTTGCAGTCTCTCTGCGCATTAAAAAACAAGAAGAAAAGTGCCTGCTGAAAATAAGCACCGTATGTTCTGAAGGCAGTAAAAAAAAAAACACAAGTCGGCACGAAGCCAGGTGGAGCGGCAGATTGTCATTTTCATCCATCATAGCCTTGTTGATCCTGTCCCTACAACGGGAATCATCCCTCATAAAAGATATCCCGGGACACTGACGGCAGATCCCAATCAAACTTGTGTCCACCGTCATGGTTGTCGCACAACACGCATCACTCAAACCCGAGTCTGAATCCTATTGTGCGGGCCATAACTTGACACCTAAGTAATTAGCGTTGGTTATCCTCTCCGGGAATAAAAGGAGGAGGATTACGGAGGCGGGGTTTGTAAATCCCATGACGTGAGCTAAGTTTAGCCACAAGGACACTAGCGTGTTGAGTCCTGACAATTAGCCACCAGAGGAAGGTCGAGCTAAGATGAGATGTCTTATCAAAGCACAGCCATTGAGTCTGATAAATAAACAGGATGTACTTCCATGTTCTTTCAAGGTTGACTCCGGAATCCTCTTCCGTGGTGGACGTTCGAGACCTTGCACTCCTCCGCCTTCTGTTTGAGGATGCCACACAGATGCTCGTTAGGGTCGAGGTCCGTCACCTTTAACCTCAGCTTCTTTAGCAAGGAAACGGAGGTGTGTTCGATTGTTTATTATGCCGGACTATCGCAATATGTTACCCAGTTTTTTAAGGTGCAGCTAGGTTCCACGGATTGGTAACCTTTACGTAAAGCAATAATTCTAAATAACCAATTACCGAAAAATGTCATCCAATAGAGGAGAAATATGATCTCAGGAAAGAACTACATTTGAAACACTTATATGCTAGGACTAAATACAAAGCTAATTGCTAAATACAAGGATGAAGAGTCTTAAACCAGTCATGATGTGCTATATATATATATATATATATCACTATATTGACAGTTGGGCTGCACGGTGGATGAGTGGTTAGCGTGCAGACCTCACAGCTAGGAGATGGAGACCAGGGTTCAATTCCACCCTCCGTCATCTCTGTGTGGAGTTTGCATGTTCCGGTTTCCTCCCACATTCCAAAAACATGCTAGGTTAATTAGCGACTCCAAATTGTCCATAGGTATGAATGTGAGTGTGAATGGTTGTTTGTCTATATGTGCACTGTGATTGGCTGGCCACCAGTCCAGGGTGTACCCCGCCTCTCGCTCCAAAGACAGCTGGGATAGGCTCCAGCACCCCCGGTGACCCTCGTGTGGACAAGCGGTAGAAAATGAATGAATATTTAAGCATTATTAGAGCCCTCTAGACATGAAATAACACCCCTATATTGACTTTTAAACTCGTATTACCCAAATTTGTAAATAAAAGAAAATAAAACCTTTTAGGGGCTGCACGGTGTTTGAGTGGTTAGCGCGTAGACCTCACAGCTAGGAGACCAGGGTTCAATTCCAGCCTCGGCCATCTCTGTGTGGAGTTTGCATGTTCTCCCCGTGCATGCGTGGGTTTTCTCCGGGTACTCCGGTTTCCTCCCAAATTCCAAAAACATGCTAGGTTAATTAGCGACTACAGGTATGAATGTGAGTGTGAATGGTTGTTTGTCTATATGTGCCCTGTGATTGGCTGGCCACCTGTTCCCTGAAGACAGCTGGGATAGGCTCCAGCACCCCCCGAGACTCTCGTGAGGAAAAAGTGGTCAGCTCGTACTTTGGTACGTGACAATAATAAAATTTAAAAATTAAAAAAAAAAACTACTATATTAGGAAAGCAGGAAGTGAACAAATGTAACAGTTACTGATTGTAAAAGTACCAAATGGAGTGGTAGAATTTAATAAGCTTTGCTTCTTCCTACTCCTTTTGGACATGTGGAACTGTGAACTGATTATGTGATGCATTCAATTGTAATTGGAAAAATGTAAAAAATTGTAAAAATGGACCCAATTTGGGCATTTTCACTTTGAGGGGGTACTCACTTTTATTGTCAACAGTTATTTTGAGAAGGAGTGCAGTCTTCCGTAGTCCGCCCCCCCACCCTGAAATAGAGGGTCTGACAAGAAAACCGTGCGTCCTTACGTATTTCTAAAAACAATCCATCAAGAATCCATATGTCCTTTTGACCCAATTCACTCCATCAGTGCCTTACTCAGCACCATAAGACCACTCTGCACATTTTCTTCTCCGAGCCATTAAATGAGGTCACGAGATGAGCAGGGATGGGAGATACAACCTCGGATGAGAAAGACGATAACCGTGAGATCTTTATTGATCGTATATTCCTAATGGACACAGACTCCGAATTGCATCACTCCTTCCATCACACTTTGGATTACAGCTTTCAGCTGCGGGATCTCTGGCTTTAACCATAAGCCACAACGAAGGAAGGAAGGAAGGAAGTGAGGAAGAAAATAAGGACATAAGCTGATGTTTTTTTGGACGTTGTCATCATGAAATTAGTAGTTTGTTCACGCGCTAGACAGGCTAGCTGTCAGGCGCCTGCCTGCAGCCAGGCTGGAGTCGCTCTTGCAGCTGTCCACTGTTTGCATTACATAACCAAGGCTGCATATCACAACCCACGCCGCAGACTCTCCACCGAGAAAGACAAAGTTGGACGGATGCTGGAGAAGAACAACCTTCAACTGTGAGCAAATTTTTTTTTTTGTCATATTTTGACAAAAGCCACCTGGACACTACAAAAGCCCAATTTCACAGTACTCCAATACAATTATAAAGCGCTATTTAAAAACAATGACTATTGTTGCTGGTGCAGTGGCGGAGAACTGCATCAGAAATTTGGCACCAGATTAGAGAGAGAAGGATGCTTTGTTTACACTGCAGTGAAATCAAATCTGTTGGGAAGTTGTTGCTCTTTATTTGCAGTGTTATCACATAAAAAGTTGACAAAAAAAAAAAAAAGTGGCAAAGACGGCGCCGACACAGTGTTTACCACATCCCCAGGAGGGCCGTCAATGAAGTAATGCCAAATTTGCATAATTTAGATTAATTTGCATATAACTGCAACGGACGCTGAGAAATAACGTTGCAGGAGACAAAAAAGGCAAAACAAATACATTTAGAACATCTTCTGTCACTCAAGAGTATCTATCTTACCCGCTAAACATACAAACAAAGTCGCTATGTCGACAACACTGATCCCTCCTGCTACGTCTTCTTATTCTGTACAGACCAGGTGCGTATGAGAGGTGTTAAACGGGACCGAAGTTGACAAAAAAAGTGGCAAAGACGGCGCCGACACAGTGCTTACCACATCCCCAGGAGGGCCGTCAATGAATTAATGCCAAATTTGCATAATTTAGATTAATTTGCATATAACTGCAACGGACGCTGAGAAATAACGTTGTGGGAGTACAAAAAAGGCAAAACAAATATTCTGTCACTCAAGAGTATCTAGCTTACCCGCTAAACATACAAACAAAGTCGCTATGTCGACAACACTGATCCCTCCTGCTACGTCTTCTTATTCTGTACAGACCAGGTGCGTATGAGAGGTGTTAAACGGGACCGAAGTTGACAAAAAAAAGTGGCAAAGACGGCGCCGACACAGTGTTTACCACATCCCCAAGAGGGCCGTCAATGAAGTAATGCCAAATTTGCATAATTTAGATTAATTTGCATATAACTGCAACGGACGCTGAGAAATAACGTTGTGGGAGACAAAAAGTGAGTACAAAAAAGGCAAAACAAATACATTTAGAACAACTTCTGTCACTCAAGAGTATCTAGCTTACCCGCTAAACATACCAACAAAGTCAATATGTTGACAACACTGATCCCTCTTGCTGCGTCTTCTTATTCTGTACAGACCAGGTGCGTATGAGAGGTGTTAAACGGGACCGAAGTTGACAAAAAAAAAAGTGGCAAAGACAGCGCCGACACAGTGTTTACCACATCCCCAGGAGGGCCGTCAATGAAGTAATGCCAAATTTGCATAATTTAGATTAATTTGCATATAACTGCAACGGACGCTGAGAAATAACGTTGTGGGAGACAAAAAGTGAGTACAAAAAAGGCAAAACAAATACATTTAGAACAACTTCTGTCACTCAAGAGTATCTAGCTTACCCGCTAAACATACCAACAAAGTCAATATGTTGACAACACCGATCCCTCCTGCTACGTCTTCTTATTCTGTGCAGACCAAGTGCATATGAGGTGTGTTAAACGGGACCTATTATGCTAATTCTCAGCCCTTTTGTATTGAGTTGTAGACTCACAATTTCCCGCACAAAGTTTTCGAGATCTTCCAGAATCTGCACCTATTCTAGCTTTCCTGGGATTTCCAAAAAGGGTGTCATTCATTCATTCATTCATTCATTTTTCTACCACTTTTTCCTCACAAGGGTCGCGGGGGTGCTGGAGCCTATCCCAGCTGTCTTTGGGGCAAGAGGCGGGGCCAGCCAATCACAGGGCACATATAGACAAACAACCATTCACACTCACATTCATACCTATGGACAATTTGGAGCCAAAATGGTGTGTTTTCATTTATTGCACCCACAGCCCGCCTGTAGGGACGCCCACTGCGCTAGGATTGGTCCCAGTTTTACAGCTTATACCCGGGCATAACCATATAAGGAAGTCAGGCTCACTGTGACATCACAGTCAGTCTGTGTTAGAAAAAACTCTCTGAAACCTGACATCTGGCCACAATTAAGAATTGATTTGGTTTTAATCATCATAAAAAGATACAAATTAAGGATTGAAATAAATCATCTTGTAGATCCTTTAGCTCTGCATCAGGGCTTTGGATTTAATTGCGGCCATATCACACTTTCAACATGAAGGTGAACCGATCCACAGCGTGCTTTTAAAAGGAAGATCAAATGTTTTCACGGCAAATAGAAGACAGATGAAGCCTCGGGAATGGAAGCGTTTGAAGCGCAGCTACATTTGGATTCCGGTGAGTTAGCTGACGACATTGAAAAAGTGGCAGGAAAAGCAGTAGCAGAACATTGTTCAAGCTGAGGTCTTCGCCCAAACATGTTTGTTGGAAGCAGAGAGCGTCGTCGCCACAGGAAGCCAATTATGGGGAAAAATCAGAGTGTCAGGTGCTGCTCACACTTGACATTCGGTAAAAAAATATTTAAAAACATATACGTGGTGTGCACTTGAGTGGGGTTCGCTAGTGTTCAGTGTGACATCATAACTGGCGTTTTGGTGCGTCGGTGCAGTCAGTATTCACACTTGACCACTTGACCAAAACTACAGACCAAATATGACAATTGTGAACTCCCCCTAAAAGCACATTATTGCATTTTTTTGAGGTTGAGTTTCCACATTTGTGTACTTTTTGTGTGTTTTGGGAACCAAATATTACTCTTTTGAATAGCGATATCACAAGATCTAGCAAGATTAAAACATGACGGAAAAAAAGTGTCTGGGGCCTGAGCCAATAATTAATGTTAAACGTTAAAAAGCCGTAGCATTTCAGTATGTGGAATCAAACTATGGGATGGATCGAGTAAGGACCTCAAACAATGCACAACAATGAGCCAATTCAAGGAACAATACAAGCAGTTGATGTTTGCTAAATTCAAAGATGAAGCAGTTATGAAGTGCTATATATATACATATATATATCACTATATTGACGGTTACTATGGTACCCATTATGTCATTGTATGGTCATATCACCTCGTACTTCGGTATGTGACAAAAATAAATAAATAACAATACAAAAATACCCAGCCTCTGCCATTTCTGTGCGTCATTCCAAAAACATGCTAGGTTAATTGTCCATAAGTATGAATATGAGTGTGAATGGTTGTTTGTCTACATGTGCCTGAAGACAGCTAGGATAGGCTCCAGCACCCCCCACCACCCTCGTGAGGATAAGTGGTAGAAAATTAATGAATGAAATACAAAATAATGAAAAAATATACTTAAATTATATTAGGAAAGCAGGAAGTGAACAAATGTAACAGTTACTGATTGTAAAAGTACCAGATGGAGGGGTAGGATTTAATAAGTTTTGCTTCTTCCTACTCTTTTCGGCCATGTGGAACTGTGAACTGATTATGTGATGCATTCAATTGTTATCTGATGTATGTTGAAATGAAATTAAACCATTGCCATTTAACATTTGCTTTATAGAAGAACGGCATGAACGGAGTGAGCCCTTTTGTCTGTGATACAGTCTCTTTGTCAAACGGTGTAGTATTTCCGATATACACTAAATAGTCTGATTTGAAATTTTTAATACTTCTTGGGATGGGGTCATGAGTAGACATTTGTGCCTCCGAACAACGACAAATAATAAAGCTAGTAGTGTCCCATGACTTTTGCACAGTAATGTTAGTATCTACTGATGAAGAAGCACATAAGCTTCATGATGCTGAACTTTCAAATGAGACTATTAAGTGTAAAATAAAATACTACTGTTTGTGCATTAAAAAAACATTGTCCCTTGATGAGGTAAATCATTAAAGGCTTTACTTTAAGCTTCTGTCATTAATGTTGCAATGGCCGCCATCAAGTTTGGTTCATGTCTACACATTTATTCACTCATTATCTCCAACTTGTAAGCAGAAGTGGAGTGAAGATCCACAGGGCGAGCCGTGGATGGCTGTGAATACACACACATGAATAAGCTCCTTGCTAGGTGTCACCTTGAGACCACCACCAACCTTCATGATGCCGCAAGGTGTGTTCGCTCCTCCCTGGCTCCTCTCCGAGGACGGATCCCGGCTGCCAGCTCCCACAGTCGGGCTGCCGTGCTCCCGGTAGCGCCCGTTGCTGTAAACTCCCTCGTAGCCCCGGGCAGCACCGGCGGACACCTCCAGGTATGGACGCGTGCCGGCCGGAGGCAGAGCCGCCGTGTCCCCGCCGAGCCCCGCGGCCATAGCGACGGCGGTCGGCCGGTTCAAGTCCAAAAAATGTCCCGACGGATCCGAAGAAGCGTGGAGCCCCGCCATGGTTCGCAGCTCCGCGGTGTCACAGCATGTTGTTTTTCATCCGGAGAGGCTGTTCGGACTTGTTGGTTCCCCGGAACACGGAGCCGGTGTCCCCCCACCCCCTGTCCTTCTCGCCTGCAAGCCCTCTATAGTCGGAAGAAGAGGTCCTGAGGTTCCGCACCGTCCTGTCCTGCCCTCCCCACTTTGGTCTCCGCGTCCTGTTGTTCGTGCTGGTCTGGTTCCGAAGAGCTGCACGGGACTACTGATCCACTTCTGCTGGTTGGACTGTCTTCTCGTCTTCGGTGTGCATCCGCGGGACAAATTCAAGACTGGCGAGCCCGAGCGCGACGAGGACACTGTGGGGAGCGTGCGCGGTCACGCTACACTGCGTGCGCGCGCACTGTACCCATTTTACACGAGGGGGGCAAGCGTAAAGTGAACCAGCTACTGGATTTAAAGTTACTTAACATTAAAGGGTGGGAGGGGCGATACATAAAATATCGATACTGATTACTAATTAGTAGTAGTTTTCTTTTATTTACTTTAAATTTCAAGTAAGAAGAATAGGTATCGCTAATTTGACTCGGTATCGAAACAACTCGCTCAAAAGCCCAGTCTGCCCCCCCCCTCAATTTTTCAGTTAAAGTGTTTATTTTGCTAGATTTTAGCGACCAACAGACTGTAAGTGACAGTAATGGCGCCCCCTATGGGTTTGCGGTCAATCTTGAGAAGACATGTTAGCATAAATGCTACTTCCTTGTTGGTAAGTCCCGCCCACCATGATTTTCAACCAATGTATGTTCAGTATATGTAATGGCGCCCCATTTGGGTTGCGGTCAATCTTGACAAGACATGTTAGCATAAATGCTGATTGACTTACTTCCTTGTTGGTAAGTCCCGCCCACCATGATTTTCAACCAATGTATGTTCAGTATATGTAATGGCGCCCCATTTGGGTTGCGGTCAATCTTGACAAGACATGTTAGCATAAATGCTGATTGACTTACTTCCTTGTTGGTAAGTCCCGCCCACCATGATTTTCAACCAATGTATGTTCAGTATATGTAATGACGCCCCCTATGGGTTGCGGTCAATCTTGAGAAGACATGTTAGCATAAATGTTGATTGACTTACTTCCTTGTTGGTAAGTCCCGCCCACCATGATTTTCAACCAATGTATGTTCAGTATATGTAATGACGCCCCCTATGGGTTGCGGTCAATCTTGAGAAGACATGTTAGCATAAATGCTGATTGACTTACTTTCTTGTTGGTAAGTCCCGCCCACCATGATTTTCAACCAATGTATGTTCAGTATATGTAATGACGCCCCCTATGGGTTGCGGTCAATCTTGAGAAGACATGTTAGCATAAATGCTGATTGACTTACTTCCTTGTTGGTAAGTCCCGCCCACCATGATTTTCAACCAATGTATGTTCAGTATATGGTACTACAGGCAGTAGAGGTGTATGTTTTGACTATTTCACCCCAGCACACAAAGCAAGGTCAATAAAGCAAATGCTGCATTCAAGGCGGCTGGGAAAATCCAACTTTGATGCTTTGACAACTGTATTATCAAGGGTAACCATGGTTACTGCATTTGTTGTGTGATGTCATCGATAATCCCTGCATGATGGTGGTCATTCTGATAGCAAATATCAAGAAAACGCCCGTTTTACTAAGAGTAATTACGTGTCAGAGGTCGCTGCTATCTGCCTGGAGGAGGGGTTGGGCGAGTGGGTGTGTTTGGAGGTGGGGTTAAAGGTCACTTTTAAAACGTTTCCCCAAGAGGCGAGACCTTCCTTGGCGATGCTAAGTGGCTCCATGTGTGAGAGAACAACACACCGTCCGCCCGCTCTCATGTTGCAGCGCTGGAGCCAACTAAAAGGAAAAGACACCAGAGGACGATGTGATGCAATGAGACAGAAAGACACAGGAGAGGTTCCTCGCTTTCCTTCCTTCCTTCCTTCCTTCCTTAAATCCTTCCTTCCTGGTCCGCCTTGCTCATCTATTATGTATTATCAGAAATTATTTAGCAAAAGTGCTGCTTTTAAAGCCTGACTCACTTTAATGTAGCAAAATATCCTTTGGATATAATAAGAATAGCATCTGGAAATGGTCCAAAACAAAATGGCCGACTCCCTTTACATTAGCGTTATCGCTATCGGTGTGAAAATATGTAAATATTCACCAGGATACACATGCTAGCAAAGTTTAGCGACTTTTCAAGTATGTTAACCCCCCCTAAAAGAAATTGAGTTCGGGCTTTTGTAGCCAAAAGTTAATATTTGTGTATATTTAACTGCCGAATTAATAATAACAGTAAAGATTTATGACTAGCCTAAGTTAGCGCTAACTGTGGTGAGTTTTCGAGAGTGTAAAATCCCCCAAAATTTAATTTATTTGGCAGAATACTCATGATATTAAAAAAATATAACTCATTAGGGGGCGCTACAGACCCATTCTCTGGAGGGGGGGGGGGGGGGCACCAGGATGGGGGCAGGGGGTGGTGCAGGTCAGGATATGGGTGTCAGATAGGCGCCCTCTACAGGCCGGAAATGGATAACAAAGTTTTAATAGGTCAAAGTTCCCAAAGAACAACAATAATAATAATAATAATAATAATAATAATAATAATAATAATAATAATAATAATAATAATAATAATAATAATAATAATAATAATAATAATAATAATAATAATAATAATAATAGTTAATGTTTTCTGTGTCAAGATAGTTCATCTTGTTCTGCCATCATAGCTTGGGGGCTCTCATGGCCCCTCCCCTTCCTGTTCCTGATGCTGGAGCCAGCCAGCATGGATGCTATTGATGACAGGCGCCTATTGATCACTTCCTCTAATCCCAGCTGGCAGCCAAGGCAGAGTGGTTGGAATTGGGGGGGAGTGGGGGGGGGGCAAATAAAACATGCTAGTGGAAATGTTAAAACACCTGAATGGAGTCGGGCAGGGGTCAAAGGGCGCAGAAACGGCATTGATGTCGTCTTAACACCGCTACCTTAACAAATGTAATGGAGAAATACAAAGATCCTCTACATGACAGATGACAGGAGCGATCTGCTGTTTTTAACCGCTTAGTACAAACTAACACAAGAAAACGCCAGTCGAAGATCCTTTATATGACAGGAGTACTGTTTTTAAAGACCTGCTGGGGGAAAAAAAACACACGACAAAAGCACTCTGCTGTTTTTAAGAACCTGCCAAAGATCCTCACACTCAAAGGAGTTGAGTTCTGCTGCTTTTGAGGACGTACTTCAAAAATCAAAGATCCTCTATTTGATGTTTTGAAGCGCTTACTACAGAGATGCTCCATCTGATGTTAGCCAAAGATCCTTTATATGATGAGCACATTCTGAATTTATTTTTTTAAGAATTTATTTTTAAGGACGCACTTCAACAACACTTGTCAGAGATCCTGTATTTGACAGGAGCGCCCTGCTGTTTTCAAGCGCTTACTTCAGGAACGTAAGTCAAAGATCCTCTATGTGACTGGAAGGCTCACCTGTTTTTAATCGCCTACTGAAGAAAAAAAAAAACGCTAGTCAAAGATCCTAAATATGACAGAAGCACTCTGTTTTAAAGAAATACTTCAAAATCTTAGTCAAAGATCCTCTGTCAGAGGCAGGAGTGCTGTGCCGATTTTAAAAACCTACGTATCACCACAACACCAGCAAGACAGAAAATGCGATGATAACCATAGTAAAGTAGGGGTAGCTCAGCAATGAAAATGACAACAGTGCTTCACTTCTTTTTACACTTCAAAAATTTGGCCTGTAAAGCTAACAAAGGGTACAGTTTGACCCAGGAACAGATAAATAAATCCATGTATGGGAGAAATGCTATGGAAATACGACTGGCAGAGTGCAGGTGTACCTAATGTTGTGGCCAGTGTGTGTGTGTGCTGGAAGAGGAGGAAGTCCTCTGCAGTTTGGGGGTGTGTCTTCCTGAGGTATGCCACCCGCACTTCCTGTCTTTGCCCACGTGATCATCAATGAAGCAAAAAAGGCAAGCAGGAAGTGAATGAATGTTTCATGACGCTTGTGTGTCGTTATACAACAAATTAGGCATTCTATTTGTTGTCAAAGGAGGGGAAAAAATGCTGATTTGGCAGATTTAACGTACGATACATTTAAAGAATGTACGAATCAATGCAGTTTAATGGAGGATGTGAGTTGTGCTATCGTGTTGTGTTGTGTTGTTTTGTTCTGTTGGATTACTCCCAAACACACACAGCGAAACATTCAAGTTAACATGGCCTAAATGAAGAAAAGACACAAAAAAAAGGACGTTTTTACATGGTAAGTAAAAGTTTTAACATGTTCGCTGCCCCTGAATGAATGTGAATCCATTTCTTGAGTTTCAACCCCAAAACAATCACTTCAATGATTTGCTGTTATACTGACACCAAGTGGTTAAAAACGGTAACGCATGCCAAGGCGTAAATACAACCCGGATTTGATTGGCTTTTATTTATATTATTAAAAAAATATGACGATAGATACATAAATCAATAATTGAAGGAATTTATTTTATTATATGAATTAAAAGGAAATTATATAAATTGATTTTATTATATAAATTAAAAGGTAAACTACTAACTGTAGGATGGAATGATACATTACAGCACAGCATGACACAATGCAATTACGCCCCCTAGTGACTGTGGACAGTATAGCATGTAATCTTCTGGTTATGCTATGATTTAAAAACAATCTATAACATTTAAGCAATAATTATAATAATGATGATTAAATATAACCTACAGTAGCAAAAAATATAATTGTTTCATAAAAACAAATAAAAATGTCCTTCAATTGTTGATTAATTTGCATCAATTTAATCAGAGCTTGTCTCCGTTTAAATAATTAAAAACTGAACTCGATAGTGATAATAATAAAATAATTCAAGGCAGCAGTCAGTTAAGATAATTAATTTTTTAACATCATTTAATAAAACATTTAAATCAATTTTTTTTATCTCCCTTTAATTATTCGCCCACGCTGAGCTATTCCCCTTTTGTCCACCAGAGGGCAAAAAAGTGCAGGTTTCTTTCTATTGACGGTGCAGCTCAGCTCAATTAAGTCAATATTTATATTTAATATAAAATATTTTTCTGCTCTAATTAGGTGCTTCTCCTTTATAAAAATATGACATCCAATAATCAATAGTCGAAACCATGTTGTGTTTTCTGTTTTGGGTGAGAATGCTGGTTAATAGTAATAAGAACAATACAGTGTATTGAAACAAAATAAAAGGTTTAATAAGCTCAGTGTGTCATTGCAAGGTTGCACACAAGCCTTTCATCTCCGCATAACGTCCGCTCCGAATGTCCACGAATGGCGTGACAAAGTCGAACGCCGCAATGCGTCCTCTCCACGGAGGCTCCAGTTGACATTTATAAAACTTTTATTTTTCTTCATTTTTCAATGCCAGTCATCTTCTTGCCTGCCAGAAGCATAATCAGACATGGAACAAGACACAAAAGACAACAACGACGACAAAGCTCAGATTGAACGTTGGGGGGGTGGGGGCGGGAAAAAGACAAAGGGTGTCATTTATTAAAATCTATTTTAATAAAACCGGCTAGTCGAGTCATTTTGATGATAAACAGGTATGCTTGCATTGAAAGGACCCGGCAACAAGCGCGCCATCTAGTGTGCAAATGGAAAAAAAGATGCCCGACTCCAATAATCCAGCTTTCTACCACATCCCGTTTAGGCAGCACAGTTAGCCGTGGTAGCAGTGGGCAAAAATGTATCAACAAAACAAATAATTATCAACGGTAACAGCTGTTTGTCCGATTCTTTTTAATGGCAGCCCATTTAGGCAGGAAACGACTTAGGTTAAATATAAACTACGCGCACTTTTGATTTCTGGAGGCAGCCCATCTAGGCAGAATCGTTTAGAAAGAACAGTTATTGCACCTCTGGCTGGTTGCTGCCACTTTCAATTTCTACAGACCCCCATTTAGGCAGCAAAAAGATCACAGCCAGCTGTGAACACTTTTTTATATGGGCAGGCCATTTCGGAATCAAAATGAACTAAGCTAATGGCTACTTTTGTTTTGGAATTGACCAAGTATACTTTGTTGACAGCAGCCCGTCTAAGCAGCATAATTAAGTTAAGCTACCATGAACTCCACCAGCTGCAAAAAACATACATTTTTATGGCTGCCCAATGAGGAAGTAAACTACTTGGGTTAAAAATATGACTTTTCCGCCTGTCTACAGAACTAGTCGCAGATCCGTTTAGGCGGGAAAAGTCATTTAGTGAAAATGACCTGCACCTCTGGCTAATTTTTTTTTACAGCACTTCATTTAGGAGTTGTAGAAAACTAAGTGCCACAACCTGGTTGATAACGCTTTCCATTCGGACAGCAGCCCATCTAAGCAGCATAATTAAATGAAGCCACCATGAAGCATTTATTCTTATTTGACCTGCAGCAAACACGCCTTATGCTAACTCAATACTGCAACCCGTTTAGGCAGCGATAAATAAAATTGGGACTGTCTGGATTCCACACCAGCTCACTTAGGCAATAAACTGAGTGGGTCAGAATGATGTGTGCCAACAGTCGGGATGCTTATATTTTTGATTGACTCTTTGACAGCCCGTTTAGTCGGAAAAAAATTATTTGGTCAAAATTGAAGGCCTGCGGAAAACAAACACATTCTACCTGTTTGGGCAGCAAACGCCAAAAGGAATCATACCCAACCGGCTCAAGTCAAAAGTGTTTACATTCAACGGTATCAAACTGAAGGAAATAAATGCATATGTTCTGCATACTACCTAAATATTCGAGGTTTTTATTTCCTGAGGTGCGAGAAAAAGAGACGCGTTCCTGTTCATGCAATACAAACGGCGTCTCCATGAGGTCTAAATGTGTCATAGCGGCGGATATTCCGACACAAACGGCAGGCCTTGAACGTCAAGCAAAAGCAGCCTAAAACTAAAAAAAATGGCCGTAGTACCGAGTGCAGTAGTAAGAAGTGTAATAAGGCAAAGGTAAAAAGGGAGAGGAGGACCTGAGAGGATGAGCAGGCAGCGTCGTGTAGAAGCTTCTAGCATCGGTTCCAGGAGAAGAACATCCCAGCCGGGCCAGTAACGGCTACTTCCAAGTCCTTTGTCCGAGAAGTCAATGCATGCACCGTGAAAAACACCATTTTTCTTTTTTTCTAAAAACAATACTGTAATACTGTATGGGTTTTTGCATTGTACAAATACTTATGGACACGCACACATAAAACCAACAAAAGAGGAATTTGTCACGCATGCTCTCACACCGAAAACAACAAAACCGTTATTATTATTAACATTTCACATTTTAGCTATTCGGGTATGGGTTCGGGGGGGGGAAAGAGAAAAATGATAATGGATATTGAAAGCATGAAAGCAGGGTTCATTTGGTGGGTCAGGACTGCTGGCCCCCCCAGTGGCTCTCCACGGGCCTCCGCAGTAGCTCCTCCACGTGCCGCGCCACGTCCATGGTGTCGTCCAGGTCGAAGTCGCCGTCAGCATCCAGCATGGAGTCGCTCCTGCATGGACGACACATGCTCAAGTGGTATTTCTACCGCAGCCCGTTAAGGCGGTAAACTAGCTAGGGCCGAAACGTACTGTTAGCTCTGTTTATACCTTAGCTCGTTAGCTAGAATTACTGTAGCTAGAACTGAAGTGTATTGCACTTTTAGTTAGCTGCTATTATTTTTTTTTTTACCGCAGCCCGTTAAGGCGGTAAACTAGCTAGGGCCAAAACGTACTGTTAGCTCTGTTTATACCTTAGCTCGTTAGCTAGAATTACTGTAGCTAGAACTAAAGTGTATTGCACTTTTAGTTAGCTGCTATTATTTTTTTTTTTACCGCAGCCCGTTAAGGCGGCAAACTAGCGAGGGCCGAAATGTACTAGCTGTTAGCTCGGTTTCTACCCTAGCTCATTAGCTAGAATTACTGTCGTTAGAACTGAAGTGTATTGCACTTTTAGTTAGCTGCTATTAATTTTTTTTTACCGCAGCCCGTTAAGGCGGCAAACTAGCTATGGCCGAAATGTACTAGCTGTTAGCTCGGTTTCTACCTTAGCTCGTTAGCTAGAACTACTGTAGTTAGAACTGAAGTGTATTGCACTTTTAGCTAGCGGCTATTAATTTTTTTACCGCAGCCCGTTAAGGCGGCAAACTAGCTAGGAACGAAATGTACTAGCTGTTAGCTCGGTTTCTACCCTAGCTCGCTAGCTAGAACTACTGTAGTTAGTTAGAACGGAAGTGTATTGCACTTTTAGTTAGCTGCTTTTAATTTTTTTACTGCTGCCCGTTAAGGCGGCAAACTAGCTAGGGCTGAAATGTACTAGCTGTTAGCTCGGTTTCTACCTTAGCTCGTTAGCTAGAACTACTGTAGTTAGAACTGAAGTGTATTGCACTTTTAGCTAGCGGCTATTAATTTTTTTACCGCAGCCCGTTAAGGCGGCAAACTAGCTAGGGCCGAAATGTACTAGCTGTTAGCTCGGTTTCTACCTTAGCTCGTTAGCTAGAACTACTGTAGTTAGAACTGAAGTGTATTGCACTTTTAGTTAGCTGCTATTAATTTTTTTACTGCAGCCCGTTAAGGCGGCAAACTAGCTAGGGCCGAAATGTACTAGCTGTTAGCTCGGTTTCTACCCTAGCTCGCTAGCTAGAACTACTGTAGTTAGTTAGAACGGAAGTGTATTGCACTTTTAGTTAGCTGCTTTTAATTTTTTTACTGCTGCCCGTTAAGGCGGCAAACTAGCTAGGGCCGAAATGTACTAGCTGTTAGCTCGGTTTCTACCTTAGCTCGTTAGCTAGAACTACTGTAGTTAGAACTGAAGTGTATTGCACTTTTAGCTAGCGGCTATTAATTTTTTTACCGCAGCCCGTTAAGGCGGCAAACTAGCTAGGACCGAAATGTACTAGCTGTTAGCTCGGTTCCTACCCTAGCTCGCTAGCTAGAATTACTGTAGTTAGAACTGAAGTGTATTGCAATTTTAGTTAGCTGCTATTAATTTTTTTTACCGCAGCCTGTTAAGGCGGCAAACTAGCTAGGGCCGAAATGTACTAGCTGTTAGCTCGGTTTCTACCCTAGCTTGTTAGCTAGAACTACTGTAGTTAGAACTGAAGTGTATTGCACTTTTAGCTAGTTGCTATATGTAGCCAGGGCTCGTTGGTCTAGTGGTATGATTCTCGCTTCGGGTGTGAGAGGTCCCGGGTTCAAATCCCGGATGAGCCCAAGCTTTACATTCTATACAAATTTCCCCACTGAGGGACGAATAAAGGCATATCTTAATCTTATTCTTAATCAATTTCTACCGCAGCCTGTTAAGGCAGTAAACTAGTTAGGACTAAAATGTACTAGCTGTTAGCTGCTATCAGTTTCTACCCTAGCTCGCTAGCTAGAACTACTGTAGTTAGAACTGAAGTGTATTGCACTTTTAGCTAGCTGCTATTAATTTTTACCGCAGCCTGTTAAGGCAGTAAACTCTCATCAAAATGAAGCCTGGCCTTCACGAGTTTTTGCTTCTGTCAATTCTGACAGCAGCCCTTTTAGTCAGCAAGGTAGCCGGACTAAAATGAATCTACAACTGGTTGTAAACTAGTAAAGGCTAAATGAATTGTGATAAGTACTGCTACAGTACCCTGGATTTTCAACGCAGCCCTTTTAGGCAGCAAAAGTTGCAGCCTGTTTAAGCAGCAAAAAAAATTGGGGCAAATTAAATTGCCACAGTCAAATTTTTTTTGCAGCTTGTTAAGGCGGGAAACTAGCTTCACGTACATGACAGGTTGCTGCTATTTCCCATCTGTACAGGCAGCCCGTCTAGGCATTAAACTGACTCCTGCAAAAATAAGCTCCCAAATAAAAATGCCAGAATGGACATCCTATTAGATGCCATTAAGTGTCAAGACTTACATCGGAGGGTACATGCCGTAGGTGTGCGGGTGGCTGATAGCGGCGGGGGAGGCGCCGGGGTCCATGTAGGTTGGATTCCCGCTTGTTGGATCTGGATTGGATGTTGTAAACCTGCACACATACACACATAAAATAAAATAAAATAAAATAAAATAAAATAAAATAAAATAAAATAAAATAAAATAAAATAAAATAAAATAAAATAAAATAAAATAAAATAAAATAGAATAAAATAAAATAAAATAAAATAAAATAAAATAAAATAAAAGCCGGCTGCTGGTTAGCGTGCAGACCTCATATTTTCATATTTATAGCATAGAAAACCTGTTTATGACCTTCTAAATAAATTTTTTAAACATTATTAGAGACTTGTAAACATCAAATAACACCCCTATAGTCTTTCGAGAAGACATAATAAAATAAAACAAGCCATTTAAGAGTTGGTTTTTAGTTTTATGTCGGTAACGGTCGCATTATTAGACCCGAGTGGTTAGCACACAGACCTCACAGCTAGGAGACACGAGTTCGATTCTACTCTCGGTAATCTCTGTGTGGAGTTTGCATGTTCTCCCCGTGCATGCGTGGGTTTTCTCCGGGTATTCCAAAAACATGCTAGGTTAATTAGCGACTCCAAATTGTCTATAGGTATGAATGTGAGTGTGAATGGTTGTTTGTCTATATGTGCCCTGTGATTGGCTGGCCACTTGCGACTCTCGTGAGGAAAAAAGCGGTAGAAAATGAATGAATGAATAAAATCCCATGAGTCTCTTTGATCCGCAGCGGTGGTCTAAGCTAACACTCCGCAGCGTGATTTCCTCGTCTTGCCGCATCATTACGTCCGAGCGAGCGAGCGCAGACGGGCGCCCCGGGTCGACTAACGAGGCTAACTCAGATGATGAGCGGAGGACACGATCGCTCAGGAGCCCCTCAGCGTGCTTAATTGGCCTCCTCCAACGGCTAACGGCTAACTAATTACTGATCTGTAATTCAGGATCCAATATGTGATAACGTTAACTGTAGAAGGTGAGAACTGTGTGCGAAGGGGGGCGGGTGGGTAGGCGGGGGTTTGGGTGGGCGGCACACTTACTCAGGAACCACTTGTTTGATTTGCGGCTTCACGTATCCGTCCACCGCTTTGGCTGCAAAGAGAAAAACAGAATCAGCTAACAAGAGTCGGGTACGGTGGCGCTGCTTCGACGTACACAGCGGGGGGGTGTAATATTTCGAGAAGACGTCGTCCTTGGGACGGTCCGGGTAGAGGAACAACAAATGGTTGAGATCGCTGATGCGGTCGGCGAGACTGCGGATCGTGAAGTCTTTGGTTGTGTAGGGCATGAGGTTCCACACCATTCTCTCACCTTCGGGAAGAACATCATACATTTGACGTGATGCATTTGAACGCAACATTTTTTTTTTTTTAAGGTCATACCTGCTTTGTTGGGATTTTCCGCCACCCACGCGATTGTAACGCCTCCGATTTCCGAGTCGCTAAAACGCAGGAGAAAGGTGCCGTTGGGCTTGGACATCAGCATGTCCTGAGCCTGCTGCTTGTTCACAAAGCCTAGTATGGCTCTGCGGGTGGGGGGGGGGGGGGGGTGATAAATATAGACATGTCTTTAAACGCACCATGCATCATCAGGTTGCCATGGAGGTCCTCACCCGTCGTTCCAGTGCAGCTTCAGGTGTTTTTTTGTGAGTTCCATTACGCCGTCAAACCACTGCCAAAATGTGAAGTTCCTGCCGGGTAAGCTTTCCTGCAACATGAACATCAGATTAAAAAAAAAAAACAAAAAAACAAAAACATTTGTATGTGTGTGTGTGTGATTTAAACACAAAAAAAACTGCTGTTGTTGTAATCCAATGATGCGTAATTGCCGCGCGGCGAACGCGGCGCGCCATTTTCCGCCGCCCCGGCGAGAAAATAAGCCTCCATCTTTTGAGGCTGTGGACAAACAGAGCCATTAAGATGAGCACCGTTCCGACCGATGAGCTCATCTCACCGTAGTCGGCGACAGAATAGCGCCGACGGGGGGGGGGATGCTGCAGACAACACTTCAATGTTCCATTCATTCATTCATTCATTTTCTACCGCTTTTTCCTCACGAGGTTCGCGGGGGGTGCTGGAGCCTATCCCAGCTGTCTTCGGGCGAGAGGCGGGGTACACCCTGGACTGGTGGCCAGCCAATCACAGGGTACATATAGACAAACAACCATTCACACTCACATTCATACCTATGGACAATTTGGAGTCGCTAATTAACCTAGCATGTTTTTTGGAATGTGGGAGGAAACCGGAGTACCCGGATGAAACCCACACATGTACGGGGAGAACATGCAAACTCGATACAGAGATGCCCGAGGGTGGAATTGAACTCGGGTCTCCGAACTGTGAGGCCTGCGTGCTAACCACTCATTCGCCATACAGCCTGAGAAGAATCACATAAAAGCAAAAAAAAATAAATCATTAAAAATACCACTTCCACATGGAATGAGAGGAGAATTTTTTTTTTTTTTTTACACCCTTGACTGGTGGCCAGCCAATCACAGGGCACATATAGACAAACAACCATTCACACTCACATTCATACCTATGGACAATTTGGAGTCGCTAATTAACCTAGCATGTTTTTGGAATGTGGGAGGAAACCCACGCATGCACAGGGAGAACATGCTAACTCCACACAGAGATGGCCGTGGGTGGAATCGAACCCTGGTCCTCCTAGCTGTGAGGTCTGCGCGCTAACCACTCGACCGCCGTGCCGCCCACCACTTAAATTTTGTACGCCATTTTTTCAATGTGCGGTAATTCCCGTTTTTTTTTTGTTTTTTTTCCTTCAGAAACGACGGACACGGATTCTTCTTTGCGGGAACTGACTCTGTTAAACTGCGACCAGGTCATCGTCATGTTTCGGTCTTCTTCCACGCAGGTGCTGGAGCTGCTGAAGGCCTTCTGAGCCAGGAAAACCAGGTTCTCGTCGGAGAGGCCGCGGTTGCTCTGCACCTCCGCTTTGTACTTCATGTTGATGGCCTCGCACAGCTGAGGCCACAGCACCTTGTCCGGCACCAGGAATGGAACGCGGCCCTGCGAGAGGGGGGAAAAAGAGACGGGACAATGATCTTCTACCAAATAACAAATAGCGCCTCCCGGGGTGACGAACGCAGCTCATTAGCATTAAAGCTACAGACGTCCTGCGGTGCGAAGGAGAATCTAATAAAAAGAACCCAGGGGCTGCATTTATCGACCCTGCGTATGAAATGTTGCCGCCATGCTGTGCTAAGTCAGGCGTGTCAGCAGCGCTTCTGGGTAACGCTCACCCCCTGCTGGGTGTCATGGCGGCTGAACCACTCATAAGCTATATCTTTAGACCCGTGTCTGAAGTTGTTTTTAAGTATCTACAGCAAAAAAACACTAATCAAAGATCCTCTATTCTGTAAGACAGAAATGCTGTGCTGTTTTTGAGAACCTACTGCAAAAACGCTAATCAAAGATAATTTATATGACAGCAACATTGTTGTTTTTAAGTACCTACTGTAAAAACATGAGTCAAAGATCCTCTATAAGGTATGAGAGGAATTGCTCTGCTGTTTTTAAGGACCAATGGCAACAACACCATACCATATGGTGTTTTTTTTACCGTACTGTCTCTGCAAAAATGCCAGTCAAAGATCATCTATGACAGGAACATTGCTATTTTTAATGCAGGAATCTTCTGTTGTTTTTGAGAACCTACCGCAAAAATGCAAGTCAAAGATCATCTATACAGGGACCTACTACAAAAATCCTACAGTCAAAGATCATCTATGTGAAAGAACCATCTACTACACAAAGATCACCTGTACTGTACAACAGGAATGTTGTGTTGTTTTTGATGACATACTGTAAAAACATGCGTCAAAGATCCTCTATACGGTATGAGAGGAATTGCTCTGCTGTTTTTAAGGACCAACGGCAACAACATTATACTGTATGGTGGGTTTTTTTGGCTCTGTTTTTAAGAGCCTACAGCCAAAAAACGCCAGTCAAAGATCATCTATGTATGACAGGAACTTTGCTATTTTTAAATCTTCTATACGGTCTGACAGGACTCTTCGGCTGTTTTTGAGAACCTACTGTCAAACATCATCGATATAGGGACCTACTACAAAAATCCTGCTGTCAAAGACCATCTATATGAAAGAACCAGTGCTGTTTTTAAGGATCTACTACACAAAGATCATTTGTACTGTATAACAGGAATGTTGTGTTGTTTTTGAGAACATACTGCAAAAACCAGAGTCAAAGATCCTCTATATGGTATGAGAGGAATTGCTCTGCTGTTTTTAAAGGACCAACGGCAACAACACCATACTGTATAGTGTTTTTTTTTACCGTACTTTCTCTATACTGTATGATGGAGGTGCTCTGTTTTTTAGAGCCTACAGCAAAAACGGCAGTCAAAGATCATCTATGATAGAAACATTGCTATTTTTAATCCTTTTAATCCAGGAATCTTCTGTTGTTTTTGAGAACCTACTGAAAAAATGCAAGTCAAAGATCATCTATACAGGGACCTACTACAAAAAGTCAAAGATCATCTATATGAAAAGAACCAGTGCTGTTTTTAAGGATCTACTACACAAAGATCATTTGTACTGTATAACACTAATGTTGTGTTGTTTTTGAGAACATACTGTAAAAACCCTAGTCAAAGATCCTCTATATGGTATGAGAGGAATTGCTCTGCTGTTTTTAATGACCAAAACATACTGTATCGTTTTTTTTTTTTACTCTACTGTCTCTATACTGTATGACAGAGGTGCTCTGTTTTTGAGAGCCTACAGAAAAAATGCCAGTCAAAGATCATCTATGACAGGAACGTGGCTATTTTTAAATCCTCTATACAGTCTGACAGGAATCTTCGGTTGTTTTTGAGAACCTACTGTCAAACATCATCGATATAGGGACCTAAATGCAAGTCAAAGATCATATATACAGGGACCTACTACAAAAATCCTGCAGTCAAAGATCATCTATATGAAAGAACCAGTGCTGTTTTTAAGGATCCACTCCACAAACACTAGTCAAAGATCATTTATACTGTATAACAGGAATGTAAAACCCCAATCAAAGATCCTCTATATAAGCGCTTCAGATGGTTTTAATGGTGGCGTGTGACTTAGTGACACGTGCGGTCGACTTACCGGCTCGGCAAAGGCGTTGTCCCACAACACGGTGGCCGTGGCGTTATTGTCTTGGCTACCGTGCACGATCACCACGACCGGCAGCGACAACGTCTGCTCAGAAACAACATGATGAAGATGGTTACCAATGGAGGACATATCCATCACCGTGGTGCTCACATCTCGCCTGCGTCTACCTTCACTTGGAAGACCAGCTCATTGCCTCCGACGCTGAACTGCGACTCGAAGAGAATTGTGAACTTCTCCTCGGTAACCGATTCCGCTCCTCTCCGGTCCGACCGTTTGATCCCCTTCAAGGACTAGAAGTGCCAAGGACAAGAAACGATGCCTTGAGTCGACGTCGTCACACACACAGGAAACCAAAGAGGGCGCCACTCACCATGTTCCTGAAGTGGGCGCTAAGCGTACCCGCCGTCTGGTGGTACTCCATCACGCAGTTGTTGTTGAGGATTTCACCGCTTCTGTCGCTGGAGGGTAAAAAGGATCGCCGTTAGTTTCTGGTCTACGCCGGTAGGAACCCGATCCCAACGTACTTCCTGGTGTTCTCGTTCTTCAGCAGCGCCTTGGCCTGCTGCTCGCTGATGATGGTGGCCTTGACCTGCGGCGGGTTCATGTGCACGTTCAGCTTGCCGCCCACCAGGAGGCGCACGGTGGCGGCGAACTTGGTCTGGGTTTTTAGCACCTGTGGGGGCTGCTTCTCAATGATGAAGGTGCTGCAGGGTTGAGAAGAAAGATGTTAATATGGTTGTCCAAAGTGCGGCCCATGGGCCATTTGCGGCCTTTGACTTGTTTGTGATTGGCCCGCGACATGTTCATTCATTCATTCATTCATTCATTTTCTACCGCTTATCCTCAAGAGGGTCATGGGGGGGGGTGCTGGAGCCTATCCCAGCTGTCTTCGGGCGAGAACCGGCCAGCCAATCACAGGGCACATATAGTCAAACAACCATTCACACTCACATTCATACCTAATTTGGAGTCGCTAATTAACCAACATGCAAACTCCACACATTGGGATTGAACTCGGGTCTCCTAGCTGCGAGGTCTGCGCGCTAACCACTTGCGCACCGTGCAGCCCGCCTGCGACATTTTGGTACAAATACATTTTGGTACAAATACAACAAAAGCTGACATTAATAATTACTAGGACAAAGCTTTTTGCATTAAATACAGGATATGCTAATTTCTTTAGCCTTTTTATAAAATAAAAAAATACAAATAAAAATATCAAAGTGGTCCCCAGCATCCTTTGATTTTTCTGTATGCGGCGCTTGATGAAAAAAGTTTGGACACCCCTGGTAAAAAAAAAAATTGCTTTATTATATCTTATCATATCTCCGTATTAATTCGCTATATTAATGTGGTTAATTGTTTCTACACCGTCCTTCATAAGTACATTTCCCTGAAGTTGGATTCCTTATTTATAATTCTAATATTTTAATAAAAAAACCTGTTTAGAACCATATAAATACGTTTTTTTTATTAGAGCTCTCTGGACATGAAATAACACCCCTATATGTACTCTTTACATGCGCATTACACAACATAGTGAACATAATAAAGCTGTACCTGGTGACCAAGGCTGAGATGATATCTGTAATGGTGCTGTTGAGTTCATTGAGTAGCTCTTCAATAGGACCGGGGATGGGGAGTTGTTGTCGTAGATGCTCCGCCCTCCGAATCTGCTGCCTGTTTTGCCAGATTGTTTCCGCCAGCTTCTCGCACCTAAATCCCAGAAAAGGAAGAGGACAATTGTGCTTTTAGGAATTTTCTCGTCCGGACTTAAACACAACGGCAGTCTATTACGAGCTTGACCTCGGTGATTCTGGCACCGAACTCACCAGGACTGCAGGATGTCCAGGCCCCCCTCTGGGGGGCCACCGTTGCCCGCCAGCTGTTGCCGCCTCTTCCACTGGATGAGCTCGTCGTCCAGGATGATGGTCTGCTGCTTCCTCAGCATCTGCAGTGTTTTCTGGTGCTTCTCTGCCAAGTCCTGGGACAAAGAATCAAGATTTTGATAATTCGCACCCAAATCCCTCTGAGATGAAATCACCAAAGAAGAAGAAGAGGCCAATACCAGTCTGTACTTCTGTAGTGTGTTGGCCTCCCTGGTCAGCCATGCTTCCACTGTGGCTCTCTTACTCAGGAGGGTGGGCTCTCGTAACTGTCGGTCAGCAGGGGGCAGCGTGGCCAGGCTGGACAGCTGGGCTGAACGTAAACATTCGTAATGGTAATGATTGTATTTCATTTGAACATGCATCAGATTACAATTGAATGCATCACATAATCAGTTCACAGTTCCACATGTCCGAAAGGAGTAGGAAGAAGCAAAGCTTATTAAATCCTACCCCTCCATCAGGTACTTTTACAATCAGTAACTGTTACATTTGTTCACTTCCTGCTTTCCATAATACAGTTTACTTTTACAATCAGTAACTGTGACATTTGTTCACTTCCTGCTTTCCTAATACAGTTTACTTTTACAATCAGTAACTGTGACATTTGTTCACTTCCTGCTTTCCTAATATAGTTTACTTTTACAATCAGTAACTGTGACATTTGTTCACTTCCTGCTTTCCTAATATAGTTTACTTTTACAATCAGTAACTGTGACATTTGTTCACTTCCTGCTTTCCTAATATAGTTTACTTTTACAATCAGTAACTGTTACATTTGTTCACTTCCTGCTTTCCATAATACAGTTTACTTTTACAATTAGTAACTGTTACATTTGTTCACTTCCTGCTTTCCTAATATATTTTACTTTTATAATCAGTAACTGTTACATTTGTTCACTTCCTGCTTTCCTAATATATTTTACTTTTATAATCAGTAACTGTTACATTTGTTCACTTCCTGCTTTCCTAATATAGTTTATTATTTATTAATATTATTTATTAATATTATTTATTAATATTATTTATCAATATTATTTATCAATACTATTTATTATTTATTATTTATTATTTATTATTTATTATTTATTATTTATTATTTATTATTTATTATTTATTATTTATTATTTATTATTTATTATTTATTATTTATTATTTATTTCATTTTCTACCGCTTTTTTTGGAGCCTATCCCAGCTGTCTTCGGCCGAGAGGCGGGGTACACCCTGGACTGGTGGCCAGCCAATCACAGGGCACAACTCGGGTCTCCTAGCTGTGAGGCCTGCACGCTAACCACTCACACACCGTGCAGTGCAATGTAGGATTCCTTATTCAGAAATGGAATATTTTACTAGTTAGAGTGTCGAAAAATGTGTTTACGACCTCCTAAATATGGCTTTTAACACTATTAGAGCCCTCTAGACATGAAATAACACCCCTATAGTCACCTTTAGACTTTCATGATTCATTTTCTACCACTTACCCTCATGAGGGTCACGTGACAAACAACCATTCACACTCACATTCATACCTATGGACAATTTGGAGTCGCTAATTAACCTAGCATGTTTTTTTGGAATGTGGGAGGAAACCGGAGTACTCGGAGAAAACCCACGCATGCACAGGGAGAACATGCAAACTCCACACAGATATGGCCGAGGGTGGAATTGAACCCTGGTGTTCCTAGCTGTGAGGTCTGCATGCTAACCACTGCGGTCATTGATCTAGAACATGTAGAACACAGGATGTGAATTATTGTGTACTACTTGTAAAACTACACCAAACAACTGTATTGTCCAGCACTCTACGCTTTGGTATGTTCCATTGACTGTTCTATGGTTATCATCACATCTTTCCTCTTTGGTAGCCTTTTGTGTTGGCGTCATATAAATACCGCTTGGATGCTGATGTCTTGCAGGATGATGAAGTTTCAGTGATTGCCTCACCCTGGATGCGGAGGCTCTCCTGGTACTGGATGATGAAATACTCCTGGTTGTGCTGGAGCTTGCGTAAGTCGTTCTCCGTGTCCTGGGTCAGCAGACGGAGCTCCTCGAAGGCTTGGTTGATCTGCTGGTACTTCTGAGACATGCTGTCCATCAGGCCGCCGACCGGGGAGCTCGACTGCGAACAAAGAGGTTTTGAGAGGACGTCGAGGTGAAGAACTGGCGAGAAAGGCCAAAAGGTAGAATGAATCAGTATGTCGTCCGCTAATAAAAGAGCTGCATTGTGACGGGAAATCAATTCACTTCAGGAGTTACCGAGATTGAGATGTTTCACGCGGTGCTGGCTCCACGGTTTTAGAACTCACGGCATGCAGATAATTATTCCACATCTGATTTCCCGTCCTTAGAGTTGGATCATTACGGAATACTTGACATGAAATAACACCCTCATTTACGGGTCCAATTACATGACAAAAGGGACAATTTTAATTTAACATGGAATAGCTTTAAAGTAGTCAGCGTACAGCTTGAATAGCAAGATTATAGCGTCTCCAATCAAGCATGGTGTCATGTGTGTTGACTCATTTTCAGTGGACACAAGCCGGACACTAGTTTTTCTCTTTTTCCGAATGACCTTTCGTTTTTTTTCACTTGTTGGAATAATTCCATATTGCGAGTTTTCCATTCATTCAGCCTTGAAATTTAGTTTGAAACAAAAACTAACTTTCCGCACGGTGGTCGAGTGGTTAGCGCACAGACCTCACAGCTAGGAGACCCGAGTTCAATCCCACCCTCGGCCGTCTCCCCGTGCATGCGTGGGTTTTCTCCGGGTACTCCGGTTTCCTCCCACATTCCAAAAACATGCTAGGTTAATTAGCGACTCCAAATTGTCCATAGGTATGAATGTGAGTGTGAATGGTTGTTTGTCTATATGTGCCCTGTGATTGGCTGGCCACCAGTCCAGGGTGTGAAGACAGCTGGGATAGGCTCCAGCATCCCCTGCGACCCTCGTGAGGCTAAGCGGTGGAAAATGAATAAATGAATGAGTTCTCCTCCTATTTTTTGTGGAAGTGGTAACTTTTTGGCTTCTTATTTTGTCTTTCCTCACCCTTGTCCATCTCTGTGTGGAGTTTGCACGTTCTCCCTGTGCATGCGTGGGTTTTCTCCGGGTACTCTGGTTTCCTCCCACATTCCAAAAACATGCTAGGTTAATTAGCGACTCCCAATTGTCCATAGGTATGAATGTGAGTGTGAATGGTTGTTTGTCTATATGTGCCCTGTGATTGGCTGGCCACCAGTCCAGGGTGTGAAGACAGCTGGGATAGGCTCCAGCATCCCCTGCGACCCTTGTGAGGATAAGCGGTGGAAAATGAATAAATGAATGAGTTCTCCTCCTATTTTTTGTGGAAGTGGTAACTTTTTGGCTTCTTATTTTGTCTTTCCCCACCCTTGACCATCTCTGTGTGGAATTTGCACGTTCTCCCCGTGCATGCGTGGGTTTTCTCCGGGTACTCCGGTTTCCTCCCACATTCCAAAAACATGCTAGGTTAATTAGCGACTCCAAATTGTCCATAGGTATGAATGTGAGTGTGAATGGTTGTTTGTCTATATGTGCCCTGTGATTGGCTGGCCACCAGTCCAGGGTGTGAAGACAGCTGGGATAGGCTCCAGCATCCCCTGCGACTCTTGTGAGGATAAGCGGTAGAAAATGAATGAATGAATGAGTTCTCCTCCTATTTTTTGTGGAAGTGGTAACTTTTTGGCTTCTTATTTTGTCTTTCCCCACCCTCGTCCATCTCTGTGTGGAGTTTGCACGTTCTCCCTGTGCATGCGTGGGTTTTCTCCGGGTACTCTGGTTTCCTCCCACATTCCAAAAACATGCTAGTTGCTAATCAGCGACTCCAAATTGTCCATAGGTATGAATGTGAGTGTGAATGGTTGTTTGTCTATATGTGCCCTGTGATTGGCTGGCCAATGAAAAAATGAATGAATGAATGAAGATACCTCAATCGGATTATATGTTCATTCATTTCTTTCGGAATGAAGCGTATATAAAGGTTCAATTCCGAATGCAATTGGAATATTCGTGTATACATGGCTACAGACTACTCTGAAGTCCTTTGACAAGACCTAATCCAAACTTAAGATCCAGTTTATACGTAAGTGTGTCGTGGTGGTGAAGGTGGAAAAAGGTGTGCGTGCCGTGTTGACAGGACACACACATGCATCCTCCTCACATTGGTGGCCTCCCTGACGAGCCGCTGCTCCGTGTAGAGGATGTGCTTGATGCAGCGCACCAGCTCCAGAGGACACCGGTCATACGTGCTCTGAAAGACAAGGAGCACATGTGCCGTGTTAAGGCCTGTTAGCCTCCCGACGAGGCGAGCGCCCAGCCCGCCGCGCCCCCGGAATTCGCCAATTTAGCCGCTCAATCAAGGTGCTACCCGAGTCTGATGCTGCGGACGGGGGGGACACATGAAAGTCCATTAGAGGGGGGGGCTAATATGAAGAGCGGGGCACTTAATTTATGGGGGTATTAGCATACTTTGATTTCCTTTAATACTGAACAGGAGTGAGTGAGATCTTGCTGGTTGCGTCATGCCCCCCGAAAGCAGAAGAAGAGCGTTTCGGGACGGGAACAGAAGCGCCCCTTTGCCCAGTTTGGCCGTCTGGTTTCCAGGAGTAGAGCAGAAGACAAACAGAAGAATGGCTTTCAGTGCAGAGATCATAAATAGCAACGCTGGACTGGCCGGCGACCAAGGCCCTCAACTTGGACTGGTCTTCTTGTTTTTTTTCCTTTTGCGGTGGATACAAACTGTTCTGAAACGTTCGGTGCTCCTGTGTTCTATTTCTAAGAACCTCAACAAGCAACGGAAGGTGACAACGGGGGCGTCCCGGCAAAGATTTACGGCATTAAAATATCTGTTTGATATGGAATTTCACAAATCTCGACAATACAGGACTCGGGACTCGGGACTCGGGACTCACCTTAAGCTGGCTGGCATAGTGTCCCAGTTTAATTTTCAGCAGGAAGCCGTCCTCGCCCACTTGGTGCTCCGCCTTGTTCTGCAGCTCCTGGATCAGACTGTCCAGCAAGCGTTTGGCCTTGAACTCCTCCTGTGGGTTCTCCAAGTCGATATTGTCCCTAATGGGGGTGGACGTTCGCGATTAACTGGTTCCACATGCGATACTTAGATCACAGAAAAACGTGTTTGTCTAAATCTTCTAAATACATTTGTGACATTATTAGAGCCTCTTAGACATGAAATAACATCCCTATAGTCACTTTTGTATTTGTAATACCCTATAAAATAGACATTCATTCATTCATTTTCTATTGCTTTTTCCTCACAAGGGTCGCGGGGTGGGGGGGGGTGCTGGAGCCTATCCCAGCTGTCTTTCGGCGAGAGGCGGGGTAGACCCTGGACTGGTGGCCAGTCCTAGTTAACGTGTTTATGACCTTCTAAATACATTTGTGACATTGTTAGAGCCTCTTAGACATGAAATAACACCCCTATAGTCACTTTTGTATTTGTAATACCCTAGAAAATAGACATTCATTCATTCATTTTCTATTGCTTTTTCCTCACAAGGGTCGCGGGTGGGGTGGGGGGGTGCTGGAGCCTATCCCAGCTGTCTTTGGGCGAGAGGCGGGGTACACCCTGGACTGGTGGCCAGTCATAGTTAACGTGTTTATGACCTTCTAAAATACATTTGTGACATTATTAGAGCCTCTTAGACATGAAATAACACCCCTATAGTCACTTTTGTATTTGTAATACCCTAGAAAATAGACATTCATTCATTCATTTTCTATCCCTTTTTCCTCACAAGGGTCGCGGGTGGGGTGCTGGAGCCTATCCCAGCTGTCTTTGGGCGAGAGGCGGGGTACACCCTTATAGTTAAAAGCACAGAAAAACATGTTTATGACCTTCTAAAATACATTTGTAACATTATTAGAGCCTCTTAGACATGAAATAACACCCCTATAGTCACGTTTGTATTTGTAATACCCTAGAAAATAGACATTCATTCATTCATTTTCTACCGCTTTTTCCTCACAAGGGTCGCGGGTGGGGTGCTGGAGCCTATCCCAGCTGTCTTTGGGCGAGAGGCGGGGTACACCCTTATAGTTAAAAGCACAGAAAAACGTGTTTATGACCTTCTAAAATACATTTGTAACATTATTAGAGCCTCTTAGACATGAAATAACACCCCTATAGTCACGTTTGTATTTGTAATACCCTATAAAATAGACATTCATTCATTCATTTTCTACCGCTTTTTCCTCACGAGGGTCGCGCGGGGGTGCTGGAGCCTATCCCAGCTGTCTTTGGGCGAGAGGTGGGGTACACCCTGGACTGGTGGCCAGCCAATCACAGGGCACATATAGACAAACAACCATTCACACTCACATTCATACCTATGGACAATTTGGAGTCGCTAATTAACCTAGCATGTTTTTTTTGGAATGTGGGAGGAAACCGGAGTACCCGGAGAACATGCAAACTCCACACAGAGATGGCCGAGGGTGGAATTGAACCCTGGTCTCTTAGCTAACCACTGGACCGCCGTGCCGTGTGAGATAATTGAAACCTGTGTAAAGGCTGTGTGTACTCATTACTGACACCTAGTGGCCAGTGTATTATAATAATAATAATACTGTATATACTATGAATGCCTAATATTTGCATGTTAGTTCACTTGTCCATTTTTATGCTTGGAAATACTAAATTTAATTTTGCCGTATTGAACCACAGCATGATTTATTAATTTATATTTATTTTGACCCCCCCCCTTCCTCACCCCTCCATACTATTCCATGCTTCTAGCTTTGTGGGAACAGTTACCAAAGATGTTGGTCGGAGTTCTGACCTCAAACCCATCCGACACCATCGGGATGAACCAAATATTCCCACAATTTCCTTCATAAGTTGGATTCTTTCCTTACCAAAGCTGGCCCTCGATCCACTGGGAGAGATAATGTCTCACTTCGATGGGGAAATGCTGCCCGTACAGAGATTGCATCTGGTGGAGAGCATCTCCCTGGAGCTGCTGGGCCTGGATCCACACTGCCATGTTCAACACCCTGCCAGGAGAGAACAGAAGGGGGGGGGGTGGGGTCAGTCCGGGAGCCTGGATCGTTGTGTCGGTTTAAAAAAAAAAAAAAAAACGATAAAAAATATACTCCAAGAATGTGAAACTAATGTGAGGCATCAGGAAGTGAAGATAATCCAATCAAGTGGATGTTTTTCCAAAGTTCCAGTCTTTTAGGGACGTGAACTCCGTCTTTGTTTTCATTGTGCAGATTGCGTGTTTCATACGCACGGCCGCCATACACGAGGAAGTTGAGGACATTCACTTTGTTGGTTTGACGCAAAAGTCGAGATCATATCAGCACATCAACTCATAAACTATTATGTAAAAATAATAGGTTTCATTCATTGAACATAATGTGTGTTATTACTTCATATACAGCCACAAATGACACAATTCATAACATATTCTCCTCCTACACATGCTGACTCTTAAAAATGTAAATATGTGATGTTCCTCTTCCTGTCTGACACAAATAAAACCACAAAATATGATATATATACGCATATTATGAACTCTACATGACCTGAACTATGCATAGGTTTCCTTATGCTCTATTTTTCACAAAAATCGCACAAAAGTCGCCAAAAATGCATCATTAAGTAGAAAAAAAACATACATAAGTCACACTTATTTTATAATAATATTTATAAGGCAAGTTCTACCAATAAGGTAATAATAAACAAGTAATAAACAAGTCATGTTTCGAATCCGGGCTGCACGGCGGACGAGTGGTTAGCGCGCAGATCTCACAGCTGGGAGACCAGGGTTCAATTCCACCTCTGGCCATCTCTGTGTGGAGTTTGCATGTTCTCCCTGTGGGTTTTGTCCGGGTACTCCGGTTTCCTCCCACATTCCAAAAACATGCTAGGTTAATTAGCGACTCCAAATTGTCCATAGGTATGAATGTGAGTGTGAATGGTTGTTTGTCTATATGTTCCCTGTGATTGGCTGGCCACCAGTCCAGGTTGTAAAAAAAAAAAAAAAAAAAAAAATTCTCCTCTCATTCCATGTGGAAGTGGTATTTTTAATGATTTTTTTTTTGCTTTTATTTGCTTCTTCTCAGGCTGTATGGCGGATGAGTGGTTAGCATGCAGGCCTCACAGTTCGGAGACTCGAGTTCAATTCCACCCTCGGCCATCTCTGTGTGGAGTTTGCATGTTCTCCCTATGCATGCGTGGTTTTTCTCCGGGTACTTCGGTTTCCTCCAACATTCCAAAAAAACATGCTAGGTTAATTAGCGACTCCAAATTGTCCATAGGTATGAATGTGAGTGTGAATGGTTGTTTGTCTATATGTGCCCTGTGATTGGCTGGCCACCAGTCCAGGTTGTAAAAAAAAAAAAAATTCTCCTCTCATTCCATGTGGAAGTGGTATTTTTAATGATTTTTTTTTTGCTTTTATTTGCTTCTTCTCAGGCTGTATGGCGGATGAGTGGTTAGCACGCAGGCCTCACAGTTCGGAGACCCGAGTTCAATTCCACCCTCGGCCATCTCTGTGTGGAGTTTGCATGTTCTCCCCGTGCATGCGTGGGTTTTCTCCGGGTACTTCGGTTTCCTCCAACATTCCAAAAAAACATGCTAGGTTAATTAGCGACTCCAAATTGTCCATAGGTATGAATGTGAGTGTGAATGGTTGTTTGTCTATATGTGCCCTGTGATTGGCTGGCCACCAGTCCAGGTTGTAAAAAAAAAAAAAAATTCTCCTCTCATTCCATGTGGAAGTGGTATTTTTAATGATTTTTTTTTTGCTTTTATGAGCTTCTTCTCAGGCTGCATGGCGGAAGAGTGGTTAGCACGCAGGCCTCACAGTTCGGAGACCCGAGTTCAATTCCACCCTCGGCCATCTCTGTGTGGAGTTTGCATGTTCTCCCTGTGCATGCGTGGTTTTTCTCCGGGTACTTCGGTTTCCTCCAACATTCCAAAAAAACATGCTAGGTTAATTAGCGACTCCAAATTGTCCATAGGTATGAATGTGAGTGTGAATGGTTGTTTGTCTATATGTGCCCTGTGATTGGCTGGCCACCAGTCCAGGGTGTACCCCGCCTCTTGCCTGAAGTCAGCTGGGATGGGAAAAACATGGCCGCCATGACTTGGCAACCAACCGTCCGTATGTCGAATTTGTCTCATGATTATAAGCCAAACCTGTCATCGTCCCTTTAAAAACAAAACTGAATTAAAAAGGTACCAATTGGAGAAAAAAACTGCTAATGTTTCCACTTTCTCTCCAAACCGCAGCATTTTTTTTTTGAAGTGGTTTGAGCACTGTGGGGTGCCCGAGGGGGAGCGTTGGAGCGGGTCAATAATACAAAGTAGCTTTACCGTTAACACTCGCCCCCTTCTCAATAACTGGCACAGTCACCGTCGGTGGAAGGTGAGAAATGAGTGAGTGGGGATGTTTGTGGTGTGTAGTTTGTGGTGACTGTGGTCACACACACACACACACACACACACACACACACACCATCACCATCTTGTCCAGCTTCCACCCAGGGGTAAAAAACTTGTACCCTCGACTGAAAATAACGATTTTCAAGAACGTCTCATGACTTAGCCAGATGACACGAGGCGCCTGCGGCGTGGGACGTTCATTCAAAGAAAACCAAACCGTGGAAATATTTCCACTTACTGGATCTTGGCCGTGTCTGGGTGTGCGTGTTTGCAGTAGGTCCTTAAAAACAGCAGAGCGTCCCTGTCATATAAAGGATCTTTGATTCACGTCGGTGTAGCAGGTGCTCAACAACAGCAGAGCACTCCTGTCATAGAAAGGATCTTTGACAGGTATTTTAGCAGTAGGTTTTTAACAACAGCAGAGCACTCCTGTCATAAAAAGGATCTTTGACAGGTATTTTAGCAGTAGGTTTTTAACAACAGCAGAGCACTCCTGTCATAAAAAGGATCTTTGACAGGCATTTTTGCAGTAGGTTTTTAACAACAGCGGAGCACTCTTGTCATAGAAAGGATCTTTGACAGGTATTTTAGCAGTAGGTTTTTAACAACAGCAGAGCACCCCTGTCATACAAAGGATCTTTGACAGGAATTTTTGCAGTAAGTTTTTAACAACAGCAGAGCACTCCTGTCATAGAAAGGATCTTTGACAGGCATTTTTGCAGTAGGTTTTTAACAACAGCAGAACACTCCTGTCATAGAAAGGATCTTTGACAGGCATTTTTGCAGTAGGTTTTTAACAACAGCAGAGCACTCTTGTCATAGAAAGGATCTTTGACGGGTATTTTTGCAGTAAGTTTTTAACAACAGAAGAGCACTCTTGTCATAGAAAGGATCTTTGACAGGTATTTTAGCAGTAGGTTTTTAACAACAGCAGAGCACTGTTGTCATAGAAAGGATCTTTGACAGGCATTTTTGCAGTAGGTTTTTAACAACAGCAGAGCACTCCTGTCATAAAAAGGATCTTTGACGGGCATTTTTGCAGTAGGTTTTTAACAACAGAAGAGCACTCCTGTCATAGAAATGATCTTTGACAGGCATTTTTGCAGTAGGTTTTTAACAACAGCAGAGCACCCCTGTCATACAAAGGATCTTTGACAGGAATTTTTGCAGTAAGTTTTTAACAACAGAAGAGCACTCTTGTCATAGAAAGGATCTTTGACAGGTATTTTAGCAGTAGGTTTTTAACAACAGCAGAGCACTCCTGTCATGGAAAGGATCTTTGACAAGCATTTTTGCAGTAAGTTTTTAACAACAGCAGAGCACTCCTGTCATACAAAGGATCTTTGACTAGTGTTTTTGCAATAAGTCCTTAAAAACAGTATAGCACTCCTGTCATATAGAAGATCTTTGAGAGGCATTTTTGCTGTGCTCAAAGCCAGCAGAACACTCCTGTCATATAGAGGATCTTTGACTAGTGTTTGTGTAGAAGTTGTGCTCAAAGAGAGCAGAACACTCCTGTCATATAGAGGATCTTTGACTAGTGTTTGTGTAGTAGCTGGGCTCAAAGAGAGCAGAACACTCCTGTCATATAGAGGATCTTTGACTAGTGTTTGTGTAGAAGTTGTGCTCAAAGAGAGCAGAACACTCCTGTCATATAGATGATCTTTGACTAGTGTTTGTGTGAGAGGGTCTTTTCTTATTGGATGGTCTAAAACTGGTCTAAAGATGGTTTCATGCAGATGCAGTTTCTACCGTGCACCGATTCAACGAAACGACATAGTTTTCGCAGAAGCCGAGTAAGTCTCCTCAAATGGTTATTAAAAATCTCGAGACCAATGAGGACAATAGAACACTTAAGAGCTTATTTTTACTCCAAACACACTCAAGACCAGAAAGACCAGCCTCCGATGAAACGATGGAAACCTTGCTTCCATTTCTGTTCTTTCTGCAGCAAGGCACCATTGTTGTATTTCAGGCTTTATGTAGCCTCGGGACAATGTCGCACCACTCAGCCTTCTCCCATGCCATACTAATACGCCGTGTATTTCCTGCAAACACCATTAAATGCCTCGTTCACTTACATCAGGGACGTCTAAACCTTTTCACCGATGGCCTTATAGTGAAAAGTGAACGGATGCAAAGCCACTTTGATATAGTTTGTAAATCAAATAAGACCCTCAAAGTAAGACCCTCAAACAACGCACAACAATGAGCCAATTCAAGAAACAATGTTTGCTAAATACAAGGATAAGGCAGTCATGTGCTAGTAAACAACTGTAACTGTATATTGTATAAATAACTGTATATTGACAGTTAGTATCGTACACATTATGTCATTATATGGTCATATCACCTCGTACTTCGGTACGTGACAAAAAAAAATACTTAAACTATATTAGGAAAGCAGGAAGTGAACAAATGTAACAGTTACTGATTGTAAAAGTACCAGATGGAGGGGTTAGGATTTAATAAGCTTTGCTTCTTCCTACTCCTTTTTGGACATGTGGAACTGTGAACTGATTATGTGATGCATTCAATTGTAATCTGATGCATGTTCAAATGAAATTAAACCGTTACCATTACATTTACCAAATCAAATAAAAATCACATTTACAGCTCCCGCGTCTGTAGCTGACTGACGAGTTGCTAATTTTAATTTAAGATGTGTAGCGAAGCCTGTTTTTTTCCCTTCATGACGTCATGAAAAGCCGCAACTTCAAAAGCCGGTGCCTCTTCTCTCAAAAAGTGGAGCAAACAAGAAAGGGAGGAGATAAACCTTCACATGTACGGTGCTCATAAACAAACTTTTTGTCCATATGCTAACACATCAAAAGGACGCAGGGTAGCTTATTTGATGTATTTTAACTTTAAAAAATATAAAAACCAAAATTAGATAGAGGATCTTTGAACTATAATTTCCTTGCATGTATAAATAAAGGACAGGAATAATGAATTAATGTATAAAATTATGACAAAAACATCCAAAAAAAGAAAAGGATTCTTCAGCTTAAAGATCGGCTCAGATAAACGAATTGTGCAAATTACAAAGCAAAAAAAAAAAAAAAAATAGCATTCAAAGCAGTAGGCATCCTTTTAAAAACATGCACACCGTGCATTGTATTTTTAACATGACAGCACGAGCCCTGAGTGCCCCTCGTCTCCCATTATCCTGCGACATTTACAGCGCAGAAGCGGCATGTCACAGATGCATTTAAAGCCCAGCAGGAAGGCGTTTTAATTCCGCGCCGAGGGACTCGGGCGACGTGAACGCGGTGCGGTACGGTGGTGGGGGTGACAAAAACAAAACAAAAAAAAAAAAAAAAATCAACTCGAGCACCCACTCCTTCCTCTCAGGGAAAACTGCCATTCATTAACGTAAGCACTTCCTGTGAGGAAACTTGAGGTGCCACCCACCATTCCGAGCGCTCTCTTTTGAGCCGACACGCAACAAAAAAAAACCTGATCTTCATTGTAGCTTTTTTAAGGAGAGATTTTTGTTACCATAGTTACCGAGGCATGGCACAACAATAAATAAATAAACAACCGGCCCATCGTTACTCCCGATGGCTAGTCCGCCCATGGACGCCCCTGCTTTAAGGCAACCTTCCCCGCTATGAAGGAACGCAATGCAGAACGGTCTGTCCTGGCTGCTCAGCACAATATGGCGACAATAAGTCAGCGATAGTAATTAATGTAGAGACAGAGGACTGAACACACACACAATACGCTTGTCTAAGACAGCCTGCACGGTAGTCGAGTGGTTAGCGTGCAGACCTCACAGCTAGGAGACCAGGGTTCAATTCCACTCTCGGCCATCTCTGTGTGGGGTTTGCATGTTCTCCCCGTGCATGCGTGGGTTTTCTCCGGGTACTCCGGTTTCCTCCCACATTCCAAAAACATGCTAGGCTAATTAGCGACTCCAAATTGTCCATAGGTATGAATGTGAGTGTGAATGGTTGTTTGTCTATATGTGCCCCGTGATTGGCTGGCCACCAGTCCAGGGTGTACCCCAGCCTCTCGCCCGAAGACAGCTGGGATAGGCTCCAGCACCCCTCGCCACCCTCGTGAGGATAAGCGGTTAGAAAATGAATGAATATTTAAGCATCATTAGAGCCCTCTAGACATGAAATAACACCCCTATATTGACTTTTAAACTCTTATTACCCAAATTTGTAAATAAAAGGAAATAAAAACTTTTAGGGGCTGCACCGTGTACGAGTGGTTAGCACACAGGCTTCACAAATAGGAGACCCGAGTTCAATTCCACCCTCGGCCATCTCTGTGTGGAGTTCCAAAAACATGCTAGGTTAATTAGCGACTCCAAATTGTCCATAGGTATGAATGTGAGTGTGAATGGTTGTTTGTCTATATGTGCCCTGTGATTGGCTGGCCACCAGTCCAGGGTGTACCCCGCCTCTCACCTGAAGACAGCTGTCATAGGCTCCGGCACCCCCGCCCCCACGACCCTCGTGAAAGTAAGCGGTAGAAAATGAATGAATGAAAGTCTAAAGGAGACTATAGGGGTGTTATTTCATGTCTAGAGGGCTCTAATAGTGTTAAAAAACATATTTAGGAGGTCGTAAACACATTTTTGACATTCTAACTAGTAAAATATTCCTACATCCTACATCGCACTATATGTGATCTGTGATTGGCTGGCCACTAGTCCAGGGTATAAGTCCCGCCTCTCGCTTAAGGACAGCACCCCCATGACCCTCGTGAGGATAAACGGTAGAAAATGAATGAATGAATGAATCACGGCGGCGCCCTGAAGGGAGCACCATTACGCCGATGCTGGCTAGCGGTCGCTAACTGGGGTCCTGAGGGCATCGGTGGGCTATTTTTTCTTCTTTACACAATTCCGCTCTATTATTGGCGTAAGTACAGTATGTATCCTTGTGTGTCTGTCTCTATAGCAACACAACACAATATTCCACGTTGACCGCTTAGTTTAAGACATGTAGCAAAGCCTGTTTTTTAAACGAGTGTGCTGTCCATCATCACATACCCCCCCCCCTTGTGAGCGTCTTTAAATGCAGGATTTTACACGTGTCGCTGCACGCACATACACACACACACACATGAGTTACAGTGATGGGTGATTTCCTCATGCGGGCAGCGTGATGGGATGTGGGCCGCGGCGTAGCAACGTGTCCCGCGGGCCGGGAATGGGCGCCACAAAGAAGCCTCTTGTTGAACCTTATGTCTATCCGTTACTTTCCTTCCAAGCTGTCAAGAACATCGGCGGGTCATGTGGTTCCGTGCGGCAACAAGCATCCTCTGTGTTCATGTGATGCTTTAATTGGGTAAACTGAGCTTCGACTGTTGTTGTTGTTGTTGTTGTTGTTTTGATCCTCACGTTGGAAGTCACGGTATTGGTTAATAACCATCTCGGTCAGAGCGCAACTTTGACCTCGGTTGGTGCGTCTGTCGTTGGCCCCGTTTAACGAGGTATTAGCTATATTTTATGTATTTATGTTCTAAATTGTCACACAAGCCTGAATAGGAATTTCACAGCTCTTATCGGCTCATTAAAAACCAATTATATATACTTTGAAGCAAAGAGCCATTCTTTAATGTAAAGTCAAGATTTACTACAATAAGTACTACTCTGAATACGGTAATACCTCGTTTATCGCGGTTAACTGGATCGCATTCCTTATTTACAAATTGAATACTTTTGTAACACTTTCAAAGAAAACCTGTTTATGACCTTCCTTATATTCATTAGAGCCCTCTTAACATAAACTAACACCCCTATAGTCACCTTTACACCTGTATTACCAAATATACTCGAGAAAATAAACAATTTTAGACATAAATAAGACTTGTGCGCACATGTGTGTTGCTACAAATGTGTTCTGATTCCAGGAGAGCAGGAAGCAAGGTGGACAGGAAGTGACGTCAGGGTTTCAAAGTTGAGTTTTAAATTGCTGTGGGACAGTAGCCTGTGTTTTTATTAGGGATTATTGTTATTATTATTGAATAATAATGGACTGTATTCAACCATGAAATTCATTAGAGCCCTCTTAACATAAACTAACACCCCTATAGTCACCTTTACACCCGTATCACCAAATATACTCGAGAAAATAAGTGATTTTAGACATAAATAAGACTTGTGCTCACGTGTGTGTTGCTACAAATGTGTTCTGATTGCAGGAGAGCAGGAAGCAGGGTGGACAGGAAGTGACGTCGGGGGTTCAAAGTTGAGTTTTAACTTGTCGTGGGACAGTAGCCTGTGTTTTTATTAGGGATTATTGTTATTATTATTGAATAATAATGGACTGTATTCAACCATGAAATTCATTAGAGCCCTCTTAACATAAACTAACACCCCTATAGTCACCTTTACACCCGTATTACCAAATATACTCGAAAAAATAAACAATTTTAGACATAAATAAGACTTGTGCTCATGTGTGTGTTGCTACAAATGTGTTCTGATCGCAGGAGAGCAGGAAGCGAGGTGGACAGGAAGTGACGTCGGGGGTTCGAAGTTGAGTTTTAACTTGTCGTGGGACAGTAGCCTGTGTTTTTATTAGGGATTATTGTTATTATTATTGAATAATAATGGACTGTATTCAACCATGAAATTCATTAGAGCCCTCTTAACATAAACTAACACCCCTATAGTCACCTTTACACCCGTATTACCAAATATACTTGAGAAAATAAATGATTTTAGACATAAATAAGACTTGTGCTCACGTGTGTGTTGCTACAAATGTGTTCTGATTCCAGGAGAGCAGGAAGCGGGGTGGACAGGAAGTGACGTTGGGGGTTCGAAGTTGAGTTTTAACTTGTCGTGGGACAGTAGCCTGTGTTTTTATTATTGTTATTATTATTGAATAACAATGGACTGTATTCAACCATGAAATTCATTAGAGCCCTCTTAACATAAACTAACACCCCTATAGTCACCTTTACACCCGTATTACCAAATATACTTGAGAAAATAAATGATTTTAGACATAAATAAGACTTGTGCTCACGTGTGTGTTGCTACAAATGTGTTCTGATTCCAGGAGAGCAGGAAGCGGGGTGGACAGGAAGTGACGTCGGGGGTTCGAAGTTGAGTTTTAACTTGTCGTGGGACAGTAGCCTGTGTTTTTATTATTGTTATTATTATTGAATAACAATGGACTGTATTCAACCATGAAATTCATTAGAGCCCTCTTAACATAAACTAACACCCCTATAGTCAACTTTAGACCCGTATTACCAAATATACTCGAGAAAAAAAGTGATTATAGACAGGAAGAAACCCTGGTATCAGAGGATCAATATTTGGTATCGATCCGCCCACGACTAGTATTAAACCTCTCTTATCCGTCAGTGCCGTTGACTGATGAAGCAGCAGTTTAGTATGAGGCGGGATCAATCAGGGAGCCATAATGTATGGCAGGTGGCAGCTGCATTCGGAGGCGTGGACTACGGCTACGGAAAATAATGGCTCGTGTCATTGACCCCCCCCCCCCCTCTCCCCCAATGCCGCTTGAGCAAATGAAGGCACGGCTCAGCTGGGGAAAAAAAGCAAATACTAGCAACGAGTGAACGACTACAGTATCGGGGGGGGGGGGGTACTCCCATCCGAATTCACAGGCTGGCGTGTGTCAAAAATCAATAAATTGAATTTATGAAATTTATTTTTATTTTTTTTATTTTTATTTTTATTTTTATTTTTATTTTTATTTTTATTTTTATTTTTATTTTTATTTTTATTTTTATTTTTATTGTGTCCCATCCAAAGGTTGGCTCAAGCCATGATGCCAACTTGTACGTTGAGTTGAAATGAAATACTTTGTAAAGAACAAGCGGGCCGTATTCAAACACTTGGCGGGCCGGATGTGGCCCCCGGGCCGTAGTTTGCCCACCCCTGCTTTGGCGCAACCAATGTACAGCTTTGTATCTATATGACTTAAAATGGCCATTATTGTTAAAATAGCTGATGTAAATTGTGTCCCAAATTGTCTATGGGCGTGAAAGTGTCTATACGTCAGCCGTGGTAGGCTCCAGCTTACCCGTGACCCTAATAAGGACACGCGCTACAGCAAAATGGATGAATTATAAGGGGTGAACCCACCTTAGTAGTGAGTGAGATACCATAAGAGTGCAAAAAGCATCCCGTGTAGAACAGTCATTACGTTGCCCGCTTTCCCGTTTTTGTTGGCGGTGTTTAAATGGGACTCGGAAGTCATTTGGAAAATTGAGCATCGTGTACGAAAAAAAAAGCGCTGTTAATTCCTAATGGTTGGCCTAAAACTGTTGTAATGTGGCTTCTGTTAAAAGCAGGGGAACTGTTTTGGTTCTGCTTCAAATGCTTTTGCGTGTAATGGTAATGGTTGTATTTCATTTGAACATGCAGCATTGAATGCATCACATAATCAGTTCACAATTCCACATGTCCAAAAGGAGTAGGAAGAAGCAAAACTTATTAAATCCTAACCCCTCCATATGGTACTTTTACAATCACTAACTGTTAGATTTGTTCACTTCCTGCTTTCCTTTTTATTTTATTTATTTATTTTTTTTAAATAATGTACATTTAACGTACTTTGGTACGAGGTGATATGACCATACAATGACATAATGGGTACCATTAAATTCTACCCCTCCATCTGGTACTTTTACAATCAGTAACTGTTACATTTGTTCACTTCCTGCTTTCCATAATACAGTTCAAGGTTTTTTTTTTGTTTGTTTTTTTTTTAAAATAATGTACATTTAACGTACTTTGGTACGAGGTGATATGACCACCCAGTGACATAATGGGTACCATAGTATTTTAGTATTTGTCATTTTAGAATATGTTCTCTGTAGGCGGCATGATGAATTATCCTTACTGACCTTTTTTTTGCAGTACATTTTAGCAAGTGAAGATTGCTTTTGTAGTTATTACCCCATATTTCCACACAATAAGTAAGATATGGTAGAACCATAGAGCAATAATGTGTGTGTGTGTGGGGGGGGGGGGGGGGGGGGGGGGCACAGTGGCCGAATCACTGACCAGTGTACCAAATGCATTTTATAACATATTTAAAACATATTTTATTTAGAAACCCGTGTCATTTTATATACAAAAAGTGAAGAAAATATTATTAATTGCTGATTAATTATTGCTGATTAATCGCCGCATTGTGCAGGTGTAAACATGTGGTACATGATGTACTGGTGAGTGCGGTATTCGTCGTTAGGGATAGAGCAAACAGAGCTGACCTCATTGTGCTCAACTGACCTGCTGCCCTTTCGATACCCCCATCCACCCCCGCCTCCTCCCCGCCTCCTCGCCAAAGCCCTCACAGCCGCAGTTCGCCCAGCCAATGACCTGCTTTGTCCCCGCCCCCCTTTGCTCTCGCTCACACTTTCCAACCATCTGGGCAGATGCCTCTGAGCAAGTCGGGCTATTTGAGGTGAGGCTGCAGACCTTAAAGTGAAAAATACTTGCAGAAAATAGACTGAATGCAGACATTGTATTTATACTGCAGAACAAAAATACACAAAAAAAAAAAAAAACGCCATCTGTCGGCCGTTTGCTTTGAGAATGAGTGCAGCGTGAAGGTCACGTTATCTCAACCTACCCGGCAGACAAATGGCGCAAGCGTGTGAACAAATGTTAATGTACGTGTACAGTATGTGTGCGCCCGTGCAGGCATGCCCCGGTCAAAGCGGAGGCTGACGTTATGTAACTTGACGCCGGTGTTAAAAGAGGCTGCGAGCTCAAGTGCGCCGGGGCGGCAGAAATGGAGAGGAGACGTGTCGGGACGGAGACGGGGGACGGCAATAATGAGACGTCACGGGAGTCCCCCTCTTTGTAAAAAAATTTTTGGACTGTATTCAACCATGAAATTCATTAGAGCCCTCTTGACATAAACTAACACCCCTATAGTCACCTTTACACCCGTATCACCAAATATTCTCGAAAAAATAAGTGATTTTAGACATAAATAAGACTTGTGCTCACGTGTGTGTTGCTACAAATGTGTTCTGATTCCAGGAGAGCAGGAAGCGGGGTGGACAGGAAGTGACGTCGGGGGTTCGAAGTTGAGTTTTAACTTGTCGTGGGACAGTAACCTGTGTTTTTATTATTGTTATTATTATTCAATAACAATGGACTGTATTCAACCATGAAATTCATTAGAGCCCTCTTGACATAAACTAACACCCCTATAGTCAACTTTAGACCCGTATTACCAAATATACTCGAGAAAAAAAGTGATTATAGACAGGAAGAAACCCTGGTATCAGAGGATCAATATTTGGTATCGATCCGCCCACGACTAGTATTAAACCTCTCTTATCCGTATAAAAAAATATATATAAAAAAAATAAAAACAAAAACAAAACACAACTTGAGGTGACCTTTGAGGTCATCTTGTAAAAATACTAACCTAATGGTGTCTTTTCAGCTGCCTGGTAGAGGCGGGCCGGGTCCTAATTCATTCATTCATTCATTTTCTACCGCTTATCCTCACAAGGGGTGCTGGAGCCTATCCCAGCTGTCTTCAGAGCCAATCACAGAACATGCAAACTCCACACAAAGATGCCCGAGGGTGGGGAAAGACAAAATAAGAAGCCAAAAAGTTACCACTTCCACAAAAAATAGGAGGAGAACTCATTCATTCATTCATTTTCTACCGCTTATCCTCACGAGGGGATGCTGGAGCCTATCCCAGCTGCCTTCAGGTGAGCGGCTGGGATACGCCGCGGACTGGTGGCCAGCCAATCACAGGGCACATATAGACAAACAACCATTCACACTCACATTCATACCTATGGACAATTTGGAGTCGCTAATTAACCTAGCATGTTTTTGGAATGTGGGAGGAAACCGGAGTACCCGGAGAAAACCCACAAGGTGTTCTTCACAAGGAGAACATGCAAACTCCACACAGAGATAGCCGAGGGTGGAATCGAACTCGGGTCTCCGATTTGTGAGGCCTGTGTGCTAAGCACAGATGTACACCGTGCAGCCCCTTAAAGGTTTTATTTGCTTTTATTTACAAATTTTGGTAATTTTTGTAATTTAAAAGTCAACATAGGGGTGCTATTTCATGTCTAGAGGGCTCTAATAATGCTTAATTATTCATTCATTTTGTACCGCTTTCTACTGCTACTCCACACAGAGATGGTCGAGGGTGGGATTGAACTCGGGTCTCCTAGCTGTGAGACTCTCGTACACTTGTCCACTGTGCAGTCCCAGGTCCTTATTAATAATAATAATAATAATCAATCATAATTGGTAACTCCAAATTGTCCATAGGTATGAATGTGAGTGTGAATGGTTGTTTGTCTATATGTGCCCTGTGATTGGCTGGCCACCAGTCCGGGGTGTACCCCGCCTCTTGCCCGAAGACAGCTGGGATAGGCTCCAGCACCCCCGTGACCCTTGTGAGGATAAGCGGTAGAAAATGAATGAATGAATGAATGAATAATCAATCATGCCTACATGCCAACCACATGTGTGTGCATAATAAATACAGTTCATATCATTATACAATCAGTCCTCTCACAAGTTCTTAATGATAACATTAAGAATAGAATTTCATAATAAATTTCATTTGTATTCATAATAAATGAATACAAAGTCTCCAAATAATCCAAAAGTCAATACTTAGGGTACTTCACCTGCATAATAAGAATATGTTCTATCATTAACGTCATCGCTCATCTCGCAAGTTCTTAATAACAGGTGCCACCTTCCACAATCAAAATGACCCAAATTAAGAGTGGAAGTAATCCAAAAATTCCAGCAAAATTGCAGAATAAAAGTGATAGGACAAGCAAAGTGTGAATGCTCAGTGTCTGGGTGTAAGCCAGCGGGGGCCAGAGGAGGGAGGGTGCACCGCGTCCAAGTCCAGCACGGTATGAATAGCCTAGTGTGAGCCTCTAAATTTAAAAATTTGGCTGTAAATACTTGGATGACCCTTTTCCCGCATTCAATAAACTATCGGCTTCAATCCGTATGGTGCATTCAGTGGTCGTGGTACAGACAGAAAATGCCACTCTTCAATTACAAGTCAACAAAAGGCTTAACCTAAATATGGCAGACAAATACTGTAAGTTCAGCGTAGGTCACGCGGACGGACCGATGGCAACACCGCAGGACTGTTATTACCACAAACACAAGAGCCGTGACTGCCATTTGTAAATTCCAATAAAAATAAAGCAAATAAACATCCTTTTAAATTAGCTTGGGGGCTAATAGTTAATAATAACTCTCCGAGGTCCCACTACAGTTTATTATTTGAAGCCTAGTCTAGGCTTGATACAGTGTGTGAAGTAGTGCTATTGTGTACTTTACACACTTAATTGCGCTTTTCCAACCTAGCATGTTTTTGGAATGCGGCAGTAAACCAGAGTACCTGGAGAAAACCCACGCATGCACGGGGAGAACATGCAAACTCCACACAGTGAAGCCCCTAAAAGGTTTTATTTCATTTTATTTACAAATTTGGGTAATAAGAGTTTAAAAGTCAATATAGGGGTGTTATTTCATGTCTAGAGGGCTCTAATAATGCTTAAATATTCATTCATTTTCTACCACTTATCCTCACGAGGCTCGCGCGGGGTGCTGGAGCCTATCCCAGCTGTCTTTGGGCGAGAGGCGGCACTGGTGGCCAGCCAGCCAATCACAGGGCACATATAGACAAACAACCATTCACACTCACATTCATACTTATGGACAATTTGGAGTCGCTAATTAGCCTAGCATGTTTTTGGAATGTGGGAGGAAACCGGAGTACCCGGAAAAAAAAAACCCACGCATGCACAGGGAGAACATGCAAACTCCACACAATGATAGCTGAGGGTGGAATTGAACCCTGGTCCCCTATTTGTTAGGCCGGTGTGCAAAGCACTCGTACACCGTGCAGCCCCTAAAGGGTTTTATTTGCTTTTATTTACAAATTTTGGTCATTTTGGTAGTTTAAAAGTCAATATAGGGGTGTTATTTCATGTCTAGAGGGCTCTAATGAATAGGTACAGATTCTGGAAGATCTAAAAAGTTTTCTGTGCGGGTTATTGTGCGGGCCAGAAGGGTGGAATTGAACCCTGGTCCCCTATTTGTTAGGCCGGTGTGCAAAGCACTCATACACCGTGCAGCCCCTAAAGGGTTTTATTTGCTTTTATTTACAAATTTTGGTCATTTTGGTAGTTTAAAAGTCAATATAGGGGTGTTATTTCATGTCTAGAGGGCTCTAATGAATAGGTACAGATTCTGGAAGATCTAAAAAGTTTTCTGTGCGGGTTATTGTGCGGGCCAGAAGGGTGGAATTGAACCCTGGTCTCCTATTTGTTAGGCCTGTGTGCTAAGCACTTGTACACCGTGCAGCCCCTAAAAGGTTTTTTATTTGCTTTTATTTACAAATTTTGGTAGTTTTGGTAGTTTAAAAGTCAATATAGGGGTGTTATTTCATGTCTAGAGGGCTCTAATGAATAGGTACAGATTCTCGAAGATCTAAAAAGTTTTCTGTGCGGGTTATTGTGCGGGCCAGAAGGGTGGAATTGAACCCTTGTCTCCTATTTGTTAGGCCTGTGTGCTAAGCACTCGTACACCGTGCAGCCCCTAAAAGGTTTTTTATTTGCTTTTATTTACAAATTTTTGTCATTTTGGTAGTTTAAAAGTCAATATAGGGGTGTTATTTCATGTCTAGAGGGCTCTAATGAATGAAATAATGAATAGGTGCAGATTCTGGAAGATCTAAAAAGTTTTCTGTGCGGGTTATTGTGCGGGCCAGAAGGGTGGAATTGAACCCTGGTCTCCTATTTGTTAGGCCTGTGTGCTAAGCACTCGTACACCGTGCAGCCCCTAAAAGGTTTTTTATTTGCTTTTATTTACAAATTTTTGTCATTTTGGTAGTTTAAAAGTCAATATAGGGGTGTTATTTCATGTCTAGAGGGCTCTAATGAATGAAATAATGAATAGGTGCAGATTCTGGAAGATGTAAAAAGTTTTCTGTGCGGGTTATTGTGCGGGCCAGAGGGTGGAATTGAACCCTGATCTCATTTGCATAATTGTCCAATTATCTCTTGGGAACATTTGTTATTTTTGGTGTTATAATTGAATACAGACACAATTACCAACGGAGCGGTGCCGCAGTGGAGTTATTGTTTTGAAGCAACGTCAGGATTTTCCCAGCTTGGGAAATTGGGGCACCCACCGGCGACGGCGTTCACTCGAATGTAACCAATCCCAAAGCCAGTAACGCACCGAACCGTGATTACCCTCGACTGGCCTAAACCACGTTGAGTTGTGTGTTTTCAAAACAGAGCGAGTTTGATCCCAGCCACCGGACCACCCTGCCAGGTCAGGACCTCCCCGCCTTGTTGTCTTCCCAAACAGCGTGTTAAATGTCATCTGACAAGTGAACAAACAACATGGAGGGCCCCCTTCGTGTCAAAGCGGAACCCGAGGGGTCCGAGCAGGATGACAGACAAGAGTGGGACTGGAAACATATTGCCGTGGTGTGGCGGTGGGGAGCAAATGTAAGCCCCCCTCCCCCGCCCCCTGGGGGTGGTTGACATGACAGGAAATGAAACAAATGAAACAAGGCATTAAAGTATTTTGTAGGTGGATTTGTTATGACGGTTTATGAAAACAAATCAACATTACGCCACACCCACATTAGCCAAAATCGCTAAGTCGCTAAATATTCCAAAGAAGAACAATACCATAGTCTGTTACTTCATAACAAACGTGGAACAGGTAGACCAGGAAAAACATCATCAGCTATTAGTGACCATCACCCCTGCATTTATTTTGGTATCTACCATATCGATATAATAGCCCAAGGACACAACATTCTGTGTGCCTTTAAAAAAATCATGACAGCTAGGGTTCAATTCCACCCTCTGGCTCGCACAATAACCCGCACAGAAAACTTTTTACATCTTCCAGAATCTGCACCTATTCATTATTTCATTCATTAGAGCCCTCTAGACATGAAATAACACCCCTATATTGACTTTTAAACTACCAAAATTACCGAAATTTGTAAATAAAAGCAAATAAAACATTTTAGGGGCTGCACGGTGTTTGAGTGGTTAGCACACATGCCTGACAAATAGGAGACCAGGGTTCAATTCCACCCTCGGCCATCTCTGTGTGGAGTTAGCATGTTCTCACCGTGCATGCGTGTTTTTTTTTCCCGGGTACTCCGTTTTCCTCCCACATTCCAAAAACATGCTAGGTTAATTAGCGACTCCAAATTGTCCATAGGTATGAATGTGAGTGTGAATGGTTGTTTGTCTATATGTGCTGTATTATTATAACAATACGCATATTTATAGCGACGCGTTATTGGTACAGCTGTTAGAAACTGAATATCTAAGTGACCCAGACCACAGTCACTAACTTGAAGCTACTAGCCTGCACATATGTGATAAGAGTTCGGGGGTGTATGTGCAGGCGGGGGGAAGGGGGGGGATGAGTTTACTACGGAGCCAATCACTTGGCATGTACGCAAAAAATCAAATTAGTTGGCTTTAACTCAGTTAAAAAAAAAATCTAATTCAAAACGGTAGCTAATTCTTTTAAATCATGTGCGTTAAACCCCCCCGCCCCCCTCGGGGTCATCACCGTTCAGTCACGCCGGCTCAATTTTGGTGACCTTTACACTTTAATAATTAGTACTATTTCAAAAATAATATTGTGGGAATAAAATCAAAATACATTTTTTTAATATTTAGACAATTAAAAGGGTTAGCACGTGGTTAGCACACAAGCCCCACAGCTAGGAAACCTGAGTTCGATTCCACCCTCAGCCATCTCTGGGGCCATCGTGGATTTTTTTTACAAAAAATATTTTTCAGTTAATAACACATGTTGATTTTCTTCAGCGATTATTTATAATACAGCATTTTCAATATATTAATTATATCATAATTATATATTATTATTATTATTATTATGACAGATTTTTATAACCCAACACATTTATAAACAATAAAAAAAATGTATGCTAGCAATATTGTGTTCTAAATAATTGTCCCTTGTCATGTATGTATATCCAAGTGTATGTATTAATGAGCATTAATGTCAAATTGTAATTGTTTTCTTGAGAGGATGGGTAAAGTCTGATATAAAAAAAAATAAAAAATAAATACAATAAAAATAAAAATAAATAAAATTATATATTATTATTATATATTATTATTATATTATTATAATGTATTAAAATTTAAAATTATTCATGTTTTTCCCCCCGTTTATACGTATGTATATAATTAATAGTAGGGCTACACGGTGGACGAGTGGTTGGTTAAAATCTAATTCAAAGCGGTACCTAATTCTTTTGAATCATGTGCGTTAACACCACCACCGCCCCCATCGCCCCCCCCCCCCCGAGGGCTCATGTCATCGCCGTCACGCTGGCTCAATTATGGTGACCTTTACACTATAGCTCTGAAGGCAGCAATGCCATGTGGTTGTGTGTACTGTTACAACATGGAGGAGTCTGACAGGATTAAATACATTATGTAAATAATAACCATCGGCTCGGTAGGTTTTGGGTAAAGTTTGAGAGAACAAAATGCAAAAAAAAAAAAAAAAAAATTTTAAATGGGTGTCCTGATACAACAGTGCAGTAGTTGTCTATTTACTTCCTTAAGCATAGCTTTAACCACAATGTATTGGAGTACCGTTTAAAATCTACTTAACTATTTTTAACTCATCTCTCAAAATACCATTAAAAAGTCATTTTTGCATCATCAATACACAAGCGAATGCCTTCCGTTTCATTGTTCTCGCAAATTCTCAAAATGCTAACAAAAACTTGCAAAAACGCAGTCGTTCCCGTGCCGCCAGTCTTGGGTAACGTTTGTAAACAAGTGCCCACGGGTTGCTGTGGAGAGCGCCGCCCTTTGATCCTGTGAGCTTGTCACGTGTCAAAGGTCAGATGGCTGCAATTTTCTAAAAAGCGACCAGTGCTCGGTAGACCCCCCCCCCCTACGCTGGCTTAATAGTCGGCATGCCAAAGCTTTCGTTAAAGGTCAACTCTACCTTTAACCCCCAAAGACTGAACCTGCAGATCGGATCCGTGTTGATCACTTGATCACATTGTTGGTTCAAAAACTGGAAACTAAAAAAGTGGTGACTAGACTTGCACCGTTTCGTGCATCGGGTCAGGTTATGTTTCTGCTCATGATCGGATCAGCTGTCCGATAAATGATATTCAAAAATCTGCTCTCCGTTATTCGGCCATTGCTAAATGGTGGCGCATGAAGATGATATGAAGCAGTTATTAAGTTGCTGGGAAGACCTTGCAAAGCGCCTTCATGAGAACCTTGGAAGCGTACGATTATCCGATATGAAGAAACAGAAACATCGGGGGAAGTGGCGTTCTTCTAAGGTTTGATGTGATGAAGCTGGATGTTTGTTTCCCCTTAATGGCGACATGTCATCCCTCAATATGATGATAAGTCCCAAATGACCGACACCGTGTTTGTTTAAAGAAGCATAAAAAGCATAAATAAAAAATTAAAAAATACACAAAATAAACACATTTAGGACACTGATAAATTGTAACGTCGGAAAGGCATCGGACTTCAGCAACAGTTTGGCGAATAGTCAAAGCTCACAGAACAGTCCCATATTTGTATCTTCACCTGGAATCTGCAACTCCAACCACTTCTGCTTGATAAAATAAAAAATAAAAATAAAAATAAAAATAAAAATAAAAATAAAAATAAAAATAAAAATAAAAATAAAAATAAAAATAAAAATAAAAATAAAAATAAAAATAAAAATAAAAATAAAAATAAAAATAAAAATAAAAATAAAAATAAAAATAAAAATAAAAATAAAAATAAAAATAAAAATAAAAATAAAAATAAACAATAAAAAGAAAGCAGGAAGTGAACAAATGTAACAGTTACTGATTGTAAAAGTACCAGATGGAGGGGTAGAATTTAATGGTACCCATTATGTCATTGTATGGTCATATCACCTCGTACCAAAGTACGTTAAATGTACATTATTAAAAAAAACAACAACCTTAAACTGTATTATGGAAAGCAGGAAGTGAACAAATGTAACAGTTACTGATTGTAAAAGTACTAGATGGAGGGGTAGAATTTAATGGTACCCATTATGTCATTGTATGGTCATATCACCTCGTACCAAAGTACGGTAAATGTACATTATTTAAAAAAAAAAAACCTTAAACTGTATTATGGAAAGCAGGAAGTGAACAAATGTAACAGTTACTGATTGTAAAAGTACCAGATGGAAGGGTAGGATTTAATAAGCTTTGCTTCTTCCTACTCCTTTCGGACATGTGGAACTGTGAACTGATTATGTGATGCGTTCAATTGTAATCTGATGCATGTTGAAATGAAATTAAACCATTACCATTTTCACATCTACAGCAAATTAAGTGAAAACTCTATTCTTAGATTCATTAGTATGTTATCATAATTCCTCATATTGGTCCAAAATTATCATGCACCACTAGTATTTATCTTTAAGTCCATATTTTACCGATATATGCTATAATTAGGCTTTGGTCCAGGTGAGGAATCAGACTTCAAATGTGGGTCTGAAGCTGGGAAGCTCTAGTGTGTTAAAATCTTTTTTTTTTCTTCAAATCTTCCATGAGACAAACCTGAAAAGAGCAACATGGAAGCCAGAGACGTACTTGACAGTATAAAAAAAAAAAAAACAGCTTTGCCACAAACAAGGACAACAAAAGCAACGGGTGTAGCGAGATGCGCTGCGCTGCTGCACAGTAGCGAGGGAGCGATTACCGTGGTGGCAGAGGGATAATCTGGATAAGCCCAACGCGGACACCGCGGTCCCATCCCGCCCCACTGACCCTCCACTGCGTCACGCTGTTGAGATGACTTCCTGAATGGTCGCCGTGGATGTCTACTCACACACGTGTGTCTGATTCCGTTTTAGAAAATTAATTTGGAGGAATAATAATATTGTGGGAATAAAGTCAAAATTCATTTTTAATATTAAAAGGGCTGCACGGCGGACGAGTGGTTAGCGCACAGGCCACACAGCTAGGAGAACCGAGTTCGATTCCACCCTGGGCCATCTCTGTGTGGAGTTTGCATGTTCCCCCCTGTGCATGCGTGGGTTTTCTCCGGGTATTCCGGTTTGTCTATATTCCAGAAACTTTTTTTTTTTACAAAAATTTAAAAAATATATTTTACAAAAAATTTTCAGTTAATAAAACATGTTGATTTTGTTCAGCAATTATTTATAATACAGCATTTTCAATATATTCATTATATTACATTATAATTATATATTATTATTATTAATATTATATTAATATATTAATATAATATATTATTATTATTATTATACTATTATAATGTCTTATATTTAAAAATAATTCATGATTTTTTCCCCATTTACATATATATAATAAATAGCACGGCTGCACGGTGGATGAGTGGTTGGCATACAGGCCTCATAGCTAGGAGACACGAGTTCAATTCCACCCACGGCCATCTCTGTGTGAAGTTTGCATGTTCTCCCCGTGCATGCGTGGGTTTTCTCCGGGTACTCCGGTTTCCTCCCACATTCCAAAAAACATGCTAGGTTAATTAGCGACTCCAAATTGTCCATAGGTATGAATGTGAGTGTGAATGGTTGTTTGTCTATATGTGCCCTGTGATTGGCTGGCCACCAGTCCAGCCTGAAGACAGCTGGGATAGGCTCCAGCAACCCCCCCCCCGCGACCCTCGTGAGAATAAGTGGTAGAAAATGAATGAACCAAGCAGCTTGAGGAGTATCAAACATCTTCCATGAAGAATAATGGCCGCCGCTCCACAACATGAGTCAGTGTGATGCAGCATGACGTGTGCACACAATAAGCATTGGAGACAAGCCTCCCCCTTCTCTCTCTCTCTCTCTCTCTCTCTCTCTCTCTCTCTCTCTCTCTCTCTCTCTCAGCTTTTATTTACGACGCCATGTGATGGAGTCAACTGGCCCGCATGCCTGGGAGGGGCGGCAGCGGGCAGCCAGAGGAGCAACAGATGGGATCTAACCGTCTGTGATTCATCTTCAAAATCGTATCGTAAGCAGAGCCGGAGACGTCATGCGTGGACGGGGTGAGAGGGGGAGGGGGGGGGGGGGGCGCTGCAGATCGGCTCCGAGGATCAATATCCAATAACGAATCACGACTTTGCATGATATATTTACTCTCGTGTGTGTGCAAGAAGCCGACCCACCGACCGACCGACCCACTGCACCAACGCGTAGTAGAACGCATTGCTGTTTTTAAGGATCGACTACAAAACAAGAGACGAGACTCGTCAGTAATTTGGGTCGCAGCTTTTCATTGAGGGGGTGACGGTAGGCCCCGCAGTTGAGCTGTTGAGAACCACTTCCCTAAATGACAGGAAGTCTCTGCTGTTTTTAAGAACCTACAAAAAAAAAAAAAAAACGCCATTCGAAGATTTACATCCTGAAATCCTGACCTTACAAGACCCAACTTTGGGTGTTGGGATGCAGTCAGTAGTTCTGTGTTGGCTTTAGGACTGGAAGGAGTCAGGAGATTGGGAAGACCTGGGTTCGATTCCCACATTGCAAAAACATGCTAGGTTAATTTCATTCATTCATTCATTTTCTACCGCTTTTCCTCACGAGGGTCGCGGGGGGTGCTGGAGCCTATCCCAGCTGTCTTCGGGCAGAGAGGCGGGGTACACCCTGGACTGGTGGCCAGCCAATCACAGGGCACATATAGACAAACAACCATTCACACTCACATTCATACCTATGGACAATTTGGAGTCGCTAATTAACAACCTAGCATGTTTTTTGGAATGTGGGAGGAAACCGGAGTACCCGGAGAAAACCCACGCATGCACAGGGAAAACATGTAAAACTCCACACAGAGATGGCCGAGGGTGGAATTGAACCCTGGTCTCCTAGCTGTGAGGTCTGCGCGGTAACCACTCAAACACCGTGCAGCCCCTAAAAGGTTTTATTTTCTTTTATTTACAAATTTGGGTAATAAGAGTTTAAAAGTCAATATAGGGGTGTTATTTCATGTCTAGAGGGCTCTAATAATGCTTAAATATTCATTCATTTTCTACCGCTTATCCACGCGAGGGTCGCCGGGGTGCTGGAGCCTATCCCAGCTGTCTTCGGGCAGAGAGGCGGGGTACACACTGGACTGGTGGCCAGCCAATCACAGGGCACATATAGACAAACAACCATTCACACTCACATTCATACCTATGGACAATTTGGAGTCGCTAATTAACCTAGCATGTTTTTTTGGAATGTGAGAGGAAACCGGAGTACCCGGAGAAAACCCATGCATGCACGGGAATTCCGGTGGAATTGAACCCTGGTCTCCTAGCTGCTGGAAGTCGCTAACCACTAGACCGCCGTGCCTGCTAGGTTAATTGCCGACTCCAAATTGTCCATAGGTATGAATGTGAGTGTGAATGGTTGTTTGTCTATATGTGCCCTCAATGTGTCCCCCATTTTTTTTAATCATACGTTCCTCCAAATAATCTTAGCCAGATGTCATCTTCTCCGCCAGACATGACCTAAATCTGTTGAGCAAACACATTAGCGATTAAACAAACAACTGTACTAACATGTTTACGTTTGAACTAACACAAATTTGCAGCTTCTGTCCATCTACTTTTATTCCCCCCCTTGCTTTATAATGGATGTGTCTGTGTGAGTGGGTTATCCACCACGTTCCCAGTAAGCCCGTAATAGGCTTTAACGTTGCAGTGACAACAGCGGCAGCAGCTATAGCGCATCCTGCTCACCTTGGACATAGCCAATAAGTTTGTTTTGTTTTTTTTTCCCCACCAAAAGCGGTTAACTAGCTGCTACAATAAACAACACATTCAAGATGTCACATGGTATCATTTCCTTTTAGGCCACTCATACCAGCAATCCGTGACGAATGAGTAGTGACTCTTGTGATCCAGAATCACACCATCCCGATCCAATGCTGATATCGAGCCAATCGGATCATATAGGTCTGCATCTAAAATCTCCGATATCGGCACGTCGAACTCAATAGAGTTTCCTCTAAATTCGCTGTAGATGTGCTACCGTGAGGAAAATGGTAATGGTTTAATCTCATTTGAACATGCATCAGATGACAATTGAATGCATCACATAATCAGTTCACAGTTCCACATGTCCAAAAGGAGTAGGAAGAAGCAAAACTTATTAAATCCTAACCCCTCCATATGGTACTTTTACAATCACTAACTGTTAGATTTGTTCACTTCCTGCTTTCCTTTTTATTTTTTGTATTTTTTTTTAAATAATGTACATTTAACGTACTTTGGTACGAGGTGATATGACCATACAATGACATAATGGGTACCATTAAATTCTACCCCTCCATCTGGTACTTTTACAATCACTAACTGTTACATTTGTTCACTTCCTGCTTTCCTAAGATAGTTTTTTATTTTTTATTTTTTATTTTTTATTTTTTATTTTTTATTTTTTATTTTTTATTTTTTATTTTTTATTTTTTATTTTTTATTTTTTATTTTTTATTTTTTTTTTTTTATTTTATCAAGCAGAAGTGGTTGGAGTTGCAGATTCCAGGTGAAGATACAAATATGCAACTGTTCTGTGAGCTTTTACTATTCGCCAAACTGTTGCTGAAGTCCGATGCCTTTCCGACGTTACAATTTATCAGTGTCCTAAATGTGTTTATTTTGTGTAAGTTAGTGGTTGTCTGTGTAGCATTATAGAGTACCGACATGCATGCAAATCAATGTCAACAGTTGCTAACGACCTTTTCCCACCACAATCGGTAGACCCGTAAAAAACATGCAATGACCACCGATGTTGTGTCAAGATTGTTTGCACTCATTAAACGCTAAATAAAGTAAAATACAAATATAAGGCATTCACAAGACACATTAAAAAACTGAATAATTAATATGTAGTCTTCTACACTGGTCAACAGGCATCAGTCATGTTACTGACTTGGCCGCTGGAACAACAGACTTTATTGCAGGTTTGAATAACCCTAAACCCCGCCTCCATCCAGAGACAAAGAGACTGCACGACTCACTGCATTCATGCCATTGTTCGACGGAACAAACGTGTCAAAGGTGCTGAAACCAATGCACAGAGTGAACCCCCTTCCCGCCCTGTTTGTTATAATGAGGCCGGCAAAATGATCAAGTTAATTTTCATTTATTGTGTGATTAATTATTAATTCATTTAATGTTTTCCTTTTAATTTTGGTTTCAGCTTGGACGGGGGCAACTATCGTATCAAATTTGAAGCTGGCGGCCATGAGACAGGAGAGGACAGGGGACGCAAGCATGCCAACAATCAGCGTCCTTATTCGACAGATGGATCGGTGCCCTGAGAGCTGGTGGTCACGTGACCGCTGGATTAGCGTTAGCGCAACTGAAAGCAGGGAGGAGGTTGGAAGTTGAAGGGTGGCGGGGAGGAGCGGGGGGCGGGGTGGGGGGGGGGGGGTCATGTCACCACATGCTTCCTGATCACTTCCCTCACACGCATATATTTGTCGTTTCCCTTTTTCGCCTCAACCATAAAACACCACAATTTGATCACACGCACGAATAAAAAAAATAAAAAATTGTCAACCGCCTTCCAGTTATCGAAGCCTCGATGGGTCTTACACCTTTGAGTCATCGCTCTGTTACATCAACAACAACACACACAAAAAAAAAAACCCAAAGAGCTGACTTCCAGCTAACTGATGATGTCAATGCTGAGAACAGCCCCCCCTCCCCCCCTCCTCCCCTGACTACCCGGTAGTTAAAAAACACAAGACATAGGTCACTGTGAGGGCACTGCTACTGTTAGCCGGTAGCTTAGCACTTTTAGCCACCTTAGCTAGTAGCAAATCCTGTATAAGTTGCCAGTCACTTCGCTAAGCGTCCACACTGATGAGAAAAACATATGCAAGACTTTTAGCCACCTTAGCTAGTAGCAAATGCGGTATAAGTTGCCAGTAACTTCGCTAAGCGTCCAAACTGACGAGAAAACATATGCAACGCCTGATTGGACGGCGTCACAAGACAAAAAAAAAACAATTAACGCCTTTATTCAATGAAGCCTCTTATAGTTGCCAGGTGCATGGTCTATAAACTATCACTTTCCCATGCACTCCACATCATTATTGGAGTTAAACAAGAATATTTTCATGTTAAATAATTTGAACCATAAAGCCAGCAAGCTCAGCCGGGGATCAGAAGCCCTTCCTGCCCTCCGACGCTCATTTCTCCATGTCGTTACTTAACTGTCGGCCATTTTATTGTTAATTATTCTCCTCTCTTTTCCAGCTCAAACAAATAGGAAGCAAATTATGAAACACGCTAACCTTTCGCCACTAAACGTATCGACTGACAGACGGGTCCCATGCGCTGGCCGCTACATTAGGTACACCTGCACAGCAGTGAAAAGTAGCTGCTAGATTAGCAACACAGTCATGGTACATGCTAGACACAGGAAGCAGAAACTATCAGTAATTGCTAAAAAAAAATAAAGTAGGACTAGTATCTCATAAACTCTGTTTCTTCCTACTCCTTTTCAGACGTGTTGAATCTTGAAACGTGATGTACTGCAATATAAATTGTGTTTGAAATAAGCTAAATTTCCAATCATTAGCAATAATTATTTGCTGTAAACATTAGCAATAAATACAACTACAAACATAAACATTATATTACTAGTATGAACAAGTATTAAACCTTATCCGCAAACGCTAAAAACAAACATAACTACAAACATAACCATCATATTACCAATATTAGCTGTAAACGTTAGCAAACAAACATTAGCTGTAAACACAAGTGTGTTGACAGTAAAGGGCAGCAAACACATGCATGGAAGCGGAGGGGGGTGGTGTCTTCGACAGCCTGTTGATCCAGCTGAGCCTCCGAGGACAGCGGACACACCGACGCCGTGTCCCCCCCCCCGGTTCGTTTCAACTTAAGTTTATAAATAACAATATAGGATAATTTCACCCAGTGACGGTTGACGTGTCATTGAACAACAACAACAACAACAGAAAAAAAGCAAAACAAACACACCATACGCGTGCCCGCGCATGAGCAGAAGCGACTCGTTACCTCCGTGGAGCGACTGCCGAGGCTGTCCTGGGCTCTGTGCGGCCCCAAGGTGCGTGGAGTTGGGCGAGCAGCGGCGCGGAGCTCTCGGTGGGTCCGTCAGTGTAGTTTGTTCACACTTTTCCTATGACTGCTCTCTCTCCGTGCTGGGGCGGGCTCGTTTACTCCCCCAGCCCCTCCCCTTCTCGCTCGCTTGTCTCGCTCTCTCTCGCTATCACCACCCACTTCCGGCCGTCACAGTAAATAAAGCGAAAAACGTAATTTTTGTACACTACAAAAACAATTTAAAGTATAATTTAGCACCTCAAATCACTTTTAAAACTGTTATAAGTGTAATTATGAACATAATCTGAATTTTGGACCAAATCTGGCCCATGTATGACATCACATCGACATGAAAGTTAGTTCAAAACTAATATTTACAGACTTTCATTTTTTTTGTTTTTTACAGCAGATTACTACAAATATCAGCGTGCTCTTGTGCAGGATCTTTGACTAGCAGTATAGCCTTCAAAACAGCACAGCACTCCTCTTATATAGATGATCTTTCGCTAGTAGTAGATCCGTAAAAAAAACAAGTGCACCTTTGAATAGCGTATTTTACAGTAGGCACTTAAAGGCAACATAGGGTTCCAATATAGAGGCAATTTTAAGCAATTGTGTGTATGAATACACGATAATATGTGCGTAAGCAACCATGTAGATTAACTATGTACACAAGTACAAAGGTTTAAAAAGTTGTTGAATAACAATTGAAAACGTAATCCCACTTTTAAACAAACATAATCTACGGATTGTCAATTAAGATGCAAGCCACACTCAAGTTGAACAACAGCGACACCCTACGGTCTGAAAGTGAACTTCACTATTCGATTTAGGTGAAAAGTTAATATTTATGTGATTATTTATTTTTCTGTGTATTTTTTTTAATGATATTGATTCAGAAATCTATTTCAATTAAATAGCATGCACCTTATGAAGACATTATGAATATAATTTGCAATACAGATAAGACAATGAAACACAAAATGAACACATCTCTTCTGCTATTATTCAGAATGGACAGTCAAGCGTTTAATATTAACACTGCAAGAAGAATCAAATGAAGAAGTAGAACAATGAGTGGGAATCCCAGCAGCAGCAGGCGTAAAACATCATAACTGAAAGCACTTTAGCATTGCACGCTGCGACGTAAAAAGGGGCTTTTTTATTTGAAGTATACTGCTGAGAAATGAAGATGACGCAAAGGAATGACTCTGTGAAAGAAATGAAAATGAAAAAGGAAGTTATGTGTCACGAAGAGTTATGCTAATGAAAAGCGTGTCCAATTTGAATGATTAAACTTGTCAAAGCGTTAAAAAGTATGCGTAAATAATGAAGGCGGACTAAATAATGTGAAGAAATAATAACATGTGTATAATATTACCCTCGTGGAAACATTACTGTATGCTTTTTAGTGTGCATAACATATACAAATTACAAATAATACATTTCGGGGTGAATTTTTTTTATTGCCTAAAAATAATGAATAGTTACAGCATTTTTCTTTTGTACAGAAAACAATTTTCAAACATGGCAGTGCCTCTTCTACTCCCAAATAAATTCAATGTAAAAAAAAAAAATCATTTTTTCAATGATTTTTTTGAGTGAATTCAGGCCCGACATATACTATGACTAGACAGGTTATCACAGTAATTAGAACGCTACAGGTTCATTTTGGACTAAAACAAGCACAAAACAGTGATATGAATAAAATATTTACATGTGTTTTATAGCGCTTTACTATACAACTATTGTGGTCGAAGTGTGTTATTCTATTTGGCAAGGATTAAAAATATGTGACACAAAAAAAAAGCAGTTCATAGCTTATAGGACAACAACCGAAGAAAAACACACACACACACACACATTCTGTCATAAAAAGCTGATGATTTTCCCAGGAAAAATAACAAAGTACTGAATGTTATGTAAAAAGTGGCGACGATAACCACAGAGCTCCTGGTGTTCATTAAAAAGTGGACATACATATGAGAATAATTAGACCTTGTGAAGGTGAAAGTCACATGTCAAGAGTGTCAATCATCGTTCAAGTTCATCTTGAAGGATGTCCTCACATTGGAGACGCCACGTCCATGTCCAGAGTGAGGGATTCTGTCAACGTGATGACATCACACAGACAGGTGGAGACTGAATTCCAGCTCTTTTCAAAGCTACTACAGCAGGGGTCTCAAACATGCAACCCGCGGGCCAAGTGTGGCCCGCAGGACGCTAGTTTGAGGCCCCCCTGCCTTGATATGAAAGTTTAATGTATGGTATCGTGTACCCAGAAAAAAAATTATTACGTTTGATTCATGTTCATGTTAAAGGTTCAATAACTGTTAATAGTTATCCTCCCTATCCGTGTGGAAGTGGTAAGTTTTTGGCTATTTAAGTTTAAAGGGAATAACTTGAAGGCTACCGTTTAGGTTGCTAGCTCTCTAGTTTGCGAGTTAGCATGTGTCCCAAGACCCTGCAGTTGCGCAATATGTTGTAAATAAAGAGTATAAATGTGACTATAGTCGTGTTTTGTCATGTCTACAGGGCTCTAATAATGCTTTGTTCATTTTAATCTGAAAAAAATAATTTGTCTACCCGCCAACTATATGTGGTTTCTTAAGTTTTTATTATTTACCGTTTTATTATTATTATTATATTTATTTATTTATTACTGATTGATTGATTTTCTTTATTCTTGATTTGTTTATTTATTTTTCATCTTATTTTGTGTAGAAAAATAAAAATTAAGATATTTGAGAACAGTGGAATTTTTTATCAGAGCTTTTCTTGTAGAAAATCGGAACCAAAGCGAAGTTTTTTACATTTTTTTTTTAATAAATGCGTAAAATTGAGTTTGAGACCCCTGTACTACAGTATTGTCTTTTTAAAAAAGTACACTGGATTTTGGACCGTGTCTGTTGCTGAGCAACTCACCCAGATGTCCCGGATTAGCCTCGGCTTCGTTGGGCATCAGCGAGTCCAGAGTGCGCGGAGAGAGCGAGAGCGAGTAAAGGTCGCTGGTGTTCCCAGAGTTTGTTCTGCGGAGGGGGGGAAAAAAAAAAAACCAAACAAACAATGACATCACCGGCTTCAATACGCGTTTTGACTGTGGACATGACAAAACATGCTGACACACACACATACATGGTTTGATGTTGTTAGGTGTTACGCTATGTTATTTCATAGCCAGCCAGCCTGCGGTTTTGTCACATGTACACACACACACACACACACACACACACACAGACAATGTGTATATCCTAAGCGCCGCTGATCAGTGCATTTGTGGGACCTGAAGGCAGCACAAGTACAAAAATATTAACATTTACACCAAATAATTCATAATGCCTTATTTCTAAAATGACAAATACTTCAACTTGCTGATATAGTTCATCTTCAAACAGCTAAAATAATGCATAAGGCTAAAAAAATAACCAATTACCTACAAATATCATCAAATACTTCTCTACAAGAGAGGAGAAATATGATCTCAGGGAAGAAGTACATTTGCTAGGACTACGTTAAAAAACCATAGCAATTTCAGTATGTGGAATCAAACTATGGAACGGATTGAGTAAGGAAATCGAACAATGCACAACGATGAGCTAATTCAAGAAACAATACAAGCAGTTGATGTTTGCTAAATACAAGGATGAAGAGTCTTGAACCAGTCATGATGTGCTATAAATATCACTATATTGACACTTGCTATGGACAAAAAAATAAAATAAAATTAAATTAAATTAAATTAAATTAAATTAAATTAAATTAAATTAAATTAAATTAAATTAAATTAAATTAAATTAAAATTAATAAATTTTAAAAACAATTAAAAAAAATATATTAGGAAAGCAGGAAGTGAACAAATGTAACAGTTACCGATTGTAAAAGTACCAGATGGAGGGGTAGAATTTAATAAGCTTTGCTTCTTCCTACTCCTTTTTGGACATGTGGAACTGTGAACTGATTATGTGATGCATTCAATTGTAATCTGAAATAAAAACCATTACCATTACCATTACAAATAGTAGTTTAGTAATTGTGCTGATTGGTGTACTGCTCCGACACTCCAACACAAGAAACACTAACACACAAATGACACACACACACACACATATAAAGATCCCGTACATGCCCCCCCGCCCACCCCTCCAAGCGCCTACCCTGGGAATCCGTTCCCAAGCAGCTCACTGTCCGGAAAGTCCATGAACACGGAGGGACACCTACGGAGACAGGTCAGGGATCTTTCTGAGCAAACCTCACAAAGCAGGACCAAAGCCGCGGACATATTTCAACCGAGGCGTTCGAGGTCACGAAAGTTACTTTCTTTGATCCTTTTTTGACCCTTTCAGGCCACCGTACACTGGAATCATCACTGGACAATCATACTGGCCCTCCATATACTGTACATACACACGTGATGTACATGTGCCTTCTATTCACATACACACATAAGGTTAACATCTGTCTGTCCATTCACATACACCCACAATGTAAACAATCCATTAAGACACACACATGACTCGGGTATCTACTACCTGTCCTTTTTTTCCCATAAACATATGTAACTCCATCTACACCCACACATTAGATAAACATCCGGTCCATCCTGTCACATACATACACAGATCATCATTTTTCTACAGCCACAAATCATTCTCCATTCTCATCTATTCATGACTGGTGGCCAGCCAATCACAGGGCACATATAGACAAACAACCATTCACACTCACATTCATACCTATGGACAATTTGGAGTCGCTAATTAACCTAGCATGTTTTTTTGGAATGTGGGAGGAAACTGGAGTACCCGGAAAAAAAAACCCACGCATGCACAGGGAGAACATGTAAAACTCCACACAGAGATGGCTGAGGGTGGAATTGAACCCTGGTCTCCTAGCTGTGAGGTCTGTGCACTAACCACTCGAACACCGTGAAAAAGGTGCTAAAAGGTTTTATTTTCTTTTATTTACAAATTTGGGTAATACGAGTTTAAAAGTCAATATAGGGGTGTTATTTCATGTCTAGAGGGCTCTAATAATGCTTAAATATTCATTCATTTTCTACCGCTTATCCACATGAGGGTCGCCGGGGTGCTGGAGCCTATCCCAGCTGTCTTCGGGCGAGAGGCGGGGTACACCCTGGACTGGTGGGCCAGCCAATCACAGGGCACATATAGACAAACAACCATTCACACTCACATTCATACCTATGGACAATTTGGAGTCGCTAATTAGCCTAGCATGTTTTTTTGGAATGTGGGAGGAAACTGGAGTACCCGGGAAAAAAAACCCACGCATGCACAGGGAGAACATGTAAAACTCCACACAGAGATGGCTGAGGGTGGAATTGAACCCTGGTCTCCTAGCTGTGAGGTCTGCGTGCTAACCACTCAAACGCCGTGCAGCCCCTAAAAGGTTTTATTTTCTTTTATTTACAAATTTGGGTAATACGAGTTTAAAAGTCAATATAGGGGTGTTATTTCATGTCTAGAGGGCTCTAATAATGCTTAAATATTCATTCATTTTCTACCGCTTATCCACATGAGGGTCGCCGGGGTGCTGGAGCCTATCCCAGCTGTCTTTGGGCAAGAGGCGGGGTACACCCTGGACTGGTGGGCCAGCCAATCACAGGGCACATATAGACAAACTTATAGTGTGTCAGAGCTTTTCTTCCCATCACTCACAAAACACCTTATATTCATTCATTTTCTACCGCTTATCCTCACGAGGGTCGCGGGGGATGCTGGAGCCTATCCCAGCTGTCTTCGGGCGACCCTGGACTGGTGGCCAGCCAATCACAGGGTACATACAGTATACAGTAGATATAGTGTGTCAGAGCTTTTCTTCCCATCACTCACAAAACACCTTATATTCATTCATTTTCTACCGCTTATCCTCACGAGGGTCACGGGGGATGCTGGAGCCTATCCCAGCTGTCTTCGGGCAAGAGGCGGGGTACACCCTGGACTGGTGGGCCAGCCAATCACAGGGCACATATAGACAAACAACCATTCACACTCACATTCATACCTATGGACAATTTAGAATCGCCAATTAAAACCAATGCATGCACGGGGAGAACATGTAAAACTCCACACAGAGATGGCCGAGGGTGGAATTGAACACTGGTCTCCTAGCTGTGAGGTCTGCGCGCTAACCACTCGACCACCGTGCCGCCCCATTCTCATTCTAATTAAAAAATAATAAAATCCCAAGCACTTCAGAATCATCTGCAGTACCATCGTCGACTCATAACGAGAAAGTTTTCTTCCCATTTTTCCTACGAACATCTGGCAACATTTGTGATATAAATAGGACAAAAGGGAAGCAGAGACACATAGAAAGGATGTTGCGTCTTTGCAGAATGTATGCAAATGCAGAAGAAGGTAAAAAAAGGAAAAATAAGTCATACTCACGGGGTAACGCAGATGAACTTTGTCTTCAAGTACGGTTGAATCGCTGTTGAAGACAAGACGGTGTTGTAGTACTTCACACGTAAATACACAATACTCGCACAGGAAGCCACTTACTGCTTGTGGAGTCTCCCGGCATCTCTGGTTCAGGAGCCGCCTCAGGTCTGCAGTACTTGCCGAAAGCGTCCTCCTTGGGGATTTCAGGGTAGAGATACACCAGGGGTGAAACCAGAATGTTGGTGGCGTCCATGATTTTGTAGCCCATGATGATGTCGGCGAATGACATGCTGTTGAGCTGCTGTTTGGTGTACGGCTCCACCGACTGGATCTGAGTTTTCCCTGAGTGGCGCAGAATGGATGTTTGGAAACAATCTGGAAACGACATCTACTATGTCTACAGTTCGGAAGCTCACCGCTGATGTCTTTTTCCACCCACGTAAACGTGATGCCGCCCTCCTTGCTGCTCTCGCTGAAACGCAGCAGAAAGGTGCCTGGCGGTTTGGGGCTGAGAATGGCTCTCTCTCGCTCTTTGCTGATGAAGCCCATAATATACCTGACGGCCAAAAAAATACATTTCACATGTATTTCAAAACACGTTCAATCCCCACTGGCTTACCCCTCGTTCCACAGCGCCAGGATATATTTCTTCACCAGGTCAATAATGTTGTCCAGCCACACCCAGAATGAAAAGCCTTTGCCAGCCATGTTTTCCTACAAAAACATTAATAAATCATATTAGCCACACCCACCGGAGCAACAATATGGCGGGTAAAGAAGGCGAGGTACCTTGCAGAACTTGGCCCAGGTGAACTGACAGCCGGAATAGTTGACAGACGGCCCTGAAATTCACATACAAATCATGTAAAAATCGGGCGTCTCCATTCACACATAAAGCAAACATCCGCTTCTCCATTTGTGTATACAATTTGTCAGTCCATTCACATAATGTAAATATTCATTCATTCATTTTCTATAGTTTAAAAGTCAATATAGGGGTGTTATTTCATGTCTAGAGGGCTCTAATAATGAATATTCATTCATTTTCTACCGCTTATCCACACGAGGGTCCGTGGGGGTGCTGGAGCCTATCCCAGCTGTCTTCGAGCAAGAGGCGGGGTACACGCTGGACTGGTGGGCCAGCCAATCACAGGGCACATATAGACAAACAACCATTCACACTCACATTCATACCTATGGACAATTTGGAGTCGCTAATTAACCTAGCATGTTTTTGAATGTGGGAGGAAACCGGAGTACCCGGAAAAAAAAAACCACGCATGCACGGGGAGAACATGCAAACTCCACACAAAGATTACTGAGAGTGGAATCGAACTTGGGTCTCCTAGCTGTGAGGTCTGCACGCTAACCACTCCAACACCGTGCAGCCCCTAAAAGGTTTTATTTTCTTTTATTTACGAATTTGGGTAATATGAGTTTAAAAGTCAATATAGGGGTGTTATTTCATGTCTAGAGGGCTCTAATGATGCTTAAATATTCATTCATTTTCTACCGCTTATCCACACGAGGGTTGCAGGGGGTGCTGGAGCCTATCCCAGCTGTCTTCGGGCGAGAGGCCTGGTACACGCTGGACTGGTGGCCAGCCAATCACAGGGCACATATAGACAAACAACCATTCACACTCACATTCATACCTATAAACAATTTGGAGTCGCTAATTAACCTAGCATGTTTTTTTGGAATGTGGTAGGAAACCGGAGTACTCGGAGAAAACCCACGCATGCACGGGGAGAACATGCAAACTCCACACAAAGATTACTGAGATTGGAATCGAACTTGGGTCTCCTAGCTGTGAGGCCTGTGTGCTAACTACTCTTGCTAATGATACGACTGTTACCGACATAAAACTAAAAACCAACTCTTAAATGGCTTGTTTTATTTTATTATGTCTTCTCGAAAGGTGACTATAGGGGTGTTATTTGATGTTTGTAAGTCTCTAATAATGTTTAAAAAATTGATTTAGACGGGGAGAACATGCAAACTCCACACAGAGATGGCCGAGGGTGGAATTGAACACTCGTCTCCTAGCTGTGAGGTCTGCGCGCTAACCACTAAACCACCGTGCCGATAATGTAAATATCTGTCTGTCTATTCTGATAACACCGTATTTTCCGGACTATAAGTCACACTTTTTTTTTTCATAGGTTGGCTGTTCCTGCGACTTATAAATGAAAAAAACTGTTTATGTTCCATAAACACTGGACACCTTTTCTGTTTATGTTTATTTTTAACCATTGTGTTAGCATATCTTACACATATTCAGCCTGTTCTCTATTCTTTTATTGGTAGAACTTGCCTTCCAAGATGACGAAATGTCTGTTTTGGTTAAGCAGTTTGGAAAATTAATTACATGCAAAAAATGCGACTTATGTATGTTTTTTTTCTACCTAATTATGCATTTTTGGCATTGTGCGACTTATACTCCGGAGCGACTTATAGTCTAGAAAATACGGTATATACAAATACAAAACCAAGGAACATAAACAGAAGACAAAAAAACTCACCTAGCAGTTTCTCAGCCAGTGTGGTGAGCTGTTCGATGGTCAGCCCCCTCTTGGTGGTGGACGAGAATTGCCAGCTGAGCACCTCGGCCACCTGGTCCCACGTCCCCACGGGGGGCTTGGTGAAAAAGTTCACATTCTGAAAAAAAAAGGACAGCACAGCAGCATTTAGTTTGGTGCTTAAACAGCGTGTCAGTGAGAACTTCTCCACAGGAGGCACCCGTCTGACCTTAGGCTGGTCGGTGAGCATGTTGTACCACAGGATGGAGGCCCAGGCGTTGGGCATCTGACAGATGTTGGAAATGACCACCACGGGCAGTGAATGCGTCTGGACACAAGAGGGGGGTTTGTGATGACTTCATATTGCACATATTGCATTTTAAATTTCACATTTGTACAAACATTAATACTAATTCATATATTACATTTTCTGTGCCAAATACAGTATACATACATTATTTTTTTAAACTATTGATCACAATAAAATAATGGTTTAATGCAATGAGGGAGCAATATGAGCTATGTGTTGTGAAATAATTCAATTTTAAGTACGTTAAGGTAGCCATACTAGAGAATAAACAAGCTATTTCCCCACTAAAAATTTAGTTTGGGGGCAAAAATGTAAACTAAAAACTACCAACTTGGTAAGATATCAGCTGTCACCTCTAATAATAACAATATATATAACAATAATATTATAAATAAATACCCAAATGTGTCTGGGTAGAAGATGTGGACAGGAAGTGATGCTTCCCTTATTCATAGATGGAATATTTTCATAATGACAGCATGGAAAAACCTGTTTTTGACATTATTAGAGACCTCTCCACATGAAATAGCACCCCTATAGTCGGGTCTAATAATAAAAAATAAGGTGCGGACAGGAAGCGATGCTTCCCGTATTCATAGATGGAATATTTTCATAATGACAGCATGGAAAAACCTGTTTTTAACATTATTAGAGCCCTCTCGACATGAAATGGCACCCCTATAGTGGGGTCTAATAATAAAAAATAAGGTGCGGACAGGAAGCGATGCTTCTCGTATTCATAGATGGAATATTTTCATAATGACAGCATGGAAAAACCTGTTTTTAACATTATTAGAGCCCTCTCGACATGAAATAGCACCCCTATAGTGGGGTCTAATAATAAAAAATAAGGTGCGGACAGGAAGCGATGCTTCCCTTATTCATAGATGGAATATTTTCATAATGACAGCATGGAAAAAAAACAGTTTTTAACATTATTAGAGCCCTCTCGACATGAAATAGCACCCCTATAGTGGGGTCTAATAATAAAAAATAAGGTGCAGACAGGAAGTGATGCTTCCCATATTCATAGATGGAATATTTTCATAATGACAGCATGCAAAAAAACAGTTTTTAACATTATTAGAGCCCTCTCGACATGAAATAGCACCCCTATAGTGGGGTCTAATAATAAAAAATAAGGTGCAGACAGGAAGTGATGCTTCCCTTATTCATAGATGGAATATTTTCATAATGACAGCATGGAAAAAATATTTTTAACATTATTAGAGCCCTCTCGACATGAAATAGCACCCCTATAGTGGGGTCTAATAATAAAAAATAAGGTGCAGACAGGAAGTGATGCTTCCCTTATTCATAGATGGAATATTTTCATAATGACAGCATGCAAAAAAACAGTTTTTAACATTATTAGAGCCCTCTCGACATGAAATAGCACCCCTATAGTGGGTTCTAATAATAAAAAATAAGGTGCAGACAGGAAGTGATGCTTCCCTTATTCATAGATGGAATATTTTCATAATGACAGCATGGAAAAATATTTTTAACATTATTAGAGCCCTCTCGACATGAAATAGCACCCCTATAGTGGGGTCTAATAATAAAAAATAAGGTGCAGACAGGAAGTGATGCTTCCCTTATTCATAGATGGAATATTTTCATAATGACAGCATGGAAAAAATATTTTTAACATTATTAGAGCCCTCTCGACATGAAATAGCACCCCTATAGTGGGGTCTAATAATAAAAAATAAGGTGCAGACAGGAAGTGATGCTTCCCTTATTCATAGATGGAATATTTTCATAATGACAGCATGGAAAAAAAAACAGTTTTAAACATTATTAGAGCCCTCTCGACATGAAATAGCACCCCTATAGTGGGGTCTAATAATAAAAAATAAGGTGCAGACAGGAAGTGATGCTTCCCTTATTCATAGATGGAATATTTTCATAATGACAGCATGGAAAAAATATTTTTAACATTATTAGAGCCCTCTCGACATGAAATAGCACCCCTATAGTGGGGTCTAATAATAAAAAATAAGGTGCAGACAGGAAGTGATGCTTCCCTTATTCATAGATGGAATATTTTCATAATGACAGCATGGAAAAATATTTTTAACATTATTAGAGCCCTCTCGACATGAAATAGCACCCCTATAGTGGGGTCTAATAATAAAAAATAAGGTGCGGACAGGAAGTGATGCTTCCCTTATTCATAGATGGAATATTTTCATAATGACAGCATGGAAAAACCTGTTTTTAACATTATTAGAGCCCTCTCGACATGAAATAGCACCCCTATAGTGGAGTCTAATAATAAAAAATAAGGTGCGGACAGGAAGTGATGCTTCCCTTATTCATAGATGGAATATTTTCATAATGACAGCATGGAAAAAAACAGTTTTTAACATTATTAGAGCCCTCTCGACATGAAATAGCACCCCTATAGTGGGGTCTAATAATAAAAAATAAGGTGCAGACAGGAAGTGATGCTTCCCTTATTCATAGATGGAATATTTTCATAATGACAGCATGGAAAAAAACAGTTTTTAACATTATTAGAGCCCTCTCGACATGAAATAGCACCCCTATAGTGGAGTCTAATAATAAAAAATAAGGTGCAGACAGGAAGTGATGCTTCCCTTATTCATAGATGGAATATTTTCATAATGACAGCATGGAAAAAATATTTTTAACATTATTAGAGCCCTCTCGACATGAAATAGCACCCCTATAGTGGGGTCTAATAATAAAAAATAAGGTGCAGACAGGAAGTGATGCTTCCCTTATTCATAGATGGAATATTTTCATAATGACAGCATGGAAAAAAATACAGTTTTTAACATTATTAGAGCCCTCTCGACATGAAATAGCACCCCTATATGGGGTCTAATAATTAAAAAATAAGGTGCAGACAGGAAGTGATGCTTCCCTTATTCATAGATGGAATATTTTCATAATGACAGCATGGAAAAAAAACAGTTTTTAACATTATTAGAGTCCTCTCGACATGAAATAGCACCCCTATAGTCACCTTTAATAATACAAAAATACCCAAATTAATACATAAATAAGACTTGTGCTTGCGTGTGCTTCTGTAAATGTGCCCCGGTGTTAGTGGCGCCGAGTGGACGGGCCAACAGGAAGTGACGTTTGGGGATTCAGAGTTGAGTTTTAGCTTGGCGTGGCCACAACAGCGGCCCCGTGTTAGGGATTTATTGTGCCAGTGAAGGTGCAATAAAAGCCTGTTGCTGCAGCGATCAAGTCTGGTGCTTGTGTGTCATTGATACATTCAGTTTTTTTTTTCAGAAATATACGTCAAAGAAATGTCCATCGCAGTGCAGAAGATGTTGTGCAAGTAAACCTTGATACAAGTTACTTCCAGTATAGTTTTTAAGGAGGAGTTCTTGAGGAACCCTTGAGGAACCTACCTCCAGGTCAATCTTCAAGCCTTGATGATAAACTTCTGTTTCAAAAGTGATGAGATGGAGCTCCTCGGTGACAATAAGAGATGCCTACAAAGAAAAGAAGTTTCCTAAGTATCAAGGCTGCAGGGTGTTGCCAAATGGGAGGCTTCCGATGCTTACGTCACTGTTGGTGCGTCCGCCGTTCCCGCACCGCTGCTCTCTCAGTGTCTGCAATGAACAGGAAGTGGGGGTTCCGTCGTGAGGAAGCGTTTGTCACAGAAAGCGGAGGAGTTTTGCTACAACTCACCAAGTGTTTAAACTCCGCCGACAGGCTGCCGTTGTTGGACTCCTCCATGTTCATGACTTTGGTGTTGGTGCCCAGGATGTTGAACTTTCGTGACCTAAACAGAAGCGAAAGTGAGACTTTTGATTTTGTGCGTTTAGAAGTAAAAAAAAAAAAAGTTAAAAACAAGTTACAAAACCTTACCCTCTGATTGCTGCCACATCTCCAGACTCCCTGAAAGATAAAATTTACAGTAAAATGCAGTATTTTTTCATATAATGCTAACTGAGATTGTACTATAATAAAACATGTAAATAAAAAATGTAATAAAAATGTACTATAATAAAAAAAAGCCTTACTTGTCAATGCAAACTTTGATTTTCAGCTGGTAATTTAGTTCAGGGAATTTCACAAGTAGCCTGAAAGAAAATAAACAAGGATGTTCATTGTGTACTACCCCATTATGCAAATGATATAAATCGCATGGCCCGCCCCTTTTAAAGGGCTACACTCTTCTAGTAAACACATTCATGTCAAGTACTTGTACCATCCAAAAAAACTCAACAAACTACAATATATTCACAACTCAGCTGCTCGCCTCCTCACTTCCACCCGCTCCCGTGAACACCTTAAAAACCTCCTTCTCATCACCTATAAAGCTCTCCACAATCTGACCCCTCCATACCTCCTCCATCCACACAATCAATGAATGTGAGTGTGAATGGTTGTTTGTCTATATGTGCCCTGTGATTGGCTGGCCACCAGTCCAGGGTGTACACCGCCTCTCGCACGAAGACAGCTGGGATAGGCTCCAGCACCCCCCGCGACCCTCGTGTGAATAAGCGGTAGAAAATGAATGATATATATAAGGTGTTTTGTGAGTGATGGGAAGAAAAGCTCTGACACACTATAAGTTTGTCTATATGTGCCCTGTGATTGGCTGGCCACCAGTCCAGGGTGTACCCCGCCTCTTGCCCAAAGACAGCTGGGATAGGCTCCAGCACCCCCGGTGACCCTCGTGTCCCTCGTAATGAATATTTAAGCATTATTAGAGAACTCTAGACATGAAATAACACCCCTATATTGACTTTTAAACTTGTATTACCCAAATTTGTAAATAAAAGAAAATAAAACCTTTTAGCACCTTTTGCATGGTGTTCGAGTGGTTAGCACGCAGACCTCACAGCTAGGAGACCAGGGTTCAATTCCACCCTCGGGCCATCTCTGTGTGGAGTTTGCATGTTCTCCCCGTGCATGCGTGGGGTTTCTCCGGGTACTCCGGTTTCCTCCCACATTCCAAAAACCTGCTAGTTGCTAATTAGCGACTCCAAATTGTCCATAGGTATGACTGTGAGTGTGAATGGTTGTTTGTCTACATGTGCCCTGTGATTGGCTGGCCACCAGTCCAGGGTGTACACCGCCTCTCTCACGAAGACAGCTGGGATAGGCTCCAGCACCCCCCGCAACCCTCATGTGGATAAGCGGTAGAAAATGAATGAATATTTAAGCATTATTAGAGCCCTCTAGACATGAAATAACACCCCTATATTGACTTTTAAACTCATATTACCCAAATTTGTAAATAAAATAAAATAAAATTTGTGTAATAGGAACAGAAAAGGGTCTTCCCTGAACTGTTCCCACAAACTTAGAAGCACAGAATGTCTTGCTGAGATGAAGACAATAAGTGCATCCCAAGACAATGGAGCTCATTCCTTACCGGACTTTATTTGTGAACTGCACGCCTGTTTTGATAACCAGCGGTCTGTCCGGGTGCATGGGCATACACGGTTGTCTTTCCACCACAAATGCACTGTGGAGAACCACAGGAACACAGTTAGGGCATAATAATAATAATAATAATAATAATAATAATAATAATAATGCAAGTAGATGCATTGATGATGAAATACCTCTTCATGAGGTTACGGAACAAGTCCACTATCTTCTCCTCCAATGCGGGCCGGTGCTGGACAATGGGGTCCCCTTTGTAGGACACTTTCTGCTGGAGTTCCTCCAGCTTCTTGATCTGTTGACGAATCTGGAGTTGGGACTCGGCCAAAGACGTGATCCTGGTCAGGGAAACGATCAACAATACTTTGGTTTGATACCACCAAGTGATGCATTTTTTGGTGCAAGCTTACCATGTCTCCAGGCGGTCTAGACAGATGTTAGGCGGACCCCCGATGCAGGCAATTTGCTGCCGTCGCTTCCAGTCGGCCAGTTCTTCATCTGTCAGGTTCTTCTGTACGTAATCCATGGCGGTCAGCAAGCCTCCCATTTCTGTCACAATTTGCTGCAAACACAAATATCCAGTTAGCTTATGTGGTATTTATGAATTTTTTATTTATTATTTTACACCAACCCTCCTGAGCTGGTCCAACGTGCTCAGCATCTGCTCCAGCTGAGCCATTCGTTGCCTGGTGGCGGCCGCTTGGCTGTTGCCGTTCAGGTCTTGGGACAACTCTGCAAACACACATTTTAAGTGTGACTTTTATTCCGAATAAAAGTGAAAAAATTGTTCCCACCTCCTTGGCTTTTCAGGGTCTTGTAGTTGAAATCAAAGTCGTCCTGCAGGTTCTCCAGCATCTTCATCTTCTGTTCCATGTCCTGTAGAGCAATGGAAGGAACGTTATAGAGCAGGGGTTTCAAACTCAATTTACTTGGGGGCCACTGGAGCTAGGGTCTGGGTGAGACTGGGCCGCATCAGGTTTTCCAAAAACAAAAAATGTTTAAAAAACTTCGCTTTGGTTCCAATTTTCTACAAGAAAAGTTCTGATAAAACATTCCACTGTTCTCAAATATCTTACTTTTTATTTTTCTACACAAAATAAGATGAAAAAAAAAAATCAAGAATAAAGAAAATCAATCAATCAGTAATAAATAAATAAATATAATAATAATAATAAAACTGCAAATAATAAAAACTTAAGAAACCACATATAGTTGGTGTGTAGACAAATTATTTTTTTTCAGATTAAAATTAAAGCATTATTAGAGCCCTGTAGACATGACAAAACACGACTATAGTCACATTTATACTCTTTTTATTTACAACATATTGCGCAACTGCAGGGTCTTGAGACACATGCTAACTCGCAAACTAGAGAGCTAGCCACCTTAAACGGTAGCCTTCAAGTTATTTCCTTTAAACTTAAATAGCCAAAAAACTTACCACTTCCACACTGATAGGGAGGATAACTATTAACAGTTATTTAACCTTTAACATGAACATGAATCAAACGTAATAATTTTTTCTGGGTCACATTTATACTTTTTTTATTTACAACATATTGCGCAACTGCAGGGTCTTGAGACACATGCTAACTCGCAAACTAGAGAGCTAGCGACCAAAACGGTAGCCTTCAAGTTATTTCCTTTAAACTTAAATAGCCAAAAAACTTACCACTTCCACACGGATAGGGAGGATAACTATTAACAGTTATTTAACCTTTAACATGAACATGAATCAAACGTAATCATTTTTTCTGGGTCACATTTATACTTTTTTATTTACAACATATTGCGCAACTGCAGGGTCTTGAGACACATGCTAACTCGCAAACTAGAGAGCTAGCCACCTTAAACGGTAGCCTTCAAGTTATTTCCTTTAAACTTAAATAGCCAAAAAACTTACCACTTCCGCACGGATAGGGAGGATAACTATTAACAGTTATTTAACCTTTCACATGAACATTAATCAAACGTAATAATTTTTTTCTGGGTACATGATACCATACAGCATCCATATCAAACTAACATTAAACTTTCATATCAAGACGGGGGCCTCAAACTAGTGTCCTGCGGGCCACATTTGGCCCGTGGGCCGCATGTTTGAGACCCCTGTTATAGAGGGGAAAAATCATCGAAAACATCATTAAAGTGCTCAAGAAGCTGAAATAAATGATATCTGGGTATGTTGTGTTAGCACAAAACAAACCTGCACTCGTTTCCTGATGTCTTGAAGGTTGTGCTCCAGAATCTGCTGCTTCTCTGTCACCACGGTACCTGTAGGGTGGGCGGCCTGTCCGTCCTGAGAAGATATTACACTAACATTAATAATATAATCCCTATCATTTCAAAACTATAATAACAGCATCGCTGTTGTTAAATCCGACCTGCGCTGCGGCGGTGGCGGTCTGCAGCAGGCGTTGCTCCTCCCACAGGCAGCGGGCGACGATACGGGCAATCTCCATAGGTTTTTCCAAGTACTTGCTCTGCAGGTGCTGCTTGATGCGCCGCAGGTTGTGCTGGTATAGGACATTGTTCTCCTGCAGGAAGCGGCTGTACTGCTGGTCTATCTCACCCAAGAGGTTATGGAACACCAGGGTGGCGTGCGACTCCTTGTTGGCAGCGTAAGCCCTTTCAGAATAAAAGAATAAAATGCACATATATGTCAAATTCTGCAATTTAACTAATGCTGATAATATTATTTATGAACTATTATCCTGCCTTGCACTATGCCTACACCGTGCCAACCGGGTGCAGCCAGCGCACTTTGCAGATTACATGAGCGGCGCAGTCTGGCGCAGCGCAGTCTGGCGCAGCGCAGTCTGGCGCAGCGCAGTCTGGCGCAGCGCAGTCTGGCGCAGCGCAGTCTGGCGCAGCGCAGTCTGGCGCAGCCTGGCGCAGCGCAGTCTGGCGCAGTCTGGCGCAGCGCAGTCTGGCGCAGCCCGGCGCAGCGCAGTCTGGCGCAGCGCAGTCCGGCGCACCGCAGTCTGGCGCAGTCTGGCGCAGCGCGGCGCAGCGCAAATTCTGCAATTTTACTAATGCTGATAATATTATTTATGAACTATTATCATCCAGTAAAATATGTTATCATACCAAGCCTAGTCAAGACAAATGGATTGATGAGGAAGAGAAAAAGGAAGTTGGCACCGACTCTTCTATTGTTTTCCCTTTTACGATTAACATCATTAAGAACGTTCTTGCTTATCAGCAAGTCACGGTGATGCACATGCAGGAAGTGGGTCATGACCACGTGGATCGATGTTTATAAAAGGAAACTGCGCGTGCATCAAGACATGTCTCTCTCACCAGTCCTGGCTTTCGATCCAGGGTGCGAGGAACTGCCGTAGTTCCATCGGAAAGCTGTCACTGTACAGGTGGTAGAGCTGCTCCAGGTACCTGGTCTCCAGCTGCTGCAACTGGTTCCACTGGGCCATCTTGACCTGCAACATAACAAAATATTGATCTAAATCTCAAATACTAATACAGGAAGCTTTCCGCAAACCAGTGCAACCACTTCCTGTACATTGAAGAACTGCTACGTTAACCTCCTCTGAACCTGCCCCCTGCTTTGTTAGCTAGTAACGAAACGTGGATGCTTCCTCTTCCTCCGACGTGGTGTAAAGTTACAGAGTGGCGTAGTTGCAACCTGAGAGTACTTATAGATGCTTTCATTGATTAGCAATTAGCTGCACAGATAGAAAGCTAGCCGGCTCATGTTAACGAGCCTTAGCAACAGCAGGGCGTTAAGGATATCATCTTCTCATATGACCATCTGAAATGAACACCCATGATTTCAAACCCAGTATAAAATAAAAAGAAAGGGCTGTAATTTGTAGATCAGGCGCAGGCGAGGCGCACCTGCCTTGCGCCGTGCATACGCCGTGCCAACCGGGTGTAGCCAGCGCACTTTGCAAATTACATGAGCAGCGCAGTCTGGCGCAGCGCAGTCTGGCGCAGCGCAGTCTGGCGCAGCGCAGTCTGGCGCAGCGCACCCACGCCTCCATCCCTGAGAGGTGTGAGAGGGTTTAACACAGCCGAGTCTAATCTTAACCAATCAAACGAACTAAAGTTGTTATTTTACTATACTATACTATTTTACTAAACTTTTTTCTTGATTTTTAAGTCATTGATCGTATTTCAAATATCACACGAATAAAGGTGTAATTGCACTAGAATACATTTGTGACATAGTATTCAATTTCCTAGAATATAGTCATACAATAATTTCAAAATATTCAGAGAATAAAAGGCTAAGTTCTAATTTTAAGAGGGTCCACAGTCTTAAAATAATAAATACATAATTTTTACAAGAAAACTTCTATTTTACAGGAATAAAGTCAGAATGTCCCATTTGTTTTTGGGGATGATGTAATCATTTATTTAAAAAAAACTATAATATTCCATAATAGCCAAATGAGAGCAGGTTCATTCCCTTCTATTCTGGGAAAGCACAACTTGATTCTCAAAAGCAAACACTTTGGTTGCGATTCCTCCTGCAAGTGATAATGTTCTCCAACAAAGGTGCAAGTTTCATTTTGTGACATTCTTACATACATAAGCAGAAACTGAAACTAAAGACAGAACTGCATGTAAATGCTGATTTTAAAAAAACTGTATGATCAAGCCAGAACGCCTCCCCAAAATAAATAACACTGAATGCGGCAGAATGTAAATCTTTCCGGCACACAGGAGCATCAATGTGAAAGCTTGAGACAACATATCAGAACAATGCATGGATTTTTAAATCGTATAATCGCCCTCATAGCAAAGTCATGTGTTGTGTTCGCCATGTTGGCTTGCATAATGAGGATGGAGATGGGCGTGGCCAATGCAGCAAACTAGCCATTGCCTTGAAAAGACACTTTTAAATATAATATATTGAGAAATCTAATCATTAACGTGATCGCTTTTGAAAACATTGTCAACTTTTTTTTTTATCTTCATTTAAACATTTTAAAAGGACATTTCGGAATTCGAAACTAAACAACAATTGCCAATGAAACTTAAGTTAAATCGAATATAACCCCTGCAGCTATATCTACGGGTTTAACGATGTTTTAGCGTTGTAGATAACATATATACCAATGTATATAGAATTATTTAAAATAAAAATCGTTTGAATATTTAAATAATAAAGGCGAAGCAAAAGTCGTGACGGCCGCTTACCTAACTTGAGAATCTGACTCTATCAGAAAGTTCCTCAATAAAAGACTGCCACTACTCACTCGATAGAAAATATATACGGCGAAGGCAAAAAAATATTATTTTAAAGCGATAAATTAGACACAGAAAAATGTCAAGAGCTATCCACCCACTTCTTCCAGCGCTCACGTCTGAAGCCTGGTTGTATACATTTCAGCCATTCCAGCCACACAAACCCCATAAACCGTTTAATTGACAGGTCTATTGAGCCAATGGTAACTGGAATAAGATCTGTAAACCAATCAGACTGTCTTATACCGGCACAACAGGCGGGACTTTACCGCAGTACAGTTTGAGTGCGATGAGTTTTATTGCTGTCGCAACTGCGCTGTTCGGGTTTGAAAACCCTCCCTCCGGAAGTGCCCGGAGAGTTTAGATCTGCGGAGGGAGGACGCCTGGCTTCCGCGGAACAGCCAGGCTGGAAGTCATCTGAATTACTGGCAGTGGTGACGTCATTGTCAACGCCATTGCTGTGCATTTCTGACCTTCATTATTCAGCACAGGTGTAAGGAAATAAAAAAATATATTTTTCTTATTATATGTCGATATGCAACTCTAAATTATATGCATATTGATGACAGAGCAAATAATAAATATATATAAATATATAAATAATAAATAATAATAAATATAGAATATAAATACAGAATATCCCTACTTTAATCAACCAAAAAACAATTAACAGACCAAAATATAAATTAAACAATAAGCTTTTATTTATATTCAGCAAAAAAAGCATACAACGAACAAGAAAAAACAATTTTTATTATTCAAATTAATTTTTCCAATTTTACTTCTATTTAAACACAATATTTATAGCTTATAGCACACACAATTGCTGTATAAACTTTGTTTTTTTTAATAACAGTATATGTTGTCATATTTTACAATTCAGAAAAAATATATTAATAATGCATAATGCAAAGCCACATGCCCCTTCATGCTTTCTGTGCTCGTTTTCTGGTATTTCTGCAAAATACAGTCATCATTACAGTCACACACACACACACATGCACACACACACACACACACACACACGCATACGCTTCCTCCCTCCAGGTTCTTGCTGTTCTGTTCTGTTCTGTTCTCCACTCTGCTGGGTGCACTCTCCTTAATTGAATTCTGCAGCTCATTGATTATTATTGTTGGCCTTCCGAGCTACACAGGCGAGCCTGAGCTAGACCGCACCACATCAAGGTCTGCCTCTTTCTATCACACACTAACACAGTCTCCGGGCAAAGAAAACGGGAGCTGTGTGTACACTCAGAGTGTGTGTGTGTGTGTGTGTGGAAAAGCGGACGACAAAGATTGCAATTAAGAATAATTGCAATCCAATTATGGGCACGGTACATTTCTTAAATGCGCAATTCAATTCAAGCCCAGCTGTACTTGTACTTAAATATAAAATGTTGACATGTCGTCTATAATGTAAATGCACTTTATAGGACTTTTTGACTCGCGGGCCGCATTGATATGACAAAATTTATGGGGGGGGGGGCAGACTATATATTTTACACGCAACAGTCCACCTGGTATTATTGTATCTGTAAAATTGTCATGCAATCTGCTATTATTATTTATTATTTTATATTTATATTTAAATATATTAAAAATAATAAAATATTATAATAATTACAATAAAATTAAAATAATAATTATTATATTATTATTTTGTAAAATATGCAAATATAACAATATTATATATAATTAATATAATAATTAGCATTAATATAATAATTATAATAATCATAATAGTTCTCATAATAATTATAATAATCTAATAATCTAATAATAATCTAAAAATAATAATAATAATTATTATTATTATTATTATGTGCTTGTGTCCCTTTTTTCAGGAGCACTTTGTAAACAACAGACCATGTCAAAAAACGAAATTGATAAGGTTGGCTCAGGCCATGATGCCAGGTTGTATGTTGAGTTTAAATGAAATACTTTGGAAAGATTGGGCGGGCCGTATTCAAACACTTGGCGGGCCGGATGTGGCCCCCGGGCCGTAGTTTGCCCACCCCTGTTATAGGAGGACAAACCTGCCTTTAGAATGACGATTACATCTTCATATCTCGCATAGGGATGGGCATAAATCCAAAATAAATCATAGCGATAATTATTGGAAAAAAATCAGCTTAAAAATCGATATCAGATTTTTTCCACCGTGGAAGATATGTCATGTTACGCATATCGATATAGGAAATTGAGAGATGGACAATATCGGCGTATCAGTTTTCATAAAAAAGCCAATATCGAACATCCCTAGTTATGACTTAATAAATACAGTAATAAAGTATTGTTATTGTACTACTTCCTGCAACCAGCAGAGGCGCTGTGGGCTCATGCTTATGTAAGTTCTACTTCTTGCCGTGTAAAGCAGAAGAAGCACGGCAGGTACGGAAACCTGGAAGCAGGAGTTAAGAACAGACTCTCACATTGATGATTGTCAATCATAGAAATTCATTCCAATGTCCATCCCCGAAATTTTGTTTCTTTCGGATTTTTCCTGGTTAAGGATCTTTTTGATCCGCGTACTGATTTTTGGATTCAGCCCTTTATATTCCGGATGCCCTTCCTGACGAATACCTCAAGCTACATTTCGGAAAAACCGACAGGTAAGCCAATAAAAAAGCCGATATCGAACATCCCTAGTTATGACTTAATAAATACAGTAATAAAGTATTGTTATTGTACTACTTCCTGCAACCAGCAGAGGTGCTGTGGGCTCATGCTTATGTAAGCAGGAGTTAAGAACAGACTCTCCCATCCCGTTAAAAATAATATCTTCTTTAGATGAAATGATTGTCAATCATAGAAATTCAGTCCGATGTCCATCCTTGAAATTTTGTTTCGTTCGGCTTTTTCCGGGTTACGGATCTTTTTGATCCGCGTAATATTTCAGTCGTTTATATTCCGGCTGCACTTCCTGACAAATACCTCAAACTATATTTCGAAAAAACTGACATGTACTTCCTAACGGGGAAACCTGAAGTTGTGAGATACAGAACGATGAGAGTTGGACAATATCGGCGTATCGGTTTTCGTCAAAAAAGCCGATATCGAACATCCCGAGTTATGACTTAATAAATACAGTAATAAAGTATTGTTATTGTACTACTTCCGAAATTTTGTTTCGTTCGGCTTTTTCCTGGTTACGGATCTTTTTGATCCGCATAGTACTTCAGCCATTTATATTCCGGATGCACTTCCTGATGAATACCTCAAACTATATTTCGGAAAAAACGACATGTACTTCCTAACGGGGAAACCTGAAGTTATGAGATACAGAACCAGAAGTTTTGGTACACTTTGTCATCCAAAACAATGGCAAAGTGTCCATAAACCTTTGACCGGTACTTTGTGCACACTTCCTTTGTTGCATTTCTTCTTCTTCACACTTCCAAACTTTGACCACAAAACGACATCGTTTTCGACATTGTTGGCGAAATTTCGTACACTTTTCGCATTTCGTACACTTTCTGACAACTTCCTGTTACCCTTATGCGCGTGTCATATAAACATGGCGGATATATATTTATCACTTATACATCACATCTTAACAGCAAAGAATATTTATACCTTTTTTTTTTCTCCAAATCAGCACTCCATTCATGCGGAGGTGTGCAGCTAGCGTATAACTACTTTTAGCGTAGCGTAGCTTAGCATAAGAATGAGTATGAAAAGCTTTTGGGATAGAAAATAATAGAACAGATGTGAAATATTTGCATGAAGTCCTTGTGATGACTGACGTGTCCTCGTTTATGGGATCTCTTAGTCACGCTGGGTCTTCTCTCGGTGGTCCGCCTCCACCATGACCAGCTGAGGGTCCTCCACAACGGGGCTGTCCACCCTCACCAGCTCCCCTTCCTCCACGTGGACGCCCAGCCCGTTCTCCTCGTTCTCCGCCTCGGTTGCCGCAGCCATGTCGGTGCTCTCCGCCGCCGCCTCCGCTTCCGCTTCGCCGTCTCGGATCTTCTTGACATGGAAGGTGAACGGCGGCACGCGGTAGACGCTGGTCTTGGAGCGGGCGTAGACGGCGTGGTCAGGCGTGAGGGACTTCTTCACCTTCTCCCTGGAGTTCTTCATCTTGACACGGCGTTCCATGTTGGGGGTCATGCGGGAGCCCAGCTTGCCTATCTTCTTCTCCAGGCTGTGTTTGGTTTTCTCCAGGTTGTCGCGGGTTCTCTGCTTGGTCTTCTCCAGGTTCTCGCGGGTTCTCTGCTTGGTCTTCTCCAGGTTCTCCTTGGTCTTCAGCTTGGTTTTCTCCATCTCCTCCTTGGTGAAGGCCTTCTTTATGCTGGCCACTTGCCGCTTGGTGGAGCGTTGAAGCCGCTTGGTTCGGGACTCCTCCACAATCTCCTCGATCTCCACTTCCTCGTCCGAGTTGAGGTTGGGCGCTTGGGCGTCGCCCTCGACGCCCTCCTCGGGAATCTGCTGGAGAGCCTCCACTGTTCCATCTTCGGCAACCGTCTCACCTGTCTTGGCTGTCTTTGGGGCCTTCACTTGGTCCTGAAAGATTAATAGAACAGAAATTAATTAGAGCATGAATTAGAGCCCTCTGGACATGAAATAACACCCCTATATTGACTTTTAAACTCAAATTTACCCAAATTTGTAAATAAAAGAAAATAAAACCTTTTAGGGGCTGCACGATGTTCGAGTGCTTAGCGCTCAGACCTCACAGCTAGGAGACCAGGGTTCAATTCCACCCTCGGCCATCTCTGTGTGGAGTTTGCATGTTCTCCCCGTGCATGCGAGGGTTTTCTTCCGGGTACTCCGGTTTCCTCCCACATTCCAAAAAACATGCTAGGTTAATTAGCGACTCCAAATTGTCCATTAGGTATGAATGTGAGTGTGAATGGTTGTTTGTCTATATGTGCCCTGTGATTGGCTGGCCAACAGTCCAGGGTATACCCCGCCTCTTGCCCGAAGACAGCTGGGATAGGCTCCAGCACCCCCGCGACCCTCGTGAGGAAAAAGCGGTAATGAAAGAATGAATGAATGAATTAGAGCGGCAGTGACATTTCCATTTTGACATTTAAAGTGATGCAAAAATTAAATTTTCTAATTAATTTCTTTTCATTATCAACAGTCAATGATTGGCCTTTGGCTAAGGAATGAAATTAGAATTGTCACTACAGCTTTAACGCTCCATGCAACTTCAGACTGCCATCTAGTGGCCACACGGAAAAGGCCTCATTTACGTATTCAACGTCTTGAGGTTGATGTGGTTGCATTTATCAAAAGCCACATCAAGGAAATATCAAAATATCAGTAAAGCTAGGAGGCTTAGAGGAAACGACTGCACTTTTTTTTCTTTTTTTGGCGTCCTCTTCGTCAGAATGAAACAACCGCATGCACGTTTCCTGTGTAAAGGTAAAGGTTTAACTTTCATTTTAAAAGCTAAATTAACACAGATGTATATTTTTATTGAAGTAATAATCAAGTCAAGATAATAGACTCACATTAGACATGGGATTATTATTATTTTTGTTCTATTTGGCAAATGCAATAATGGAAAAAGGATTAAAAAGGGACACAAATGCACCATACAGCCATTGAATGCATCAGTTTTTGTAACGTACATTCATTCATTCATTTTGTACCGCTTATCCTCACGAGGGTTGCTGGAGCCTATCCAAGCTGTCTTCGGGCAAGAGGCAGGGGTACACCCTGGACTGGTGGCCAGCCAATCACAGGGCACATATAGACAAACAACCATTCACACTCACATTCATACCTATGGACAATTTGGAGTCGCTAATTAACCTAGCATGTTTTTGGAATGTGGGAGGAAACCGGAGTACCTGGAGAAAACCCACGCATGCACGGGGAGAACATGCAAACTCCACACAGAGATGGCCGAGGGTGGAATTGAACACTGGTCTCCTAGCTGTGAGGTCTAAGTGCTAACCACTCGAACACCGTGCCGCCCCTAAAAGGTTTTATTTTCTTTTATTTACACATTTGGGTAATACCAGTTTAAAAGTCAATATAGGGGTGTTATTTCATGTCCAGAGGGCTCTAATAATGCTTAAATATTCATTCATTTTCTACCGCTTATCCACACGAGGGTCGCCAGGGTGCTGGAGCCTATCCCAGCTGTCTTCGGGCAGAGAGGCGGGGTACACCCTGGACTGGTGGCCAGCCAATCACAGGGCACATATAGACAAACAACCATTCACACTCACATTCATACCTATGGACAATTTGGAGTCGCTAATTAACCTAGCATGTTTTTGGAATGTGGGAGGAAAACCGGAGTACCCGGAGAAAACCCACGCATGCACGGGGAGAACATGCAAACTCCACACAGAGATGGCCGAGGGTGGAATTGAACCCTGGTCTCCTAGCTGTGAGGTCTGCGCGCTAACCACTCGTCCACCGTGCAGCCTGTAACGTAATTCACCTGTTGCGAAACATCAAGTTCATGGAATGCACATTGGACAGCCCGAGCGCAGACAAAAGCTATTTTTAATTCCAACTAAACTCTGTATGCTCTATAATAAAACATCAAATCCTAAATATCTGATTTGACAATGTCAAGACAGATTAACAAAAGTAAGGGCGCGTTTCCAAGACGTAAAAATGGACATTCACTCTCTTTCTGGCGCTGTGGTGAAGTGGAGTGATCCGGACGCTTCTGTCTGTCTGCATGGGTTTATTCCGGGCTGGCCTTTTCCCTCTCTCTGGATTCCAACCTTCATTCCCTGGCTACCCGCCAAGCCGGTGTTGATCCCTACATGGACCGCCTCCCGCTCCACTGCATGCACGGCGATGGGTAAACACAGGGCAGCGTCGCCATGCCGACCAGCTCCACACCTCGCCGGGTGCAGCTGGTGGAGTTTTTTTAGAAGGGCGTCCGGCTGACGCCATGACGACGCCGACGCAAAAAAAAAACGGACGACTCTTTTTAGACACATACCGAGCAAAGTGATGATGTCATAAGGTGAAAGGTGATGGGAAGACATAGTGAGAGGTGGTGACAGCTCCTGGCCTCGGCTGAATGAACTACTGTGCTCCCTAACCTTTTAAAACCGATCCCTCTTGGCCGGCGTGGAAAGCACTATTAGAGCCCTCTGGACATGAAATAACACCCCTATATTGACTTTTAAACTCTTATTACCCAAATTTGTAAATAAAAGAAAATAAAACATTTTAGGGGCTGCACGGTGTTCGAGTGGTTAGCGCGCAGACCTCACAGCTAGGAGAAAAGGGTTCAATTCCACCCTCGGCCATCTCTGTGTGGAGTTTGCATGTTCTCCCCGTGCATGCGTGGGTTTTCTCCGGGTACTCCGGTTTCCTCCCACATTCCAAAAACATGCTAGGTGAATTAGCGACTCCAAATTGTCCATAGGTATGAATGTGAGTGTGAATGGTTGTTTGTCTATATGTGCCCTGTGATTGGCTGGCCACCAGTCCAGGGTGTACCCCGCCTCTCTGCCCGGAGACAGCTGGGATAGGCTCCAGCACCCCGGCGACCCTCGTGTGGATAAGCGGTAGAAAATGAATGAATATTTAAGCATTATTAGAGCCCTCTAAACATGAAATAACACCCCTATATTGACTTTTAAACTCTTATTACCCAAATTTGTGAATAAAAGGAAATAAAACCTTTTAGGGCTGCACAGTGTTCGAGTGGTTAGCGTGCAGACCTCACAGCTAGGAGACCAGGGTTCAATTCCACCTTCAGCCATCTCTGTGTGGAGTTTGCATGTTCTCCCCGTGCATGCGTGGGTTTTCTCCGGTTCCTCCCACATTCCAAAAACATGCTAGTTTAATTAGCGACTCCAAATTGTCCATAGATATGATTGTGAGTGTGAATGGTTGTTTGTCTATATGTGCCCTGTGATTGGCTGGCCACCAGTCCAGGGTGTACCCCGCCTCCCTTGCCCGAAGACAGCCATGCATCAGCTTCCTGAAGTTGTACTGAAACCAAAGACAAAGTTCTCGTACTCCAACCGTTCACAATGTTTACGTCAAAGTCACGTAAAAATGAAACTGCATGCGAATGAGACATTGTTTAGGGCATAGGTTGCGGTGCGTTCGCGGTCTGCTTGTGACCCGGTAATGGAAAATTATGCATGCCCATTTGTGGCATGCATATAATTTCCAATTACGTACCACTGCATGTGATTCAAAAATTCAAAGTTTTCACAGAATTCTAAATATTCCAAGCTCCAAATTTCCAAATTTTCTGTACAATATTTCAGCATTCGCATTCTGAGTTCTTATTTCTCATAATTGGAGGACATGTTTTCAATATTTGTGTTCCAGGGAGAGTAGAAACTGAATGACGAGGGTGTGTTGCTGGAGTTTCCTGTGCAGTGAATCATACCTAAATGGAAATGTTGGTCTTGTGTGTGTTTGTGTGTGTGTGTGTGTTTGCGCACAACAACAGCTGAGTCAGTCGTTTTTATGAGGGAGTGCATTTACAAAAATAAAGAAAAAAAAAACAAAATTCTGAGAAAACAATATATCTACGGGCAATAAAAAAAAAACATTAAAAAATCCTGCTTGAAATATTAAATGTCATCAGAATGTTCTCGCTGTGGGTTTAATCGACTGTTGCCAGGGGCAACAGAGCAAACACTCCTCTCTGACTAAAGCTGCTGATGTCCGTCTTTCACCATCCCTCTTTCACCATCCCTCTTTCCAACCCACTGGACAATAGAAGCATCGCTTATCTGTTTTTTTTAAAATGCTGACATCCAGCACCAGTCAATTAGATGTGTGTAAACATGTAAACATGACCATATGTGTATCGCCATGACAACCGTAAGCTTCCTGTTTGTTGTCGGAGCACACAGACGTACAGCAAAAATGTCTTTTTTGCCGTCTCTGCTATTGGCTAACATACTATCAGTCTTTCAAACATTTTTTTTTTACTGTAGGTATTTCCAGGTGTGTGTGAGTGCCAGGAAAAAAAGCTCCGGAGGAGAAGTTGTTTGGCGCGGCCTGTTTTTGTTGGCATGCGTACATCACTAGACGCTGCATATAAGACAAACTTTGTTTTTTTCCGGAATAATTCTGCAACCCGGGCTGCACGGTGGTCGAGTGGTTGGCGCGCAGGCCTCGCAGCTAGGAGACCCGAGTTCGATTCCAACCTCGGCCATCTCTGTGTGGGTTTTCTCCGGTTTTCTCCGGTTTCCTCCCACATTACAAAAACATGCTAGGTTAATTAGCGACTCCAAATTGTCCATAGGTATGAATGTGAGTGTGAATGGTTGTTTGACTATATGTGCACTGTGATTGGCTGGCCACCAGTACCAGGGTGTACTCCAGCCTCTCTGCCCGAAGACAGCTGGGATAGGCTCCAGCACCCTCGAGACCCCCCCCCTGAGAAAATTAATGAATGAATTCTGTAGGACAGGCGGTGTACAAAGTGCGGCGCAGGGCTATTTGAGGCACCTCGTTTTTAATGGACATGAGCCATATTCTACAAATTGGCCAAATTTCAGAATAACAGCATCTGACACCCTGGTGGCGGCGTCAATATTTTCTGGGTGTATTTTTGGGCGATTGCGGGTGCGAGCTTGGGAGCCACCCGTTTATGATTTGTAAGGGGGGGGGTGTGTAGTAGTTTTCCTTGGACTGTGTTTGCATCTCCTGTTCCTACTTCCTGGTATTATCCATATTTTAAGGTGTGTTATTAATTAATAAAGACTTTATTGAACCAATCTTCCATCATGTCCTTGAACCCCCCGCGGTAATGCTACATGAAATGATTGGGAAACACGACAATGGGCGTCGTCTGGTATCGTAGACCAATACGTTTAGGAATACTGCTGCATTTAAATTCCTGATCACTCTCCACCAACATGTCTGCTGTTCCTTTTCGGGAAGTGGGACGACTGGGACTTCATGGTGGCACGCAAGTGGGCGAGGGAGAGAAAGAGAGAGAGAGAGATCAGCTGTCGGATCCCGTCTGCTCCTTGCAGCTGTGGGGCCTCGCTTTCACAATGAGTGATATCGCACGACGTATGCACGGAACGGCGGTAGGACGTCCTTAAAATAAGCAACCTCGATGCGTCTGGGCGATCAATCGTGACGGTCAAACACGAGCTCCAAATAAAGCTGCAACAACCGAGCATTCATGCTGACGGGAACGCAGACGGTGGAGTAAGAAGCAGCGACAACTCACCTCAGAGTTTCCACGGGTGGAAGACTCGGAACAAATATCCACTCTTTTGGGACATTATGTAAGATTTAACATGTTTTTTACAGTTATATGTCACCGAAAGGACACTTGTTTGTGTCATATTGTTCAATTTGTTAGCATGACTAGTATGAAAAAATGTAGCAATGCTACTTGTTTACTTAGCTAGTCCAAAAAAATTAAAATATTATGTTATATATATTCATTAATTCATTCATTTTCTACCGCTTATCCTCACGAGGGTCCTCGTGCTGGAGCCCTTCGGGCGAAAAGCGATGTACACCCTGGACTAGTCGCCAGCCAATCACAGGGCACATATAGACAAACAACCATTCACACTCACATTCATACCTATGAACAATTTGGAGTCGCTAATGCTAACCTAGCATGTTTTTGGAATGTGGGAGGAGAAAACCCACGCGTGGAACGTGCAAACGCCACACAGAGATGGCCGAGGATGGAATCGAACTCGGGTCTCCCAGCTGTGAGGTCAGGACGCTAACCACTAGCCCGCCATGCAGCTCAGGGGTGCAGAATTATTCCGGAAAACAGGTTGCGCCAAACGACTTCTACCCCGTACGCTTACCACTTGACCACCGTGCATCCCTATTTATTTATTTATTTATTTATTTATTTAATTAATTTTTAAATAGTACAAGTATGTTGAGACAAACAACCATTCACACTCACATTCATACCTATGGACAATTTGGAGTCGCTAATGCTAACCTAGCATGTTTTTGGAATGTGGGAGGAGAAAACCCACGCGTGGAACGTGCAAACTCCACACAGAGATGGCCGAGGGTGGAATCGAACTCGGGTCTCCCAGCTGTGAGGTCAGCACGCTAACCACTAGACTACCATGCAGCTCAGGGGTGCAGAATTATTCCGGAAAACAGGTTGCGCCAAACGACTTCTACCCCGTACGCTAACCACTTGACCACCGTGCATCCCTATTTATTTATTTATTTATTTATTTATTTATTTATTTATTTATTTATTTATTTATTTATTTATTTATTTATTTATTTATTTAATTTTTAAATAGTGCAAGTATGTTGAGACAAACAACCATTCACACTCACATTCATACCTATGGACAATTTGGAGTCGCTAATGCTAACCTAGCATGTTTTTGGAATATGGGAGGAGAAAACCCACGCGTGGAACGTGCAAACTCCACACAGAGGTGGCCGAGGGTGGAATCGAACTCGGGTCTCCCAGCTGTGAGGTCAGGACGCTAACCACTAGACCACCATGCAGCTCAGGGGTGCAGAATTATTCCGGAAAACAGGTTGCGCCAAACGACTTCTACCCCGTACGCTAACCACTTGACCACCGTGCATCCCTATTTATTTATTTATTTATTTATTTATTTATTTATTTATTTATTTATTTATTTATTTATTTATTTATTTATTTATTTATTTATTTATTTATTTATTTATTTAATTTTTAAATAGTGCAAGTATGTTGAGACAAACAACCATTCACACTCACATTCATACCTATGGACAATTTGGAGTCGCTAATGCTAACCTAGCATGTTTTTAATAGTAATAATAACAAAATCAACATGTTTTATTAACTTTTTTTATTAAATAAATATTTATATATTTTTATCAAATTAATTATTTATTTGTATTTTTTTCAATAAAATTTTGTAAAACAGAGTTTGGCAAACAACAATAAAGTCCCAATATAAAAAATATTTTTCATATTTTACTTTTCAGGCCCTCGTGGTCTAGTCCATCATGTTTACACCTGCACTGTTCAACATGGCCGAAAAGGAGCAGATAGATGTCCAATTTGTCCAAGATGTTACCAATTTTCTAATAAAATGCAAATGTCTACTAGTAACATTAATAGAGTTTGTAGATATTTTTTAGTATTTTATTTTAGTATTTATTATTTTTTATAGTATTTTATTTAGTATTTATATTGATGATACTTATGTACTAGCAAGTTTCTGAAGTGACCGGGCATGCTTGCTGACATGCAACAGTGAAATATGGCGCCTGTCGGCCATCTTTCCACTGCCTCTCAAGTCTAAAGTAAGGCACGCTGAATTTGAAGACAGACGATATAGTGTCTGAGTGGTGTTGCAAATAAGAACCTCCGTTGGGGTTCTGGGTTAAAGGTTCCGAGTTGGAGTACGGCGGGACCGGGAGGGGTAAAATCTGAAACGAAGGGAGGGGAGCGGGGTAGATGCCAGCGAGATGAATCACAAAGCCAACTTAGCATCACTTGGCGGTTTTGTTTTTGAAGTCCCCCAGTTGTCGGGCTCTGAGGGGGGGCTTAGCGAAGTGCCGCATAACGACTGCACGGCGGTAACAAAGTGGAACTGATTGCTGCACGCCGTGGGCGGGGCTGACGGCTAAAATGTAGCGCCGGGCGAAACTAGTTGGCCGCGATCCCCCCCGAGAGGTCGATGAGTTTGGCACAAAAAACTGACAAGTGAGACGTGTGAGAGTGGAGTGCGGGGGGGTGGGGGGGGTTATATCAGCTGCAACCAAACACACCCAGATTCCAGTCCGCACGCTCCGACACAAGACATCACGAACCCGATTAAAATCGATGCGTTGATACGCAGACATGAATAGGACGAGTCAAATAAAGCCTCATCCTCATAAAAGTAACTTTATCAGGCAGGATGTGCGATGTTGTCGTTTTAGACGCCCCATACAATGGTAACATAGACCTAGCCCCTGCTGGCCGTTTGAAAGAATGCAGCTTCACTGTAACTTCCGGGTGTTTAAGCTGCTACTTCAAACCCTAACCATGTTGTTACGGCCATGTTATAATCTCCTCTAAAAAAAAAAAAGACTAAAATCATCACACAGCAACTTAACACTCAAAGGTAGGTAAGAAATATACAAGACAAGGACCTTTTTGAGTTTGTAATAAAAAAGAAAACTATTTTAACTACGAGTACGAGCTGCTACTTCAAACCCTAACCATGTTGTTACGGCCATGTTCTTATCTCATGGCATCTCCTACTTCCTCATATCCTACTAATCGTTTAAATACTGCGTCGCCCGCGAGCCAGTGAGGAAACGGGAGCTCTTTCTTTCCCAGGAGCCAATCACGAGCTATAACAGATTGGTGTCATCTTAGAAAAAAAGGCTAAAATCATCACACAGCAACTTAACAGTCAAAGTTAGGTAAGAAATAACTATTTTAACATAAAATAAAATAGAAAACTATTTTAACTTCTTTCCATCATGCACTGCTTCCCATCTCATCAGAGGAAGGTAGGATTGTGCGGCTTCAACAGGAAATTACAGTAATTAATTGCTTTTAATTAATTAATTGTATTAATTACAATTCACAAATTGTAAATTTTAATTAAATAATTCTTAGTTCCTTAATAATAATAGTAATAATACAATTTATTTGTATAGCGCTTACAGCGCAGTAATTAATTTCTTTTAATTAATTAATTTTATTAATTACAATTAACAAATTATTAATTTTAATTAAATAATTCTTAGTTCCTTAATAATAATAATAATAATAATACATTTTATTTGTATAGCGCTTACAGCGCAGTAATTAATTTATTTTAATTAATTAATTTTATTAATTACAATTAACAAATTATTAATTTTAATTAAATAATTCTTAGTTCCTTAATAATAATAATAATAATACATTTTATTTGTATAGTGCTTACAGCACAGTAATGAATTACTTTTAATTAATTAATTTTATTAATTACAATTTACAAGTTATTAATTTTAATTAAATAATTATTAGTTCCTTAATAATAACTATAATAATAATAATAATAAATTTTATTTGTATAGCGCTTTTCAAAATACTCAAAGATGCTTTACAGTAAAGAAACATGGAGTTGAGTAAAAGATGCATTAAAATACAGCATTCATACATTCATTCAGAGCTAAAAAAAAAAAAAACAAGGCTAAAAGAGAAAGTAGCTGGCCCCTTATTGGTTTGGGGTATGACATATATGGGGGACATATATTTTACCACTGTTGCCAGCTAACACGACCGCGGGTGTAATTATAAAATCATCCTAAAGATATGTAGCTATTCTAGGTGCATAGAGACCGAGTTAAATTCGGATTAAAACATGACACCCGTAGTTAACGCCGCATTATTAAGCTATAACGTCCATCGGCGGCAAGCAAGGCCGAAAGCCGGGAAGTAACGACCGCACACACGCAGGTACCGCCCTTAAAAAGGACCTGCATATATTCCATTGACATTCAGTGTCGCCGCAACCTCCGCATGCCTAACCCTTATCTCATCCTTAACCCCATTCTGAGTCTAAACTGGTCCCGCTGCAGCACATTAACACACACAAAGGGGAAAGCGGTAAAAGTCCAGTGGAGAGTTGCAACCGCGCCAATATCTCGCCGGCCTGTTGAATGAAAAACAATAAATAGAACACAGAGGGAGGGTAACAGAATAGCCACGGGCACCATGATAGGGGCTACCTCGTTGTACAGCTGCTCGGAAAACGTGATCCTGGTTCTAACAATGATAACGCTATTAGTGTTGATTCATTAAAATGCTTTTAGTCGGGGTTGAGCCATTCCTTAAATGACACAGCACGGATAAAGATTCAAGCTAACTTTGCCGGACTTGCATGGATACGAGTACATCTGTACTAACAAGAATTTTGTCAGATTTTGTGCAAAAAAAAAATAAAAAAAATAAAAATCTACCGTAAAGCGTTGGAATGACAAGCTACACAGACAGCCCTGTGATAATAACTTGATGAGCCAGAGCTCAAAGAAAAAATAAAAAAAAGATCTGTGGCGCTCCAAATGTGTCTGTGGCAGGCCGCAAAACCAAATAGGAAGTACCACGGTGCAACAATGTGTAGAAGAGTGCAACGTATATCAATTTAAAAAAGACCGTTTTGGAAAACCAAGAAAATATAGCTGGATAGGTGCTGATTCTGGAAGATCTAGAAAGCTTTCTGAGTGGGAAAAATGAGCATAATAAGTTTTTATTATTATTATTTTATTTTTTATTATTATTTAGCATAATAACATTTTTATTATATATATATATAATAGTATATATAATGTATATATATTATATTTTTAATTTTAATTGTAAAATATTTAAAATAAGTTAAAAAAATATTTATAGGCCTATGTAATAACCTATTGAGTGTTATTGACCTGTAACAATATTTTAGGAACGTTATACAGTTTATGATTGGAACGTCTTGAATGCAGTTTATGAAAGGTATGAAAATTAATTCTGTCTTGTGTGTACACCACAGATGAAAAGTTTGGGCTTCCTTTATGCCTTAATAATAATAATAATGATAACAATAACAATAACAATAACAATAATAATAATAATAATAATAATAATAATCATAATAATAATAAACATTAAATTGGATTTATTCATCAATTTTACTGTATGCACCCCCAATGCAGACAACATCAGAAACACCTGCTCGGCGTAATTTATTAAGCCCAAATATCTTCGCTTGCATGTCTGCCGGATGCCAATAGTGTAATCCGCTCCTGCTGCAAAAATTCCGATGCAGGGAACGTGAAAACCTTTCGGCATACCAAAGCAGATCCTCTGACTAACTGACACGCATGAAAGCGAAAGCTCTCTTGACCTCTTATGCTCTAGATGCTTGCTAGAAAAAGACATATTTAAGACTTAGTCAGTGTTAATGTGAAAATATACAGTAGATGGACATTTGCATATTCACGGATTTCTTTTCTCTGCTTTAAATTGTAAACAATTCCTTTCTTTATGATAACTTCAAGGAAAAGTGTACTTTTTCTAGAATTCCCAATCCTTATATAAGACTTGAACACACCTCTTTCTCTTTTCTGTGCGTTATAAAGATATAAAAATAGGTAAAAAGAGACAACACAATGTGACCTGCATATTAACATTATTAGGGCTCAAGCACTGACTATTGTAATCGTAATGTTTATTATTATTATTATTATTATTCTCCCAAAATGATCGTGATTTTGAGGGCCTTAACATGCCCGAAAACTCACCAAATTTGGCGAGCGCATCAGGTCTGGCGAAAAATTTGATATTTTACGTATGGGTTTCAAATATAATGTTAATATATAATGTATAATGTAAAATAAATATAAAATATAATGTAATTGACTCTGCGCCACCTTGAAATTTAAAAAAAAATTAGCCCCCGCCACCAGTTTCACCGATCGTCACGAAACTTGATGGATACGTCTATCACGACAGGACGCACCAAAAAGTCTCAAGAACCCATATTGCAAAACCAACAGGAAGTCGGCCATTTTTAATAGCGTCGGCCATTTTCAGGCCAGAAGTAGGCGCCACAAGTACCTTCCGCACGGTCCGATTGTCGCAAATTTTTTAATGGAGGTTCGGGGCGTCGGACGGGACGTGACCGCATATCCGCCTTGTAGTGTCGCCCCCTCCTGGTAGAAAATTGTAAGTCCCGTAACTCCCTTGCGACTTATTCGATCACCCCGTTTTTTTTGTACGACGTGTCCGCGCGCGAGCGTACCCCCTGACTCGCACATCAGGGTGCTCGAGCCCGCTCATCACTGCTTGCGGTTTTAATTATTTATTATTATTATACTGAAAGGTCAAATTAACGCAAGGTGTAGCGTTTATTTCGATGTTGCGTTGAGTAAAAATATCGTAATTATGACATGTTAGCATGAATGTGCCTGTTGCTACATGGCTACAGCATTAATAGAAAAACCATAAAACCTTGTTGGAGGGCTTTGGAGGTGTTTTAATAGCGGGCTTTGGATACGGAATAGGTGCATGCCATTACTTTTTTTATCTGTTTTTATATCTTTAGAACGCACACACAAAAAAAAAAAAGTGTGTTCAGGACAAACAAGCGCTGCTGCTGCAAGCTAAACCTCCAGCAGCCGGACGTGAGAACATCTGCTAAAAACAGAGCGGCGCGGGGGCGAGTGTCAAGTTCACAACGGTAGCGCCGTCGCTCAGCGGCTCGGCCGTCACCCTCTCTCGAACATTATCTCACAATGTGGCCTTTATTTTACGACTTTTGTTTTCCAAAATAATTCGGCTGCTGACAGGTACAAATAGCCTGCTCTCTCAAATCATGAAGGGGGGGGGGGGGGACCTTTAGCATGCTAACTACTGTACATCATCTTGTGCTGCAGGAGCGTGCCAACTATGCTCAGAGGCGGGGGTGGGGCCAGCGTTTAGGGGCCGAATATTTTTATTTACACCTATCGTATTTATAGCTTTTGACTGCGTAATCATAATGGGAGTGGCCGGAAGAAAAACCTTCACACGACACCGCGCAACATTCTAAAATGCTGTTTGCAGACATTGCTCGCTGTTTTCTGTTAAAGCTAACGACTTCCGTGTGACGCCGCTTCATTTTCGCGATGAAAATAATAAACTTCCCCAGGTCTGTGCCAACACGGGAAATTGGTGCATGGCAAGTTTTGCACAAATATGCAATGTCTTTTTTTACTACCACATGTCTGACTCATTGGTTAGCATGCAAACAATTACTGTTGCAGCACCGTAGGGGCTACCTGATGCAGGCCGATATTGTTTTGCTGTGAGTATTATCACGCTAAATAATGTAGGCTCAGCCTCGCCCCCGTCAGCCAATCACAGGGCACATATAAACAAACATATAAACAAAACTCAGATCTCCTAGCTGTGAGGTCTGCGCGCCAACCACACGACCACCGTGCAGCCCGGTTACAAAACATTCATTCAACTCCACACAGAGAGTGGAATTGAACTCTGGTCTCCTAGCTGTGAGGTCTGCGCGCTAACCACTCGAACATTGTGCAGCCCCTAAAAGCTTTTATTTTCTTTTATTTACAAATTTGGTTAATACAAGTTTAAAAGTCAATATAGGGGTGTTATTTCATGTCTAGAGGGCTCTAATAATGCTTAAATATGAATTCATTTTCTACCGCTTATCCACACGAGGGTCACGGAGGGTGCTGGAACCTATCCTAGCTGTCTTCAAGCGAGAGGCGGGGTACACCCTGGACTGGTGGCCAGCCAATCACAGGGCACATATAGACAAACAACCATTCACACTCACATTCATACCTATGGACAATTTGGAGTCGCTAATTAACCTAGCATGTTTTTGGAATGTGGGAGGAAACCGGAGTACCCGGAGAAAACCCACGCATGCACGGGGAGAACATGCAAACTCCACAGATCTCCTAGCTGTAAGGTCTGTGCGCTAACCACACGACCACCGTGCAGCCCGGTTACAAAAAATGGTTTCCAATACTGTAAAATTGAGTTGAATATTAGTAAAAAATTTAATTATGATTATAAATCTACATTAATTCACTCAGATGGCAGCTGCTTGCTTAGTATTATGCAACTCCTCCCCCTCAAAAAACGCCATAGTCAGCATGACTGGATCCCTATGCAAATGAATCACTTGGGCTTTTTTTAAATGTGCCCCATGATTCTGCCTAACAACAAGTGACCATGCGGCATATTTTCACGATTCTTTTTCTACTTTATGGCGGATGAATGGAAATGAAACACGGTTGTCTTGTTGTGTTCTGTATCGCTGGTGTGGACGCCGGAGAATTAGCGCAAAGAGGCGGTGTCGTGATCATCACCTGTCAATCACAAAGCTGGGATTGTAGCCCCCTTTTACACCGCCTAAAAAAAACCGAATTTATCCGCTGTTGCTGTGCTGTATAAAACCTAACCGAGTTCTAGGTACCGCTTTTTTCCACCTGTGCTTTTCATACAGAACACAACAAAGCACGGTATTGCTGCTTTTGCCATTGTGCAAAGATCGGAGAAGCAGCAATACTTGAAGACATCTATGATCTAGTACACCTGGAAGATGAGGACTTTGAAGTTGCGCCTCTTGAGCAGCTCGCCCTCGTTGCTCTCCAGCTTCTTGATCTGGCCCGCCTGCTTCTCCAGGTTGCTCCGCACCGTCTTGACGTTGACGCTGACTTTGCGGACCTTGTCCAGCATCTTGTTAACGGTGGTGGCCGTCCCCAGGTGGCTCTTGGAGAGCTTGCTCAGCTCCCCCTGGATGGTGGACACCGACTTCTCCATGGCCTCCTGCCGAGCCTCCAGCCCGTTCTGAGTCAGCTGGATCTGGTCCACTACCCCGATGATTTTGTCGAGGAGGGACAGAACCATGACGCCGTTCACCTGGGCTTCGGTCTTCTCTGCAGAGCTGACAGCCAGCACCAGGTCCACTTCTTCGGCGACTTTACCGCCGTCCACCGCCGGCTCTGTGGCAGCGCCCACAAGTGCGACCTCGTCGTCATCGTCGTAGGGGACCTCTGCCACAGTACCGAGCTCTTTCTGGACCGATGTATCCGCCATGGCTGTCAGCTCCAAAAAAACAGCTTGCACTCCCTCTGCAGATAAAAATAAACCCCTTTAAAAATGACAAACAGGAGCGTCTCGGATACCCTCTTGCTTCTCGAAACGTTGCTGGCCTTCTTCTCCCTCGTAGCCTCTCACACTAAACCCTCTGTGCCACTGCTCCGGGATGCCAGCAAGCCAAGGGGAGTTGGGCCTCTCAAAGCTCAGGCACTCAAATGCCTCCGCTCCATGTGAAACCACCCAGTCAGATTTTTTTCCTGACGAACCCCTACTGGCTCCACCTTGCTGCCGGGACTCCACCCCGTTCTGTACCCCACACCCCTGGCACATGGGCGGCGTATCAGCAAGTGACAAACAGCGGACATGATACACTGTTTGAGTGAAGGCAGAGGCGGGATATAAAATGACATTAACTGAACCCGGGTGCATTAAAAAAATGAAAAAAAATTAATTAAATTAATAATGTTGACATTTATACCTTTTCTTAATAGAAAACTGAATTAGCAATGTGTAATTCATTCTGCAGTTCTTAGCTACTACCACTAGATGGCGGTAAGCAAAACAGGAGCCCAGAAAAGGACAATTGATACATTTAATCAACAAATATACATGCATATATACATATTACACAATATATATGTGTGTATATAATATATATGTATACTATATTGTCTTCAAACCAAATGTAACGGAAAAACAAACTTAATATTTGTTTCTGTGCTGTTTGTTTTTCAGGTGACACTCACCTTTCATTCAGATCCAGCACGGGGATAACAAATTCACAGCCATCCATGCTCAATTTGTTACCTTTTCCCATAATAAATAGCGTTAAACGGTAAGTGTTGATGTTAGCATTTAGCATTGCACTGTCTACAATAGTGTGGTATAGCCAGCTCATTCAAGCTAATGCAATGTTTACAGAAACTCACTACTGCCCCCATTTGGTTGGATTGTTGTAATACCTTGAAACGGAAGGCATTGTGTGTTTCCGGTATGTCCTTTCAAAGTAAGTCATCTATTGGGCTCGGCTATTGCGACAACTACTAATAAAAATTTTGTATCTAGAGCATGCTAACATAAAATGAGCGCACTCGCTCAATTCCACATGTCCAAAAAGAAGATTTTATGCGACACCTACCTTCTAATTGGTCGTCTGTTCAAATACGAACCCATAGCGTTCGTAATTCAGCCACAAAAAGAGAGAAAGCCTAGCATATGATTACTAATTCAGTCCAAGATGGTGAAAGTTGTTTCTGTCAGTCAACAACGTTTATTTCTGTTTTGGGACGTTAGCACGGGAGGAGTGAGGGAAGTGGTCACGTGATTGAAAATCCCACTTCCGCTTTGAGGGCTCTCGCTGACAAATGGACTCTTCACTCTTCTCTTCGCTGCCACTAAAAAGTAGACCATAACAAACACGGAAAAGACAGAAAGACAACCAGAAATCTCCATCTAATCGGTAAGTAAACCGATTTAAAAATAATATATACACTGGATTATTATTATAATATTTCTATCAAGACAGTCCATGATGCGAAAGTAAAATATTGATCAACAGGTGCGCGATGTTAGCTAACTTTAACTGTATATTTCCTATTATACTAGCAAAACAAAGCTAATTAGCTAATCTAGCGAGCACATCATATGTTAGCATATGTTATTAAGTTTATAATGTCGTCGTATGCATCACGTTCCGGAAGTGGAAACGCTTTCTTATATGGCTATAAGTTTGCATATATATAAACAGTACAGCTAGCTGGGGTTCTACCGGCGCCATTGTGAGCATTTTTATAACCATTATATAGTCGTGTATTAGCATATTAGCTGTGAATTATGTGTCTTTTCCTGCTTTCGACAGGTGAAGCTGTCAAAGAGCTAACCGGACAGGTGAAGGTGTTATAAAAAAATAACATTTAGACTGCATATAGTAACAAAATAATGTTTTTATAGTGAAGTTGCATGCAGAAGTCAAGGGAGTTGTGAAGCTTAATGGTGCTACAGGTCACATGCTCCCCTCATAATCCACAGATAAGCCCTGTGTGGTCCTTTTTGTCTCCTCCTCCTACAAAGTGGTTATGGCACCTCTTTAGGCTAAGAAATGCATTGTTTATCCATGCCTGGCATCCCAGAAATGACCCAAATTAGTCTCTGCTGTCAAGCCATTGCTTTATTTGCATTGTGCTATTAGTCTATGCTAGCGTAACCGCATTCCTGCACCCATCATGGGATCAGCGTGAAGGCAACCGGATTTTCTTTCCTCTGGCCGTCACATGTCGACCTCTCACGCTGGTGGCAAACTGCACACATAGCTGATACACAAGGGAGCTTCTCCATTATAAATGTGATTTGTTGCAGGTGCCGGAGCAGGAGCCATCATGGGGGAACTCTTCAGAAGCGAGGAGATGACGCTGGCTCAGCTCTTCCTGCAGTCGGAAGCGGCCTACTGTTGCGTCAGTGAACTGGGAGAGATCGGGATGGTGCAGTTCCGTGATGTGAGTCTCCGATCCTCATCTCCATCATGTGCTCGTTCCTCACATGAACACCCCCGAGGGAAGCTTTTGTGCTAGAGAGCTAAAGTGAAGGTTCTCTCATCTGTGCGGTTTTGCTTTATTTTCTCGCAGTTAAACCCTGATGTCAACGTCTTCCAACGCAAGTTTGTCAACGAAGTGCGGCGATGTGAGGAAATGGATCGCAAACTGAGTACGTTGAAAATGACTTGCAGGATATGCCTTCCTATTTATAATTTTATTTTACTATGGTTTTAGGTTTTAACATTGATGTAAATAAAAAAATATATACACTGGATTAAAATCAAGATTTTATCGGAATTAATTAGTAATTTTATGAGAATAAAGATTTGAGAATTAATTTAATATAAAAGATTTTTTTTTTAGAAACAAAGCCACAATATTTTAACAGTCATAATATTTGAGTATAATTCATTATAAGTCAGTAATTTTAGGAGGCCGATGCTACAATGAAAACCTGAAAATAAATCTAAAGTAGGATAATACGAGAAAAAAGTAAGCAGCGAGAAAAAGTCATAATTTTACTGGAATTAAAGCATCAGCGTGAAGTGATATTATTACAAGAAACAAAGTAAAACTGCAGTTTATATAAATAAGTATATACAGAAAAAAACATTTACTTACAACTACTTATATGTAATACATTATTAAAGTGTAACATTATGTAAGTTGCTCATGCTTCTGATCATCAGGGTTTGTGGAGAAGGAGATCAAAAAGGCCAACATCCCAATAGTCGACACCGGCGAGAACCCAGAAGTCCCCTTCCCTAGAGACATGATCGACTTGGAGGTGCCCCGCTCACCGTAAAAATCCGCCAGTTGTGCCGTCGCTTACTTCCTTGTCTCCTCCTCTCTTTCAGGCCACCTTTGAGAAGCTGGAGAACGAGCTGAAGGAAATAAACACCAACCAGGAAGCCCTGAAGAAGAACTTCCTGGAGCTGACCGAGCTCAAGCACATTCTGCGGCGCACTCAGCAGTTTTTTGACGAGGTCAGCCTGACTGTACCGAAATTGTGTACTTTATTTCCCTCCCCACATCAGTGCTGCTCCATTGCCTTCTAAGTTGTCTTTAGTGAAGTTTAATGAGTCGTTCTGCGACATGATGGAGGTTAATCATTCAACCAAACATCTAGGAGTTTAGCTATTAACCCTCTTTTTTTAACCATAAATTGACTCTCATGCAGATGGAGGACCCGACTCTACTGGAGGAGTCATCCACCCTGCTGGACCCCAACGAGGCCCATCGAGGAGCTCCGTTGCGGCTTGGGTGAGTCTTTTTGGTGTTTTGCAAAAAAAAAATAAAAAGTTAATGATTCAGGTGCTGATGAAAATGTGTCTCTGTTACAGATTTGTAGCGGGAGTCATCGGAAGGGAACGCATTCCCACGTTTGAGAGGATGCTGTGGAGAGTTTGCAGAGGGAACGTGTTCCTGAGGCAGGCTGACATCGAAGACCCCCTGGAGGACCCCCATTCGGTGAGACTGCAGCTTTATAGTGGGAGCAATGAGTGTAAAGGTCTTCTTACGGGGTTAAATTTGTCTCCAGAGCGATCAGGTCCACAAGTCGGTCTTCATCATCTTCTTCCAGGGAGACCAGCTGAAGAATAGAGTGAAGAAGATCTGCGAGGGGTGAGGGAACAAAGCTGAATTTGTATTTTGTGTTATTATTTTCTCATACTTCCTCCGTTGTGTCTTCAAGCTTCCGAGCAACCTTGTACCCGTGTCCCGAAACCCCCCAGGAGAGGAAAGAGATGCTGGCGGGGGTGAACGCTCGCATCGATGACCTGCAAATGGTAAATCATCTCAAAAAGGAACCCCATGAGAAAACGTTTGGCACCACTGTCCGGGTTTGGGCCTGCAGGTGCTGAACCAGACCGAGGACCACAGACAGAGGGTCCTGCAGGCGGCGGCCAAGGCGGTGCGCGTGTGGTTCATCAAGGTGAGGAAGATGAAGGCCATCTACCACACCCTCAACCTTTGCAACATCGACGTCACCCAGAAGTGTCTCATCGCCGAGGTGTGGTGCCCCGTCTCGGACCTGGACTCCATTCAGTTCGCTCTGCGCAGGGGCACGGTGAGACGCCTACTTTTACGTATTCATCTAATTTGCATAATTGGCCATGATGCATTGCTTTTTACAATGTGCCACCGCCATAAACAATACATGGTCTATTGCATCCGCTTGTATTTGATTACTAAATAAACACTTCCTGTCCTTCATTTTTATTGCGTAACCATTCTAACTAAAGTGAACAACACTGATCCCTCATGCTACATCTTCATATTCTCTGGCAGAGCAAGTGCGTTCGAGGGACATATTATGAAGCGGAGTTACTGTGCACAGTGCCATTATAATGTGTGTACTAACAAGGGCGAACTGGTAGCGCCAAATCTATTCTGTGGCAGTCTGAATTGAATTGTGGCGGGCCACCATGCATAAATGAACATATGGCAAACACAAGCCATCGTAAATACTTGAATGAATGCTTCCTTACAGTTCATGGTCTACTTTGCAGCGGTTGGAAAATAACACTAGCATTAACAGCTGTGGCTGTAGGCAACGTCCTGATGTGATAGTCATAAATATCACAAAAATATGAAAAAAATCATGTATCGGGAGTGGTCACTTACCTCAGCATGCGCTTTAAAATAGACTATCACGCTACTCAGGTGTTAAGTCATGTGTGTTGCATTTACTGTACCGCCGTTTACAGTGAACTCATCACTGTAGCTGCTGTGTTGTGGTCATGAATGAGCATGCGGTCTAGGAGAGATACAGTTTTTCGACCGCCCGTTTAACAGCCCGTCCTCTTTATGGTTTTGTTAAATAAACAACTAGGCTATAATTAGAATATTTGGCGTAAATGAGGTGTGTTTTCGTGTCCTAATTCTGCTCTGCGTGCCTCCAGGAGAAGAGTGGCTCCACCGTGCCTTCCATCCTGAACAGGATGCAGACCAAACAGACCCCGCCCACTTACAACAAGACAAACAAGTTCACCTCTGGCTTTCAAAACATTGTGGACGCCTACGGAATCGGCAGCTACCGCGAGATCAACCCAGGTATGAATTGTTCTCGCTATTCATGTCGCATCCCGTCACCCGTCGTGACGTGTCTCTTCTTCCACGCCGCCTCCCCACCCTTCCCAGCGCCATACACCATCATCACCTTCCCCTTCCTCTTTGCCGTCATGTTCGGCGACCTGGGCCACGGCGTGCTCATGACCTGTGCCGCTCTCTATCTCGTGTTGAGGGAGAGCCGCCTGATCGCTCAGAAGAACGACAACGAGGTATCGGCACCTCATCACCCCGCTCCGTCTCATCGATCCCTCCCATTACGCAACATGCCCACTCCACTTGCAGACTTAAAATAATCATCACAAGTGTGTCATTGCAGATGTTCAGTATGGTGTTCGCCGGGCGCTACATCATCCTACTGATGGGAATCTTCTCCATCTACACGGGCATCATCTACAACGACTGCTTCTCCAAGTCTTTAAACGTCTTTGGCTCAGGCTGGAGCGTCCGCCCTATGTTTGACGCCCGAGTGGGAGGCAACTGGACGTAAGCGCGGGTGTCGAACTTCTTTAAAAGATGACAAATAAATGATCTCTTATACCTTTTGTGTTTAAGGATGGAGTTACTTGAAAGCACCTCGGTTTTGCAGTTGGACCCGGTGGTAGATGGCGTGTTCAGAGGACCCTACCCCATCGGCATTGACCCGGTACGCCATTTTGTGTGTCTGGAGCTACACCCCTGCTATAGGGACGCTTGTGATTGTTAAGGCGGTGTATATGAAGCCTTGTATTCATAAATTCATAAAGCTCTAAATATTTACACTAAACACCGACTTCCCTTCTACGTCAGATCTGGAATATTGCGAAAAACAAGCTGACTTTCCTCAACTCCTTCAAAATGAAAATGTCCGTCATCCTGGGAGTCATCCACATGCTGTTTGGCGTCACCCTCAGCCTCTTCAACCATCTGTGAGCATTCCTCTCATCCCATACGTGTGGTCTTGGTCGGATAGCAAACTGACTCTATCGCTCTCTGCTCAGGTACTTCAAGAAGCCCCTGAACATCTACTTGGGCTTCATCCCTGAGATCGTCTTCATGGCCAGCCTCTTCGGCTACCTGGTGTTGCTCGTTTTCTACAAGTGGCTGTCGTACGATGCCCGGACATCCCGAGACGCTCCGAGTCTTCTCATCGCCTTTATTAACATGTTCCTGTTCAACTACAGTGACCCTAGTGTCAAACCTCTTTATACCGGACAGGTGGGTTACAAATAATTAAGCCTTTTACATCTAGAAAGGAACTAATTTTCATTTATTTGTTTCCGAATCTGCAGCAAGCCCTGCAGTCCCTCCTGGTAATCATCGCCTTGGCGTGCGTTCCTTGCATGTTAATCGTGAAAACCCTGGTCCTGCGACGGCAGTACCTGTGGCGCAAAAACCTTGTAAGACACACTTAGTTATAGTTAGACCTCCACCGTTCCTTCAACTTTTCCCCAAACCCCCGACATGTTGTAACATCGACAGGGCACGCAAAACTTCGGCGGCATCCGTGTGGGCAACGGGCCCACCGAGGACGAGGCGGAAATCATCCAGCACGACCAGCTGTCGCAACACTCCGAAGAGGAACCCGAGGTGAGACGTTGCGTGTCGCTGTCCTGGTGTCGGACCGAGGGTTTTTAATCATTTATTTGCAAACAGAAACCTCATTCCACTGCAAAAAAAACATCCATTATGTATGAAAGTTCTCATGTTACTCAACATTGTACACTTCTTACAGTGGAGCCTGTAAGGCTCAGAGGAAATAATGGGGATAGAAAGAGTCAAACTAGTACTATAATAATAATAATAATAATAATAAAATTTATAATATAATAATAATAATAATAATATAATTTTTACAAATTTCCCCACTGAGGGACGAATAAAGGCATATCTTAATCTTAAAAACTATTAACTCTATAGGCAATGTTTAAGTCACTTTTAACATAAAAACAAAAGTAATCTGCTAAGGCTAATACACACACAGTCGTCATCACATTACATTTTTTTCTTTGCTGTTACTGGTACGCTTCCCAATAAAAAACAACGAAATGCGTGCCTTCAAAGGGCGTATTTTCCCCCCAAAATTTGGCTTTGAACGTTCCATTTTGGAGGCTCCACTGTAGAAGACATCCATCTTGTGACTTTTTGTTGTTCACCACATTCTCCACTTTTTCAGTGTGTAACTCCCAACTTCCATGCTTTTCCCTTGTGTTGTGACGTCCATATGTGTGTGTGTGTGTGTGTGTGTGTGTGGTTGTGTGTTGTCAATAATCAAGCGTTGCCTTCTGTCGTCTGCTTTCAAGGCCCATGAGGAGGAAGAGGTAGGACCTGAAACGCTAACACTTCTTAGTCGTAGCCGTGCATGTGTCGCTGTCGCCTTTGTATTGTCGCATCAGCAGTGTGTAGACGATTTTGTTGTGCGTGCATGTATGTGTGTGTGTGTGTGTGTGTGTGTGTGTGGAGGATGATGCAGGGCAGCGCTTCAAGCTTTCGGGGTTCCGATCATTGCAGGTGATAACTTTAACGGCTGGTGTCTGATCTACAAACGGCATTACGGACCTCACGGGGGCGACACTAGTAGTAGTAGTAGCGGTAGTACTGTAGTACTAGACTTTGACTCGGATACATGTCTCTTGTCTTTCAGTTTAACTTTGCAGACGTCGCAGTGCACCAGGCCATTCACACCATCGAGTACTGCCTGGGATGCATTTCCAACACGGCCTCCTATCTCAGGCTTTGGGCTCTCAGTCTGGCTCACGCACGTAAGTCCTACACGCTTTTTTTTTTAAACCAGGGGTGTCCAAAGTGTGGCCCACCTTTTTTTTTATGTTTTTTTTTGCCTTGTGGCACATAGTAGAAAAAAATACTGTTGAAAAATACAGTAATGATGCCTAATATACAGAAAAAAGGCTGAAATGTTGATAAAATATAAAATAAAATATATAATGGGTACTTTTTTTAGACTTTTTAAAAACTTAAAAAAAAACTAAAAAATTTTAGCCTTTCAGAAAATAATTTTTAAAAATGTGATAGTGAAAAAACAGCACCATCTAGTGGAAACATTAAAAAAAATTATTTTATTATTCCAAATTCAGATGTAAACATAAAGGATCGCATTAGTTTATGTTAAGATAAAAATTTTATTTTCAGAGGATGTGTCACTTTTTGTGTACAGTGCTGCCATTTTACACCAAAGTAAAGAATATCCTATGGAAAATGTAACATATATTCATAACATAAACATAAAAGATCACATTACTTGATAAGATAAACATGGTTGTTTTTTTTGTGTGTTTTTCAATGGGGCATGCCCATAAAAGTGTTGCTTTTTGTATGTCGCACTGCAATGTTAGACTAATAATACTATGACAAATTTCACCTTTATTTATAATATTAAAATTTAAATTAAAATATATATTTTCAGTGGGATATTTTTGGCCCCGAGTTGCAAATTTTTTTGTGTAGTATTGCAAAATGTCGGTTGTGCTTTCATTCACCGAATTCATGAGAAAATTCATTCCATGTCCAGTGAGATACATCGTGGTCGTCTACCACGGAATGCCAATAAAACAAACCAGCTCAACCTGTCACGGTGTTTGTTTTGCTACACGCTCAGAGCTCTCCGAGGTTCTGTGGTCCATGGTGATGCACATCGGCCTCTCCACGCGCAGCCTGGCCGGCTTCTTCCTGCTGGCCATCGTTTTTTACTTCTTCGCCGTTCTCACCGTGGCCATTCTTCTCATCATGGAAGGCCTGTCCGCTTTCCTGCACGCGCTCAGGCTGCACTGGTAAGCTCAATTTCATCTGTCAGGTTTGTCTCCTACTAGTTCTTTGTTCTTAAAGATTTTAAGTACATACATTTTATGGAAACTTTTTTCGATTTCACCCTTCGCGCTCCGTAGTTATTCCTGGCCGCTCTGCTGAAAGGTCAGCTCACTAATTAGCGTCGCCATTTTTAAAAATAGAGCAAGATCATTTTCCGCAGAGGAAGTGGGGCTTCACATTCCCATGATGTCTTGTGTTGTAGTCGTGAACTAGTACATGTAGACCCGGAATGGGGTACATGAGGGGGTATGGAGGGTAAAGGTAAAGCGATTTCATGTGGTTCTATCTTTCTTGTATCTCCAGGGTGGAGTTTCAGAACAAGTTCTACTCAGGTCAGGGCTTCAAGTTCCTCCCTTTCACCTTCGAAAGCATCCTGGATGGAAAGTTTGAAGACTGAGATCACGTCTCCTGTGTGTCCACCCCGTGTTTGTTTTAAAGCTACATGATCAACATTCAAGTAGCATGGTTGCTGTGTGTGCGTATATGTGTCGTCTTTGTGAGTTTGAATATTATTTATGCAAACAGTTCCACACAGTGAATAATTAACATAAACATTCAGTCACCCTCATCAGTCATAAAGATCCAAAAGGGAACATAACGTATGTACGTAGGTACGTAAAGAATTATGAATAAGAAGGAAAGGATCAGATCCATCTTCCATTCTGCTGGTGTTGTTTCTATGTCAGTATGACTGATCATCTTGGGCCAATAAAAGTGGGAAGAGCTGCTTTGGACTTTTTCTTTGGTTTTATTTCTTCTGCTGTAGTAGGACTTTCTCATTTAATTTAATACTTCAAATGTCCATGTCAATAAAATAGCTTATAAAAAAAATATAATATAAATAGAAAAAATGCTAAGTACAATATAGAGTAACAAAATAATGCTGCCTATTTTTTATTTTTTTTTTTTCTTTTGCTTAAAAAATAAGAATATTAATCAATTAATACAATACACAGCGTTATTTAATTGCCATAACAGAGCTCTGGTCTTGCAATACATTAAAACGCCTTTGAGTGTCGCTGTTGTCCAACTACAATGCCTTCTATTCTCCTGTGCGCGTGCGCAGCAAGTGGCAGCTTCAGCAGCCAAAGTTGTCACTGTGATTAATTAAAAAGTTATGTTGCTTTAAAAAAAAAATACTGAAACTGGCTGAATGTTAATTTTTTTTTCTTTTTACACATAATTCCCTCAGTGCAGCCTCCTTAAGCCAATTATTTGCTCTCCAGGTTCCAAACAGAAGGATCCACTTTGTCGCTCCTGGCAAAAACAGTTTCATAATGTGTTTTTTTTCTGGTATTTATTTGGCCTGTTGCAGTTTCTAAAAATGAACAACATTTAGGAGGTGAGAGTTGAATTTAAAAGGTCTTCTAAACAGTAGTTTGTCATCCTGCTGACACCTCGTGAGGCCAAGGCTGTAAAAGTCCATGATGAGGAACATCATGTCCTTTTAGGATTGGGGTGGTAGTGGGGGTCTTTGCTGTTAGCCTCCAGTAATAATAAAGCTCTTTATTTATATTACCACTCTTTTTTTTTTCTTGGAACTTTCATTTACTGTGATATTTCCCAGAGTGTTTTCACGCACATCATACGGGGAATATGACGGCATCTTGCATAAACGACCCCACAATGGCCGCCGTGTTTACACATCCCAAAGATGATTATTGTGCTGTGTTATCTCCGGCGAACACTGAAGTGCACTTTAGGTCAAAACGGCTGTAAGGAATGTTGGCTCTCAATCTAAAAAGGTTGGAGGATCTTGTCAATTGGGCAACAAAATCTCCAAATAAAAATCTCAAAATAAACATATTAATCTCAAACATTTCCAAATTTCAGTATAATATCAACCAAACGTCGAAATCCGGTGTCAAAATGATCTCACTAAACCTAAAATGAATCCTTTGAACAATTCCAAACAATGTTCAATAACCCTAATCTCTGAATCTCAAACTAATCTCGATCAAATTGCAGAATAATCTCTACCAAAACTAAAAGTGAAAGTTTCAAAATAATCATGAGACATTCTCATGTCCAAATTTCTCTTCAAAAGAATCTCTACCAGGTCTCAAAATAATCTTGGCCAAATCTCAAAAAAATCCCTAAAAGTTTCAAGAATGTCAGGATTAATCACAACCAAATTTCAAGTCTGAAAATTATCCAACTAAATCTCAAAATAATCTCCTGAATGATTCAAAATAATATAGAGAACTCCAATCTCAAAATCTCAGTATAATCTCTACCAAATTTCAAAATAACTCTTGCAACTTTGTTTAAAAATGATCTCACTAAATCATGAATTAATCCCATTATTTAATCTTCAATAAATCTCACAACAATCTCCTGAATGATTCAAAATAATATAGAGAACTCCAATCTCAAAATCTCAGTATAATCTCGGCCAAATTTCAAAATAATTCCTGCAACTTTGCTTAAAAATTATCTCACTAAATCAGAAGTTAATCCTGTGATTGAATCTTCAATAAATCTCAAAATAATCTCCTGAATGATTCAAAATAATATAGAGAACTCCAATCTCAAAATCTCAGTATAATCTCTACCAAATTTCAAAATAATTCTTGCAACTTTGTTTAAAAATGATCTCACTAAATCATGAATTAATCCCATTATTTAATCTTCAATAAATCTCACAATAATCTCCTGAATGATTCAAAATAATATAGAGAACTTCAATCTCAAAATCTCAGTATAATCTCTACCAAATTTCTAAATCATTCCTGCAAATTTGCTTAAAAATTATCTCACTAAATCACAAATTAATCCGTGATTGAATCTTCAATAAATCTCACAATAATCTTCTGAATGATTCAAAATAATATAGAGAACTCCAATCTCAAAATCTTAGTATAATCTCTACCAAATTTCTAAATCATTCCTGCAAATTTGCTTAAAAATTATCTCACTAAATCACAAATTAATCCCGTGATTGAATCTTCAATAACCCTAATCTCTGAATTTATAAAATCTCAAAAGAATCTCCACCAAATTTCAAAATCATTCTTGCAATTTTGCTTAAAAATGATCTCATTAAATCAGGAGTTAATCCCGTGATTGAATCTTCAATAACCCTGATCTTTGAATCTAAAAAATAATATATAAAATCTCAAAAGAATCTCCATCAAATCCAAATAATTTTTCTGAAATCTCTGCGAAATCTCTGTTAAATCTTCAAAACATCTCCGCCAAATACTAATATTGTATTTTCACAATATTAAAATGCGATATAAATGTCAACTTTTTGTGAGTTTAAATTTATTTTTATGCTTCATGGTTTCAATTTGTCTTTCTAAGGAACTTTGCTTCATGTTTTTGTTATGGTTGATATTTTGACCTTTCTCGTGCTGCATTTACTTTCACGTTTGACTGTTTTTCCATCAGCCTGTAAAACACAAGAAGGTGCAGCTTTACGCCTTCCGACCTTCGGCCCCCCAAGTTACCGCCCCCCCCTCCTTTTCCAGTTGTCGCTCCTAATCCGTAGCATATTTCTTAGAAGTGCTTCATCTTGCACCTTACATAATGTGGACATTCCATCGCGCTTATGTTCCCAATTATTGCAGCCAAAATCAAAACCGTTCACCGTGCACGCTTCGGAGGTTATGGAGAACTTCCTCTGACCTGAGCTTCCCCCCTCGTCCGTATACGGTTCTGCTCTGTGATCATATGGCTAATCAAGTCATCTTCTCTTCATCCCTTTGGAATGGGGCCCCAGTTGATGCTCTGACCTCGTTGCTTGCTAGCTTTCTGCTGCTACATTCCAGCGTTGACCTCCAGTTTTTGGTGCCAACATGACACCATACACACACAGAGAGGTCTTATAGTCCAAGTAAAGTAGACGCGGTCGCCAGAACCAATGTTGTAATAGTGTAATGTAAAAGCTACGTAAAGCTAACATCTTGTTGTGTTAATTCAAAAATAAAAGAACCACATCAAGAGGTTGCCTACAGCCACGTACGTAAATGTTTTGTGACCCGGCGCTAATTACAGACCCCAGCAGTTTATTTTTTACTACAGGAATCGTTGGTTAATTGCAGTATTTGCGGTATATGTGTAGTATTTTTTAGCATTCTAACCTCAAGGTTAATGTAGCCCGAGAGACGGAATGCCTTTGGTTAGGCTCGGTTATTTATTCTGTCCCTGGAAACCAACAACAAAAGCATCCTCAACAAAGGATGAGCCGATGCTGCTGTTGTTGCCGTTGCTGCTGCCGCGGACTGTTTTCCGTCTGCGGCGGCCATTTCCTCACTTGGCGTAGCAAACAAAAACACGCACAATAGGTGACACATTTAGCTGTGGGAGAACTTGTGAAGTTGTGTAAGGAGGCCAGCAGGGTCAGGGTCTTCTCAGAGTATTTACTGCATACTGCAATAAGTATTTGGATGTACTTTAGAGCAGTATAGATTTACTATCCACTGAAAATGAGTCAATACACTGTCGTTAATGTTTAAATATATAAAAACACAAGTGATTAGCAAGATTATTATGGTGGTGGAGCTGCGCAAGTGCTGCCGGCACTCAGTGGGAGCTACGGTTCATTGAGGGGGAACCTGATTTTCAAAAGTTTTTGAAACACAAGTGAGTAGAAAGATTATTGTGGTGGTGGAGCTGCACGAGTGCTGCCGGCACTGAGGGGGAGCTACGGTTCAAGTGTCTTATTTTGGGATAATTGAAGAAAGAGTCATTGTTGTCTTTGGTTTCCCTCTATTACATCAGTCAGTAGAAAGATTATTGTGGTGCTGGAGCTGCACGAGTGCCGCCGGCACTGAGGGGGAGCTACGGTTCATTGAGTGAGAAACCTGATTTTCAAGAGTTTTTGAAACACAAGTGAGTAGAAAGATTTTTGTGGTGGTGGAGCTGCACGAGTGCCGCCGGCACTGAGAGGGAGCTACGGTTCAAGAGTCTTGTTTTGGGATCATTGAAGGAAGAGTCATTGTTGTCTTTGGTTTCCCTGAAAACTTGTATTCTATTACATCAGTCAGTAGAAAGATTATTGTGGTGCTGGAGCTGCACGAGTGCCGCCAACACTGAGGGGGAGCTACGGTTCATTGAGGGGGAACCTCATTTTCAAGAGTTTTTGAAACACAAGTGAGCAGAAAGATAATTGTGGTGGTGGAGCTGCACGAGTGCTGCCGACACTGAGGGGGAGCTACGGTTCAAGTGTCTTATTTTGGGATCATTGAAGAAAGAGTCATTGTTGTCGTTGGTTTCCCTGCAAACTTCTATTCTATTACATCAGTCAGCGGAAAGCTTATTGTGGTGCTGGAGCTGCACGAGTGCTGCCGGCACTGAGGGGGAGCTACGGTTCATTGAGGGGGAACCTGATTTTCAAGAGTTTTTGAAGCACAAGTGAGTAGAAAGATTATTATGGTGCTGGAGCTGCACAAGTGCCGCCAACACTGAGGGGGAGCTATGGTTCATTGAGGGGAACCTGATTTTTAAGAGTTTTTGAAACACAAGTGAGTAGAAAGATTATTGTGGTGGTGGAGCTGCACGAGTGCTGCCGGCACTGAGGGGGAGCTACGGTTCAAGTGTCTTATTTTGGGATCATTGAAGAAAGAGTCATTGTTGTCTTTGGTTTCCCTGCAAATTTATATTATAGTCTATTACATCAGTCAGTAGAAAGATTATTGTGGTGCTGGAGCTGCACGAGTGCCGCCGGCACTGATGGGGAGCTACGGTTCAAGTGTCTTATTTTGGGATAATTGAAGAAAGAGTCATTGTTGTCTTTGGTTTCCCTCTATTACATCAGTCAGTAGAAAGATTATTGTGGTGCTGGAGCTGCACGAGTGCTGCTGGCACTGAGGGGGAGCTACGGTTCATTGAGGCAGAACCTGATTTTCTGAGTTTTTCTTAAAAAAAAGGACCCTTGCGGCCTCATATATCCTTTCTATCCATGTTTTTGTGTTTTCCTGAAAGGTCTGGAAAAGACATCATGCATCGTTTCCGTGTCCTTGTACAATGTTTTGAAGTCAGCCAGCCATATTTACTGTATGTACAGTATGTACAGTATGTATGTATGAATGAACTCGCTGCACTCTTCCAGTCGACATGCGACTCTCGGCAGGCTTTCCAAATTGGAAGGCTGCAAACAATGACCGGGGGGGGTCGCAGGGGTCGTGACAAAGTATGTTATCTGCAGTTTTAGGTGAAGAGGCGCTTCCGTTGTGCATTCCGCGCGTGTTAACAATTTTAACCTCGGCGTGTGCCCCAACGGGACCCCGAACTGGCTTTTCCTTTGAAGCATTTTGGCCCGTTTATATGAAGTAAATGAAGGAAAGTGTCTTATTTTCGGATCAACATGCATCAGGTTACAATTGAGTGCATCACATAATCAGTTTTTTTTGTGTGAAATACTGGCGGGCCGGATTGAAACGCTTGGTGTGCCACATGTGGCCCCCGGGCCGTAGTTTGCTTACCCTTTGTTTAGAAGCAATCTGTCATCGCCCAGCACCTCTATTTAAATCAATATACTATGTGTTTTCCTAGGGATGTTGAATTATTTGAAATTTTAATCAAATTAATCAGCGATTAATCACCAACGTTCCTCCTGTTGACGTTCCTCCATATCGCCTATGTTTATCTTATCTTCAGTCCAAACAAAATAATATGGCTTTGTGTGGACGTATCGTGGTTACCGTGGTTACAGCTACTGTTCCAGGGAGTTCTTCTGAGTTGTTTTGCATGCATCCTGCAGCGTTACCTCCCACCGGGAAAACAAACTTTGTGAGGATGGAGTATGGAGGTCACAGGAAGTGGGAACATTTCTGGCATTCCTCAGCCTCCAGCAAACCACCACAACGCTCCTTCTCTCATTTTGATGGCCTTTTTTAGCTGTTAGAGGGGCTACATATTATGGGATGATATTTTTTTAATGTGATTTTTTAAATTATCTTAGAGTGCAATTGTCACAAATCCAGCAATCACGCTATTTATGACGGACGGCTATTTTTGTTTTAATGCTCTTTTTATGACAGATTTTGAAGGGCCTTATTAAACAATTTAACAATTTTAATCCTGCAAAAGGTGCCTTCAGGGTTAAAGGAAAAAGTAAGCTGGGGAAACCGTGTTTCTTCAATTTGGATTTTTGCATTTTAATTTTTTTAAGACCAGAAATTGCGGTAAATGTGCCGTATCTACTTTACTGACAATTTTTAATTGTAAAAATATGTATAGTATTTTTATTAATTTTATTTAATTTAGATGTGTATTTTTTTCTAATCCTACAAAATGTGCCTTGAAGTTTAAAGCAATGAGACCGACAAAAAAAAATCATACAAAATATATTTCTTCTTGTTACATTTTGTAACAAATAACATTTATTCATCTTTATACAAAACAAACAAACAACAACAAAAAAAAAAAAACGTCCAGAAGGACAAGTGCAAAACTGCCTGTCATCCACAAGCAGAAGACGACATCAGCAAAAACAAGTAAAAGTTAACAATGACAAAAAAACACTTCATTTTATCCATCATAATACTAAACGCTGACTAACAATTGTATACCAATGAAGGCGAGCATCGTCGGCGTAAACAAATGTCAGCTTTGAGCCGGTTATTTTAACAAAACGCGTGAAGAGTGTCGCAGCATTCTCACTCTTGACTTTTTGGGGTAAAAATTCAAATAAAAATAAAAAATTGTGTTAAAAAAAAAAAAAAAAAAAGCGTGACTTGTGCAAAAGCCCAAAAAAAAATTAAAAATACGTGAACACAGTGTGAATAATATATACAGTACGCTATGTGCGTTTTTCTTGTCTTTATAACAAAATATGAATTTTTTTTCAAATTAAAAAAAGTGCTACAGATTGTATTCAAAATGTGAGAATGCTGCCATTTTCATTCAACGCAAGTTTGCAGGATGTCCAAGAGGCTAAAGTTATACCAAAAAAAACATAAATAAACATATAAAAATTGCTGTTTTGTTTTTTTTTTTAACTTCCTTCACCAAAAGTTCATCACAGAACGTTGAGAATTCCGAGTCACCTGAAGAGAAACCTTATCTTTTCCATAAACAGGAAGTATGGAACATCTCAGCAGGAAGTAAAAGAGTTCAGCGTCTCGACATCCTTCCTAGCAGATGAGCTCCTGCTGGATTTCGGGCCGCGTGGGGAAGGGCGGCTCGGCGAAGGAGAAGGCGCCGCATCCCGTTTTCAGCTCCCCCTGGCACGGGCACGCAAGGTAGGATCCGATCAAGTCCAGCTCCGGGGACGGCGCCGGGCTCTCGGGGTCCGACTCGGACTGGCTGGTCTCCGGCTCGTCTAAAGACATGTAGGAAGACCTGGGGTGGTGGAGCAGGTGGGGGTGGGGGTTCAGCCAGGGGTGCTTGAGGCATTCCTCAGCCGTGGCTCGCTTCCTGCGAAAACATCACAACGTCGCCGATGAGTGGAAATTCCATGAAAACCCCGAAGAGTGGAACAAAAAAAAAATACTCGTCCTTCTTTGTCGATCAAAGATTATGCAACGCGGTGGAATCTTTGAGGTCCCAACGCTAATCTGCTGCAATTTATCAATACTGACAGCACAAAAACATCCACTAATCCCATCTTGACACGGAAAATCCCCCCTTCAAAATCACCTGGTTTCAGACAAGATGGCGTTTTGGGCGAGAAGAGACTTAATGAGGTGATGGACATGAAACACAATCAAAAAAACAAAAAATGTGAACCGCAAAAATTAGCTAGGTACTGTTAGCCATATCGCAGCTTACTAAAACTTGCGTAATATAACTAAGCTCTCATAAATTCATCAATAAGTCAATTTAAGCTAAAAGCTAAACTCAAGAAAAATAAAGATAGTTACCTAAAAACGGAGGGACTCTCTATCACACAAAGGTAAAGCTAGCACTACTGCTAGCGTCATTTCTTTTACAAAAACACACTTTTGACATTAATTTTTTTTACCTGTATGACTTCCTATCAACTTTTTAGCCATCCAAACAAAAAACAAAAACAGAAAAATGTGAAGAGTCGGACCGCAAAAATTAGCTAGCAACTGTTAGCCATATCGAAGCTTGCTAAAACTTGCGTAATGTGACTTAAGCTCTCATAAATTCATCAATAAGTCTCACGTGTGTGTTCAATTTAAGCTAAAAGCTAAACTCAAGAAAAATAAAGATAGTTAGCTAAAAACAGAAGGACTCTCTATCACACAAAGGTAAAGCTAGCACTACTGTTAGCGTAATTTCTTTTACAAAAACACACTTTTGACATAAATTTTTTTTTTACTTGTATGACCTGTCAACTTTTTAGCCATCCAATCAAAAAAACAAAAACAGAAAAATGTAGTCGGACCGCAAAAATTAGCTAGCTAGTGTTAGCCATATCTCAGCTTGCTAAAACTTGCATAATATAACTAAGCTCTCATAAATTCATCAATAAGTCTCACTTGTGTGTTCAATTTAAGCTAAAAGCTAAACTCAAGATAAATAAAAATAGTTAGCTAAAAACAGAGGGACTCTCTATCACACAAAGGTAAAGCTAACACTACTGCTAGCTTCATTTCTTTTACTAAAAACACACTTTGACATTAATTTTTTTTTTTTTTACTCGTATGAACTCCTGTCAACTTTTTAGCCATCCAAACAAAAAAACAAAAACAGAAAAATGTGAAGAGTCGGACCGCAAAAATTAGCTAGCAACTGTTAGCCATATCGAAGCTTGCTAAAACTTGCGTAATATGACTTAAGCTCTCATAAATTCATCAATAAGTCTCACGTGTGTGTTCAATTTAAGCTAAAAGCTAAACTCAAGATAAATAAAAATAGTTAGCTAAAAACAGAAGGACTCTCTATCACACAAAGGTAAAGCTAGCACTACTGTTAGCTTCATTTCTTTTACAAAAAACACACTTTGACATTATTTTTTTTTTTTTTTTTACTCGTATGAACTCCTGTCAACTTTTTAGCCATCCAAACAAAAAAACAAAAACAGAAAAATGTGAAGAGTCGGACCGCAAAAATTAGCTAGCAACTGTTAGCCATATCGAAGCTTGCTAAAACTTGCGTAATATGACTTAAGCTCTCATAAATTCATCAATAAGTGTCATGTTTAAGTATAAATTCAAGAAAAATAAACATAGTATGATGTTAGTTAAAAACAGAAGGACTCTCTACCACACAAAGGTAAAGCTAGCTCTAATGCTAACTTCATTTATTTTACAAAATCACACTTTGACATTTTTTTTTTTAACCTGTATGACCTCTGGTCAACTTTTTAGCCATCCAAACAAAAAAACAAAAACAATAAATGTGAAGAGTTGGACCGCAAAAATGAGGTACTGCTAGCTTGCTGTTAGCCACTAAAACCTGAAGTTGATCAATTCGATCACATTAGAGTTTCATTTAAGTATAAACCCAAGAAAGAAAGAAAGTGTGATGCTAGTCCAAAATAGAACTTTTCTTCAAAAAAAATCGCACAAATGTTAAGCTAGCATGAATGCTAACTTCAACGCACTTTGTCATTATGTTTTACCATTATGTCATCCTCTTGTTGACCTTTTTTGGAGCCAAAAACTCCAGAAAACCCATAACAAGTTACTACCAGCTAGTATCACATATTGTACAATCAAAACAATACAATAGAGTTGAATAAAGCAGAATATTATCTGCTCTCTTAGGGACAAAAAACGGACACAAGTTGTGGGCTTCCCCGTAAAGAACCTGACGTAGTAAAACGGGTGACATCCGCCATTGTAGGCGCCGTACTTGTGTCCTCACCTGGGGTTTTTCACCAGCAGGGACTTGATGAAGTCGACGGCCAGCGGGGAGATGTCCTCGAAAGTGTCGTGCGAGTACTCAACGCTGACTTGGGAGATGTTGAGAAACGTCTCCTGCTTGTCGTCGCCCAGGAAGGGCGACTCGCCGGTCAGCATGACGTAGGTTAGAACCCCGATGCTCCTAATCACCAGAGAGAACACCGTAACGGGTTTTGTCAGGTTTTAAAGTTTCAAAAACGTGATAAGAAGTACAATGAAGTACTCACCACATATCTGTTGCGGTACTAATTGGTTCGTAGTTCAGGATTTCTGGCGCTACATCGCAAAAGAACCGAAAATTAGCCGACAGAAAACCAAAAAACCATACAAGTCCTTCTTAAAAAGAGGACTTACCGACATACTCTGGGGTACCCAGAATCTCCCGGACCTCAGAGATGCTGTCCATATGTCTGGATAGACCGAAGTCCACGATGCGGATGTCACCCAAAGGCCGAGCGCTGGTCAGTAGGATGTTCTGCGGCTGCGGAGGATCAGACGGGCGTGAAAGGTTATGTAACCGCCGAGGGGGATTTGGCACTTGAGATGAAAAGAATCCCTGGAGGATTTGGGAGTCTGCTTCGTCAGTCTGCATCTAACAGTGCCTCAGATCTTCCGCTAAGCCAATCAGGGTGGAGGTTTATCACATCCGATGACTTCCTGGACGCATTGTTCGGAGCGCACAATGACTTTGGGGTCGGTTTGGATAAAAGCCAGGTTTGCTTGGGAACCCGATCTCGACACCAAAGTCAGGACCCGTTTTAGGAAGGATTATCTCATCTGGAGGACTGGGTTCTTGAAGGAAAAACCACAATGATAAAAGCCGTGTCACCTCAGACGGTGTCCCCTTAAGGGAACCAGGTTTTGACACCAAACCAGCTTACGTAACAGACTAAAAACACGCCACCGCCGCCGCCGCCACCTCCAGGGAATAGTCTGCCCCATATTGTGACATAATCTCTCACGAAAAAACCTTCCTCACCTTCAGGTCCAGATGCACCACATTGTTCCGATGCAGGAAGGCCACCCCTGATAGGATCTGCCTGGCCAGCCGGATTACGTCTTTCTCCGTGAAGGCCTCGTCGTTGTCAGCCACGCATTGGTCGAAGATTTCCCCACCGGCCGCACTGCGAGGACGGGAAAAGAAAAAGTATGTTCTATTAAAAAAAGGTCCTATACATATGTAAATATAGTATTTTCCACATGTAGCCTAGCTGTTTCTAGCTACAATGCTAACATTAACATGACAAGGTTAGCCTATTAGCTGAATACACCCAGATTTGGTTTTAAGATGTGTAGCGAAGCTTGCTTTACATGACTGCACACATGCCTTCAGTTCGGCGAGTTTTGAAGATACGGGATTTTGCCAGATTGTTGCCGTCGCACCTTGAATGACAAATACCGCTTTTGCATGCTAGGTACTAGGCGATCTTTAATGTAAACAACAGGTTCCATTTTCTTTATGAGAAACCAAGATTTGGTTCTTGGCTCCAGATTTGGTTTTAAGATGTGTAGCGAAGCCTGTTAGCTCAGGGCTAGCTACTTTAGCATAGTAGGCGACCTTTAAATGTAAACAACAGGTTCCATTTTCTTTATGAGTGTTGCATAACCAAGATTTGGTTCTTTGGAATAAGGTAATATTTTAAGAAATATACACGTCTAAAGCCTAGCATATCTACGTGTAGCAAAGCCTGTTAGCTCAGGGCTAGCTGCTTTAGCATACTAGGCGATGTTTAAATGTAAACAACAGGGTCAATTTTCTTTATGAGTGTTGCATAACCAAGATTTGGTTCTTTGGAATAACGTAATATTTTAAGAAATATACACGTCTAAAGCCTAGCATATCTACGTGTAGCGAAGCCTGTTAGCTCAGGGCTAGCTACTTTAGCATACTAGGCGACCTTTAAATGTAAACAACAGGTTCTATAACCAAGATTTGGTTCTTTGGAATGAGGTAATATTTTAAGAAATATACACGTCTAAAGCCTAGCATATCTACGTGTAGCGAAGGCTGCTAGCTCAGGGCTAGCTACTTTAGCATACTAGGCGACCTTTAAATGTAAACAACAGGGTCCATTTTCTTTATGAGTGTTGCATAACCAGGAGTCTACCATGTACTTTGGTGTGATGACGGTTCATATCTGCGCTAATGAGTTTTGTTATTGCACCGAGGGGGGGGGGGGGCATTACACAACATCAGCACGGTAGCAATAACCACCCATACCTTGGGGCGTCATAATTTTTTTTTTTAAGAACGCCAACAATAAAGTTGAGTGACAAGGCAGGTTCAAATCTGCTTGGTAACAAGATACTTCAAAAATGATTTTTTGCGGGCGTGATTCAAATTATTTTTTTGGAATAATTACTACTCCTGCCCGGTCTTGCTGCACTTGTGCAACAGAGTCAAAGTAAAGTGAAGCGAGGACACGCTAGACTAAACCGGTGCCTCCAGCTTCATCGAAAAACTGGAAGCATGTGTGCAAGATTTTAATGTTTTTTTTATTGCTGAAGACGTTACATAACTACGGTAGCCCCCCCAACATTTTGACTTCACTACATTCAGCTGTGAAAATGTGTGTAGGATTTTTGAGGACACACACACACACACACATCTGATGAACCCGTGTTGCGGAAATCCCGAAAGTGCCTGATGAAACTGAAAAAAAACGCCTTTGAGGATCAGTGCATTATCAGGGAGATTTGGACGACCGCCCACGTCAAAAATGAACTTTAACCAGTCAACGGGGAAGGTTCCTTTGTACCGACTAAGGCCAACCCCGCAAATTTCAAGGCTTCTGCAGGCAGACATCCTCCCCTGCAGTGGGAGGATTAGACCCCCCTTGCAGAGGAGACCACATGGGCAAAGGGATGAGGTCAGATCAGCCCTTAATCTCCAAGTAAGGTGCTTTTAAAATGGGGAAAATGTACTTCTTTGGGAGTAGTCCGGTCCAAGTAAGGTTTTAGGACCGCCAATGGGGGCCCGGTGAGGTTGTAAGAACTGCCATGTTGTCAAAAGGTAAATAAACAGAAACAGGAAATGAAAAATCTTACAGCGGGCTAACCTTACTGGCTGAGACACAGGCTGTTTTTTTTTTTAATTACAAGGTGGATATCGCATGATTAAAATTATTTTTTAAAATTTCAAATTCTACTTTTAGAATGTGCCGTGGGCCAATAAGAAAACAGCCGCCGGGCCTCGACTTGGACACCCACAAAAGTTAAATAAACAGAAACAGGAAATGAAAAATCTTACAGCGGGCTAACCTTACTGGCTGAGACATAGGCTGTTTTTTTGAAATTACAAAGTAGATAGCACATGATTAAAATTATTAAATTAAAATTTTTTCAAATTCTACTTTTAGAATGTGCAGTCGGCTAATAAGAAAACAGCCCCAGGACCTCGACTTGGACACCCACAAAAGGTAAATAAACAGAAATAGGAAATGAAAAATCTTACAGCAGGCTAACCTTACTGGTGGAGACACAGGTTGTTTTTTTTAAATTACAAGGTCGATATTGCATGATTAAAATTATTAAATTCAAATTTTTTTCAAATTCTACTTTTAGAATGTGCCGTGGGCCAATAAGAAAACAGCCCCCGGACCTCGACTTGGACACCCACAGAATAATAAATATAATTTAGAGTAATAAATAATAACAGAAACAGGAAATTAAGTAAGACACAATATTGCAAATTTCTGATGTGTTTTTGTTTTGCTACACTGTCGTTAGCATACTAGCGAGTAGTTTACGAAATTTATTTCTTTATACGATAATACCGCTTTGGAGGCGGAAAATTTTAAAAATGTCACAACGCTTCTCAAATTGGATGTTTTGGGACACATTTTCAACAGTGGATGAGTGAGGTTCCCCGGGCTGACAAAGTTAGCAGCCGTCGTTAAAATTGCAAAAAACGCAAATATTTCTCTTTATCCTCCTACTTAGCTTATTTAGCACCACTTCACAGGAATTTTTTCCTTTCAGTGCGTAGTTGACATCAAAAGCTTTTGGCTAGTGGCTAGCTTAAAATCTGCCGCGCATGCAGATGGTGGTGGTGGGGAGGGGGGGGGGGCGGGCTACCGGCTGCAGCTGCATGTTAAGCTGCTGAGAATTCAAGCGTCTGCTTCACTGACATGACTGAGGATGTGGTTGCGGCGATGAGAAATGTGTGCGCTTGGCGGCGGGAGCGCTACTTTTAGCGGCCTTGCTCACTTACCGCCCCGCACAGGAAATGGAGATAAAAAAAGGTTTGTGAGAGCGAGCCGTGTGACCCAGATGATTGAAACCGAACGCAAAGTGAAAGACCTTGTTCAGAGATAACCTTTTGTTATGCATAAGGTCAGAAAACGCGGACTTTGTCTTGCTAGTCGGGCGTGCGGTGAGCAGTTCATTAGAACCGCTGGCATAGCGTAGCCACAAATATGCAACCGGTTAGCGCTTAGCTCCAAACCACACAGTTAAGGTCGTTTCCAAATTTGTTTAAATTTCCTGTAAAAGTTTTCACACCTATTCAAAACAAATTCCTCACACTGGGGCTTCCCGAACTTTGCGTTCCGACCCGTTTTGGGGTCCAGACTGAACCATTTTATTGATACTCACAATTTATTGTTGACTCATGTTTGGGCAATAAATTTGTCAGTTGTGTTTTCATGTCTTTATATGCGGTTTAGGTTTTTTGGGGGGGCAAATGTCTATTTTGGACCGACTTGTTTGCTGCTGCCTGGTGGAAAAGCCAATGGAGTGAGGTTCCCAAAGCTAGCACAGTTAGCAAAGCAATAGGTTAAGTATGTTATGTTTGCAAATGTTTGCGTTTCTTGACTTTGCTACTTGGCTTGCATTTTTCCACAGTGAGAGACGTTTAGCTCTGAACCTCAGGTCATTGCATTGCAGTGAACTGCAATACTACATGTACCAACAATCAGTCTTCGGTACTGTCACAAGATTGTTGATATTTTTTTACTTTAGTTAGCAACTCATGTCATGTTTTTCCAATGTGTGCGATGTTTAGCTCTGAACTTCAGGCCTTTTTGCATTTCATCTTAATTTTACCGCTCATCATTAAATTAAATTACAAAACTATGTGTACGTGCAACAGGCTGGTGAATGGAGTGAAGTTCCCTAAGATGACAAAGTTAGCGCAATCAATCGTCAGTTCAGTCACAAGATTTCCTTGATATGTTGACATGCAAATATTACTATTTAACCACTTAGCTCATGTTTTTTTTTACAATGTGTGAAATGCTTATTTAGCTCTGAACCGCACATCTTAGAATTCCATTGATGTACTTATTTCTAGTGGTTTCAATTCTTTGGTACTGTCACAAGATTGCTTTCATATCTTGATAATATTTTTTTTTTTACTTTAGTTAGCAACTTATGTCGTGTTTTTCCAATGTGTGCGATGTTTAGCTCTGAACCTCAGGCCTTTTTGCGTTCCATTGTTTTAACTTAATTTTACCGCTCATCATTAAATTACAAAACTATGTGTATGTGCAACATAAAGTCATGCTGGTGAATGGAGTGAAGTTCCCCGAGATGACAAAGTTAGCGCAATCAATCATCAGTTCAATTCAGTCGGAAATTCAAATATTACTATTTAACCACTTAGCTCGTGTTTTTTTTTTTTACAATGTGTGAAATGCTTATTAGCTCTGAACCGCAGATCTTAGAATTCCATTATGTACTTATTTCTAGTGGCTTCAGTCAATTCTTTGGTACGGTCACAAGATTGCTTTCATGTCTTGACATGCTTATATTTCTCCATTTTATTGAAGTACTTAGCTTGTGTGCGATGTTTAGCTCTGAATAGTTTAGCTTCTGCATTCCATCATTTAACTTAATATCCGCTGATCTCGACTTCACAAGCATATTTCCCTTAACGCCAATACCTAATTAGGACGTTCTTCCACCGACCTCTGACGTTTTCAGATAATCATTCGTGGAATGCCTTTGGCAATTAGAGACAAAGCCTGCGTAACCCACTTTTCCTGGCACGGCCCGAGCGGCGACACGTGATGGGGGGAACATTTCAAGACACGAGGTCTAATTTTCGAGCCTTTCATACTTTTCCAGCGTGTCGTCTTACCATTCCAAAACCAGGATGATCTCTGTGGCGGTTTCGTAGACCTCGTGCAACGCCACAACGTACGGGTTGGATTTGGCCAGCTCCAGCACGGCGATCTCGTTCAGGATGTCCACGCGGCAGTCCTGGCCCTTCCGTCGTTTTCGCTGGAACTTGGCGGCGTACTGCTTACCCGTCGTTTTCTCCACGCACTTTTTCACGACAGCGAACTTTCCCCTGGGAAAGAAAAGCAGTGCGAGGAGTGAGAGCAATTTCAACAGCAGGACAAATATAAGTGTTAACATTAACACAATGGGCCATCTGAATGTTCTCAACTCCTGTTTACATACCAGTGTCACGTCACAAACGTAAAATTTTGCCCAATTGACTCAAATGTCATCGTAAAATCCCAGATTTTAAAAACATGACTTCCTTGACTGCCTAAATCAGGGGTCTCAAACATGCGGCCCGCGGGCCAAATGTGGCCCGCAGGACACTAGTTTGAGGCCCCCGCCTTGAGATGAAAGTTTAATGTCAAGTTTGATATGGATGCTGTATGGTATCATGTACCCAGAAAAAATTATTACGTTTGATTAATGTTCATGTTAAAGGTTAAATAACTGTTAATAGTTATCCTCCCTATTTGTGTGGAAGTGGTAAGTTTTTGGCTGTTTGAGTTTAAAGGAAATAACTTGAAGGCTACCGTTTAGGTCGCTAGCTCTCTAGTTTGCGAGTTAGCATGTGTCTCAAGACACTGCAGTTGCGCAATATGTTGTAAATTTAAAAAAGTAAATTGAGTTTGAGACCCCTGGCCTAAATGTTCTGACCGGTCGTTAGCTCGAGTCAAAGGGCATATGTGGGAGTGCCCCCCCCCCCTTTAACACAGCTGACAGCAACATGGACAAATGGACATGTGTTGACACCTCCATGCAGAGGCCATGACAATCAAACAAAAAACTAACCAGTTGGTACCAGAGACCACCCGCTTTGACCCCCGCTAAAGCATTCATGGATGCTAACATTTGGATTTAGCGGATAGAATCTGAATGAAATGTCAAAAAAGCTTGAAACCCAGCATGGTTCTGCTTATTTTCCCGACATTCCCACACTGTGCCTTGGACCTAATCCTGTCTGGTTCTGTTTTTTGGGGGGAGTTTGGGTCCAGAATTGGTAGTCTGTGAATGGTGACGGTACATTGTACAAAAAACCCTGTCAGTGCTTTTCAAGTTAATTAGCCCCGTGGAGAAGCGCTGCATGTGGGCTGGGAACTACATGCATGCTGAAAGGACGTGATCAATGCGCGCTGAAAGGAGCCGTGAGGGGGTCTTTTCAAAGAGGGGTCAAAGGTTACCGCTAAACATGGCAGTTGTCCAAATGGCTGTTACAAAACATAACTTTACTTCCCTTCGTTTAAGCCCTGATGAGTCCAGCTATGATGATCAAATAGTTCCTATTACAATACAGCCATGACTTTAAATGGCGTTGTTAGTGGCGCCCCCTATTGGTTGTGCTCAAAATGCCTTGGAAGACAAGCTAGCATGCATGTAATATAGATATTATCAAGGTTTTATCATCATTTTTTTGGTGGGGTTTTTTTTGGTTTTCAACTTTTGTAGAACTGTGTGAGAAATTTCAAGCCAATCCAACTTATGGGGTTTAAAAACAGCACCACCATGACAAGCTAGCATACATATAATATAGATATTGTCAAGGTTTTATCATAATTTTTTTTGGTGGTGGCCATTTTTTCAAACTTTTTCAACTTTTGTAGAACTGTGTGAGAAATTTCAAGCCAATCCAATTTATGGAGTTTAAAAACAGCACCACAATAACAAGCTAGCATGCATGTAATATAGATATTGTGAAGGTTTTATCATAATTTTTTTGGTGGTGGCCATTTTTTTCAAAATTTTTCAACTTTTGTAGAACTGTGTGAGAAATTTCAAGCCAATCCAACTTATAGGGTTTAAAAACAGCACCACCATGACAAGCTAGCATACATGTAATATAGATATTGTGAAGGTTTTATCATCATTTTTTTGGTGGTGGCCATTTTTTCAAACTTTTTAAACTTTTGTAGAGCTGTGTGAGAAATTTCAAGCCAATCCAATTTATGGGGTTTAAAAACAGCACCACCATGACAAGCTAGCATACATGTAATATAGGTATTGTCAAGGTTTTATCATCATTTTTTTGGTGGTGGCCATTTTTTTCAAACTTTTGTAGAACTGTGTGAGAAATTTCAAGCCAATCCAACTTATGGGGTTTAAAAACAGCACCACCATGACAAGCTAGCATACATGTAATATAGATATTGTGAAGGTTTTATCATCATTTTTTTGGTGGTGGCCGTTTTTTTCAAACTTTTTCAACTTTTGTAGAACTGTGTGAGAAATTTCAAGCCAATCCAATTTATGGGGTTTAAAAACAGTGGTGTATTTATTTAAAAAAAAAAATAACAGCACATGTTATTTTTAAATTTTAACAAATTTTTAAATTTTAAAAAAATAGGTCAACTTGATGAAATAATTAGGCTACTTTAATTTAAAATAAAAAGACACAGAGATAATGGAATGGCGTTTAATTTCCGCCAACAAACTATAGCTCTAATATTCTCGACATCCTTACTAACGTACAGTCTTGAATTTAATCCCATGGAATGTCGCTCCATATACACACACACGCACACACACACACACTTAATGCGATTACAAGGCCTGATTTCAAGCTGATGTTACAAGGGACAAAAGACACAGGGAGGGTTTTAACGTCAAAAAAAAGAGGAAGAAGGGAGGAACTTTACAAGTGCCCCCCACCCCCCCATACAACACACTTCCTGGCTGCTGTCCCAGGACATCCCAGGATGTTTGGCTGCACGAGTGCTCCCTGTATTTAGCGTTTGCTTTGCATTTGCAAACAAAAATCCTGCATTTATAACAACACAAGTGACACTTTCTACCTTATTTGGGTGTACTGGTTAGAATATAGCAATCAATCAATTAATCAATTAATTAATCATCTAATGTTTCTGACAGCATCTATCAAAAATAAGCATTATTGTCTTCCTAAAATGGCTGATTTTTTAAATTGAGGTTTAGTATGGGATCTACCAAGGCATACAAAATGCAACAATAATGTGAATAAGGTGACTTTTTTCCTTTAGGACATCATCTGGAAGCATCCATATTGTATTGTAGTTTGATTCCAAACAATCCCAGAATGTTCTTTTCCACAAGGAAGGTCAGGATCTGCAGCTAGCATGCATTTCATTCACACGTGCAGAGTGCAAAATAACTTACATGATTAACACATTAGCTTACAAATCCCCATTGGAAAGCTCCCCCCAGGAATTGAAACGTGGTCAAATACAAGTGCTAAACTATTTTATAACTGCTTTTATAACACGCTGATTATATGTAATGTTTGGTTGCACTGTTCGGCTAAATGAGAGACTAAGAATGTTAGTGCAAAGTTCAACTATGATAATAATGTTTCTGACAGTGTAAAAAAAGTAGGCGTTATAATCATACGCAAAAATGTCGTTTTTTTCAATGAGGTTTTGTATGGGATCTGTACAGGTGTTCATTGTGGCTCGGAATTGTTGCTCTTCGAGCTCACGTTAGGGTTGTAACTTGATAAGTACAAACACAACAGTGTAATAATAATAATGATAAATATCAATAAAATAAAACTAATTAACACTTACCGCCCCAGTTCTTTGCCCACCAGCTCATAATTAGCCGCAAAGGGGTCTGATCTTATCCTAGTCTGGATTTTCGCCACCATTCCGCTCTTGTTGTCCATGTTCTTTTAGTTTAATATTACTTTTTTTAACGAAATTAAGCTCTGTATGTTCTTTCACGGACAAAACAAAAATCAAGTACAGGCGAACATAGTACGTGGGAAAATACTCCGGGAGGAAGGTGTGTAAAACAGTCTGTCGAGTAGTTAAATGTTTCCTGACTTCCTTCAACGCATTCCTGCTCTTAAACTCCGCGTGTACACCCGCCTCTTTTGATGACGTCACTGCAAAGAAGCCAATCGGAGAGTGTTGACAGGCGGGGGGGGGGGGGGGAAGGGGTGCGACCGAAGTGAATGCAAACTATCCAGACTGGCTGTGATGTGTTCAGGGGTTTACGGGTTTGTAGGTAAAGGTAAAGTTTTACTGTACGGGTTCACTCGAGTTCAAAGATCTATAAATACAAAAACACTGTAGTCAAGTAGTAAATTTTATGTTGTTTGTGTCGCTTTTCTGGGGTATGAAGCACATTTCACAATAAAAGCATTAATTTATTTGTCATTTGTCACACAAAATATTTGCACATCTTTGCTAGATTTCTTAGCCTTAGTTACATCCATGAAAAATTCATTATTAAACCCTAATATTTAATCATAATGTTATGTCAGTTTTGTGACTATTTATTAATCCATATTTACTACAGTATTGTTTTTTTATTGTTGTTCCCAAGCACGGTATGTTCACATCCATCTAAGGACACATTTGTGCTGCCAATCATCGACGTGTTTTGTTTTTACTCGACCTGGGCTTGGCCTCTAACCGCTACAGGTGAACCTAAGCCCGGTGACGAATGTCCCCAGGTTAACGGGAGCATCTGTGGGAGAGTACCAAGCGAGACAAAACGACCGCTTTATCTGTCATTTAAGAAGAATTCCAAGCATCCCCGACGACGGGCTCGGCGTGAGGCGTTGTCGGAGGAAAGTGATGACGATCCGGGTGGACTGGTTGTAACTGTCGACTAACTGTTTACCGGCAAATATCTGCTGTCTGAGCGGTCCGGGGACACAAATTGATACCACTGTGATACATTTGGTGCAATTGAACATGCATCAGATTACAATTGAATGCATCGCATAATCAGTTCACAGTTCCACATGTCCAAAAGGAGTAGGAAGAAGCAAAGCTTATTAAATCCTACCCCTCCATCTGGTACTTTTACAATCAGTACCTGTTACATTTGTTCACTTCCTGCTTTCCATAATATAGTTTTTTTAAATTAAATTAAATTAAATTAATGTTTTGTCACGTACCAAAGTACAAGGTGATATTTGTGATTTTAGAAACAATGAGTTAGTATGTTCTCTGTAGGCGGCATTATGAATTATCCTTACTGGCCTTTTTTTGCAGTACATTTAGCGAGTGAAGATTGCTTTTGTAGTTATTAGCCCCATATTTTCACACAATAAGTAAGATGTGGTAGAACCAGAGAGCAATAATAAAGAGTGTGGAGTGATTTGTTCAAAATTTATTCTCAATCAGAAAATTATTATATTGGTAGGTTGCCTACAGCCACATTGATTAAAAGTTGAATGGAGGTTTATTTTCAGAATGAAGCGGTAGAAAATGAATGAATGAATGAATGAAGCTAAAACACTAGAGCCGTGTTGTCATTATGTTCTCTGTAGGCGGCATTATGAATTATCCTTACTGACCTTTTTTTGCAGTACATTTAGCGAGTGAAGATTGCTTTTGTAGTTATTAGCCCCATATTTCCACACAATAAGTAAGATATGGTAGAACCAGAGAGCAATAAAGAGTGTGGAGCAGAAAATGATTATATTTGTAGGTTGCCTACAGCCACATTGATTAAAAGTTGAATGGAGGTTTATTTTCAGAATGAAGCGGTAGAAAATGAATGAATGAATGAATGAATGAAGCTAAAACACTAGAGCCGTGTTGTCATTAGTATGTTCCCTGTAGGCGGCATTATGAATTATCCTTACGGGCCTTTTTTGCAGTACATTTAGCGAGTGAAGATTGCTTTTGTCGTTATTAGCCTCATATTTCCACAGAATAAGATATGGTAGAACCAGAGAGCAATCATAAAGAGTGTGGAGTGATTTGTTCAAAATTTATTCTCAATCAGAAATCAGAAAATTATTATATTTGTAGGTTGCCTACAGCCACGTTGATTAAAAGTTGAATGGAGGTTTATTTTCAGAATGAAGCGGTAGAAAATGAATGAATGAATGAATGAATGAAGCTAAAACACTAGAACCGTGTTGTCATTAGTATGTTCTCTGTAGGCGGCATTATGAATTATCCTTACTGGCCTTTTTTTGCAGTACATTTAGCGAGTGAAGATTGCTTTTGTAGTTATTAGCCCCATATTTCCACACAATAAGTAAGATATGGTAGAACCAGAGAGCAATAAAGAGTGTGGAGCAGAAAATGATTATATTTGTAGGTTGCCTACAGCCACATTGATTAAAAGTTGAATGGAGGTTTATTTTCAGAATGAATCTAAAACACTAGAGCCGTGTTGTCATTATGAAAAAAGGACAACAAGATGGTGTGTGCTGGTGCGATGGATGGCTCGGGGCACATATCGAGGGTTGGGTCATGCGGCGGACGTAGCCGTTAACGTAGCACACAGCGCACGATTGTCCGCTTTTAGCATCGCAAAGCTAATTGCGTTGCAGTGATGTCAAAGAAGACCTGGCTGAGGCGCTCTCGGAAGGTCAATAAAGGAACGTCGGGAAAACAAGCGAATGAAAACACATACCAGGAGAATTAGTCTACCAGTTCGCCGCTTGAATATGAGACGTTTGGTCGTGACCCGTTGCAGGACGTGGGCCCGTCCCAGCAAAGGGTCTCAAACATGTGGATGTGATCGGTGCTCAGTGGGGGGTTTTAATGAGGTGCACGAGGATGTGATAATGTTTCACGGGAGATATATAGCGCTGTTGTGAATGTGCCTTTTGTCCACAGTGCTAGCTGGTGTACCGCTATTGAAGTCCCGCATGGTGCATGACCACTGAAAAAGTAAATACCATTATACTGTGCTAGCTTTGTAAATATAGTAGCTCAATACAAGGAACTCAAACATGACACTTTGACCGCTCCATGGGAAGTTTAGCCAATAAATGTATCTATACACTACACCAGGGGTCTCAAACTCAATTTACCTGGGGGCCACTGGAGCTAGGGTCTGGGCAAGGCTGGGCCTTCCCCCCCCCCCAAAAAAAACGCAAAATAAAACAGAAAACAGAAAAATATACAAACTTTTTCAGTGCTTTGATTCCGATTTTCTACAAGAAAAGCTCAGATAAAACATTCCACTGTTCTCAAATATCTTAATTTTTATTTTTCGGCACAAAATAAGATGAAAAATAAATCAAGAATAAAGAAAATCTAAATTTTATTTACAACATATTGCGCAACTGCAGGGTCTTGAGACACATGCTAACTAGAGAGCTAGCGACCTAAACGGTAGCCGTCAAGTTATTTCCTTTAAACTTAAATAGCCAAAAACTTACCACTTCCACACGGATAGGGAGGATAACTATTAACAGTTATTTAACCTTTAACATGAACATTAATCAAACGTAATAATCTTTTCTGGGTACATGATACCATACAGCATCCTTATCAAACTAACATTAAACTTTCATATCAAGGGCCGGGCCGCGTGTTTGAGACCCCTGCACTACACTAAAGTCATAGCAAGACAGAAAAAAATAACATTGAAATGTTTTTTTGCGTCTTGATTCCTGTACACGAAGTGCGTGATTCGCCAGGCCCGACCGACACCGGTAGTACGTACATACGTAGGTATAGATACCAGACGTTTGGCCACATCTTCAACTCTTGCTTTCTGTCTGAGTGTGTGTGGCCTTAAAGGACCGCAGGAATTCAAAACGAGGTCTTGCACACTCACGCTTGCATGTGAGGACAGATAAGCGGTAAAAGGCGGGGGGGGGGGGGGGGGGGACGCATTAGCGCAAACATGTGCTAACGGGTTGCCTTCAGCGGTAATGCGAGTGACGTTAGTTGTAGAAATATGCAAATACAGGAGTTTGTAGACACGTTTTAGTGTTTATTTTGGGTACTTATTCAGTTCTTTTAAAAAAACAAGAATTGGGTGCACAATTCTGACTTTATTGGGAATTTTTGTATTTTACGCAGGGTCATAATTCACATATATTGTGAATTATTTTTTTAAATAAATGTATTTATTGTTTATATTTATCTTATTTTTAATTATTAAATTTGTAAAATTTTATACAATTTTTACAGGGTCGCCTATTTTATTATTTTTTTAGTAAATGTAATAAATGTATTGATTTTTTATATTTATCTTATTTTTATTTATTAAATTTGTAAAATTGTATACATTTTTGACAGGGTCGCCTATTTTATAAATTTTTTAATAAATGTATTTATTGTTTATATTTATCTTATTTTTATTTATTAAATTTGTTAAATTTTATACATTTTTGACAGGGTCGCCTATTTTATTATTTTTTTAATACATGTAATAAATGTATTCATTTTTTATATTTATCTTATATTTATTAATTTTTGACAGGGTTGCCTATTATATTATTTTTTTCAAATAAATGTAATAAATGTATTTATTGTTTATATTTATCTTATTTTTATTTATTAAATTTGTTAAATTTCATAAATTTTTGACAGGGTTGCCTATTTTATTATTTTTTTAGTAAACGTAATAAATGTATTGATTTTTTTATATTCATCTTATTTTTATTTATTAAATTTGCAAAATTTTATACATTTTTGACAGGGTCGCCTATTTTATTAATTTTTAAATAAATGTATTTATTGTTTATATTTATCTTATTTTTATTTATTAAACTTGTAAAATTTCATACATTTTTGACAGGGTTGCCTATTTTATTATTTTTTTAGTAAACGTAATAAATGTATTGATTTTTTTATATTTATCTTATTTTTATTTATTAAATTTGTAAAATGTTATAAATTTTTGACAGGGTCGCCTATTTTATTATTTTTTTAAAATAGATGTAATAAATATTTATATTAATAAATTTTTATTAATTTTTAATTAATTTATATTAATAAATATTTATTAATATTTATTTATTTTTTTATTTATCTTATTTTTATTTATTAAATTTGTAAAAAAAAAAAAAAAATTATGTTATTTTTCATTGTATTTATTATCATTATTTTTCACCCTAAAACAGTGATTCTAAAATAGTGGGGCGCCCCCCCCTTATTGAAATGTCACGGGGGTGGGGCACGAAAGGCATGGAGTACCTTGTTAGTGCAGACCTGCCAACATGTACACATTTATAGTACTCAACATATAATTTGACTCTTGAATATGCTTCTGTTTTCAGTTTCAAGTTCGGTTGAAACGATTCACATCCATGAATTCTGCACATCGCCAACTAGAGGCCTGGAATGCAGTTATTTTCCAGATCCACGTGAGTCGTTACACGAAACCTTTCGGAAAGCCAAAAGGAAAACTACCTCTTTTATCCCTCTCCTGTTAATTCAACGACCTCGCTCCGCATGTCAGCACGCTATACGATATCAGGTGGCGTGGAACAATAACCTTTGGAATTCACTCAGATACAAGACGTCGTCCCGAAGCAGATGGAAAACAAATCTGAAATGGGAATGAGCGACGCTCCCGTCCGTCAGGACCTCGTCTGAGCTTAGACGCCTAACAAAACAACAACACTGTCGGTCATCCGAGGACGACTCCGACGGGAATAAACACGTACGAGCAGGTAACAACGCTTTATAGGAGGAGTCTGGATGCTCGCCACTGGGATGGAACAAGTGATGCCGGCAAAGGAGAGAGTGGGGAAAAGAGATCCATAAGGAATGTCTGACTCAGGAAAGAAATGGAAAACACTGATTTCAACTGGCGGGGACTCACAACTGAAGACGGTGATGAAGACCTCGTCGAACTTTATTTTATCTTCATGTCAACGTGTCGTTTTTATCGCGTATGAAATCCCACAGAACGCTGAGTCACGCCGTGGTCGGCTGGTCGGTTTTCCGCGGAAAAAACCCCCAAAGAAATGTATATGATATGCTTGTATATTTTACATAACCATTAAAGATTCCATCCTGGCACTTTGGAAAAAAACCTCAACTTGCACTGAATTCCATTTTTTTTTCCAATATGGAGAAGACACTTATCTTTAAAGAGCGAATCAAGATGCAAGTTGGGGTCCGAAATCCCAACACGGACCACCAAGAAGTATCTCGACTACAAAATCAAACGTCATATTGTTATCTTTGTTATCTCCTGTAAACAGCATGAGAATTAGACGGGAATATTTGGCTATTTTTTTTTTAGAAAGTGCCGAAAATTCATCAGGAATCCGCAAGTGCGGAAAAAGCCATCAAAGTTTCACTTTTTCTTCTTTCCGAATGGAATCTTTTCGAATTACTTTTCCGAAAACAATAGTATAAGGCTGCACGGCGGTCGAGTGGTTAGCGCGCAGACCTCACAGACCCGAGTTCAATCCCACCCTCGGAAATCTCTGTGTGGAGTAACGGTAGAAAGCGGTACAAAATGAATGAATATTTAAGCATTATTAGAGCCCTCTAGACATGAAATAACAACCCTATATTGACTTTTAAACTTATATTACCCAAATTTGTAAATAAAAAGAAATAAAACCTTTTAGTGGCTGCACAGTGTACGAGTGCTTAGCACACAGGCCTCACAATTAGGAGACCTGAGTTCAATTCCACCCTCGGAAATCTCTGTGTGGAGTAACAGTAGAAAGCGGTACAAAATGAATGAATATTTAAGCATTATTAGAGCCCTCTAGACATGAAATAACAACCCTATATTGACTTTTAAACTTATATTACCCAAATTTGTAAATAAAAAGAAATAAAACCTTTTAGGGGCTGCACGGTGTACGAGTGCTTAGCACACAGGCCTCACAATTAGGAGACCCGAGTTCAATTCCACCCTCGGAAATCTCTGTGTGGAGTAACAGTAGAAAGCGGTACAAAATGAATGAATATTTAAGCATTATTAGAGCCCTCTAGACATGAAATAACACCCCTATATTGACTTTTAAACTCTTATTACCCAAATTTGTAAATAAAAGGAAATAAAACCTTTTAGTGGCTGCACGCTGTATGAGTGCTTAGCACACAGGCCTCACAAATAGGAGATCCGAGTTCGATTCCACCCTCATGCATCTCTGTGTGGAGTTTCCATGTTCTCTCCGTGCGTGCGTGTTTTTTTTCTTCCGGGTATTCCGGTTTCCTCCCACATTCCAAAAACATGCTAGGTTAATTAGCGACTCCAAATTGCCCATAGGTATGAATGTGAGTGTGAATGGTTGTTTGTCTATATGTGCCCTGTGATTGGCTGGCCACCAGTCCAGGGTGTAACCCAACTCTCGCCCAAAGAAAACTGGGATAGGCTCCAGCACCCCCACGACCCTTGTGCCTGTTGTGGGATAATTCAAACTTGCATGGCTAGGTTAATTAGCAAATGAATGAATATTTAAGCATTATTAGAGCCCTCTAGACATGAAATAACACCCCTATATTGACTTTTAAACTCTTATTACCCAAATTTGTAAATAAAAGGAAATAAAACTTTTTAGGCGCTGCACGGTGTGTGAGTGGCTAGCACACAGGCTTCACAAATAGGAGACCCAAGTTCAATTCCACCCTCGGCCATCTCTGTTCTGGAGTCCCCCATTCCAAAAACATGCTAGGTTAATTAGCGACTCCAAATTATCCATAGGTATGAATGTGAGTGTGAATGGTTGTTTGTCTATATGTGCCCTGTGATTGGCTGGCCACCAGTCCAGGGTGTACCCCGCCTCTCCCCACAAAGACAGCTGGCATAGACTCCAGCAACCCCCGCGACCCTCGTGAGGAAAAGCACTAGAAAACGAATGAATATTTAAGCATTATTAGAGACCTCTAAACATGAAATAACACCCCTATATTGACTTTTAAACTCTTATTACCCAAATTTGTAAATAAAAGGAAATGTGTTCTTGTAAAAAGGTTAACTAAGGCTCAACTGATACAACGGTGCATTCAGGTTCCTTGTGAAAATCATCTTCTACTATGAGCGTCTCGTTGAAACTGGACGCCGTTTGAATATGGAAAACTGGCTAATGGACGCACACTTGGAAAAATACAAGCGGGAAGTCATCCTCACGTGTTAATGCGTCACTAGGAACACATTCTAGACACATTTGCATTTTTTGTTTGTACACACAAACCAAAAGTGTGGTTAAATAAAAGCCACATCAGTGAAGACGCCACGGAACTTCAAGGATTGTATTCCCACGCAGCTATAAGATAAGCAGACAGACAAAGCATGCCTCCGGCTTGTGTAAAGGTTCAATATGTACACTCCACTTTAAGTCATATTTGCACTTGAACATATCATCATAGAATGTGCTTGAAGGCAAAGGTGAAGGACATTGTGTTTTGACTTATAGCTCTGTTTTTAACTTCACTTTACACGCATGTTTGCATTTTTCATCATGTCAGAGTTCAGAGTGTTTGCTACTGTTGATATGTTTTCATAGAAGGTTTTAAAATAAATTAAAATGTAAAAAAAAAAAAAAAGCATAAAAAACACACAGCAACAACAGGCCAACAAGAGTGGAATGACGAAGGGAGCTAAATAAGCACACAGGTGGGGGAAGCCATGACACAACAGGTGAGGAGCGTTAACAATCAAGCACAAAATCACTCTGAAAACAGAGACGCTGACAGTACACCATGCACAATTTATAAAAAAAATATGCAACGACTAAGAAAATGTGTATTATTATGACGTTTTAAGTAGGATCCAAACTATTTTTGGTAAAAAATTGAGCATTTTCAAGTATAAAAATGTCTAAATTAACTACAATAACAATATAAAGGCATTCAGAAGACACATTCAAAGACGTTGATAAAAAAAAAAATGCAACGACTAAGAAAATGTGTATTATTATGACATTTTAAGTAGGATCCAAACTATTTTTGGTCGAAAATTGAGCATTTTCAAGCATAAAAAATGTCTAAATTAACTGCAATAACAATATAAAGGCATTCAGAAGACACATTCAAAGACGTTGATAAAAAAAAAAAATGCAACGACTAAGAAAATGTGTATTATTATGACGTTTTAAGTAGGATCCAAACTATTTTTGGTCAAAAATTGAGCATTTTCAAGTATAAAAAATGTCAAAATTAACTGCAATAACAATATAAAGGCATTCAGAAGACACATTCAAAGACGTTGATAAAAAAAAAAATGCAACGACTAAGAAAATGTGTATTATTATGACGTTTTAAGTAAGATCCAAACTATTTTTGGTCAAAAATTGAGCATTTTCAAGCATAAAAAATGTCAAAATTAACTGCAATAACAATATAAAGGCATTCAGAAGACACATTCAAAGACGTTGATAAAAAAAAAAATGCAACGACTAAGAAAATGGGTATTATTATGACGTTTTAAGTAAGATCCAAACTATTTTTGGTCGAAAATTGAGCATTTTCAAGTATAAAAAATGTCCAAATTAACTGCAATAACAATATAAAGGCATTCAGAAGACACATTCAAAGACGTTGATAAAAAAAAAAAAATGCAACGACTAAGAAAATGTGTATTATTATGACATTTTAAGTAAGATCCAAACTATTTTTGGTCGGAAATTGAGCATTTTCAAGCATAAAAAATGTCAAAATTAACTGCAATAACAATATAAAGGCATTCAGAAGACACATTCAAAGACGTTGATAAAAAAAAAATGCAACGACTAAGAAAATGTGTATTATTATGACGTTTTAAGTAGGATCCAAACTATTTTTGGTCGAAAATTGAGCATTTTCAAGCATAAAAAAATGTCAAAATTAACTGCAATAACAATATAAAGGCATTCAGAAGACACATTCAAAGACGTTGATAAAAAAAAAATGCAACGACTAAGAAAATGTGTATTATGACGTTTTAAGTAGGAGTAGGATACAAACTATTTTTGGTCGAAATTGAGCATTTTCAAGCATAAAAAATGTCTAAATTAACTGCAATAACAATATAAAGGCATTCAGAAGACACATTCAAAGACGCTGATAAAAAAAAAAATGCAACGACTAAGAAAATGTGTATTATTATGACATTTTAAGTAGGATCCAAACTATTTTTGGTCGGAAATTGAGCATTTTCAAGCATAAAAAATGTCTAAATTAACTGCAAGACTGGTGGCCAGCCAATCACAGGGCACATATAGACAAACAACCATTCACACTCACATTCATACCTATGGACAATTTGGAGTCGCTAATTAACCTAGCATGTTTTTGGTACCCATTCAAACTCGTCCAAAAAAACTCTAAATCAAGAATTGAATGGTGGTCTAAAAAAAAAAAAAAAAAAAAAAAAAAAAACGCTTGTGTGCCGCAGGTTGCACACCCCTGCTTCAAGAACAAGAACAATATAGCAACTTTAAGCGTGACGGCAAGGCCAGCTGTCGCCGCCGTGCCGCTCTAGCAACTCCACAAACAGCAGGTACATGTGTCCGTATGTCACCAGAAGGTCAAAGGTCAGCGGGCGCCCGCTGAAGCGCGGCGGTGTTGTTTGGTGTCGTTGAGGCGGGTATCAACACGCTATCCTTCAAAAGGTCAGCATAATATTAGGAACATTAGGATCTCCAACAGGTGGTCCTTCCCTTAAACCGCAGGAGGTCTTAATCTTTAGAACCACCTGCTGGAAAGAAAACCTGTCTGGGTCCACCATGGCACCCCTGGTTTTCAATTTGCAGGGGTACCGAATAAGAGGGGCGTCAATGGGAGTGGGCCTTTCTGCATTATTCATGAACTTTATTAACAATAACAAAAAAAAAAAAAAAAAACAACAGAAGGACAGCTTGCCCCCACAGCCGCCCCCCCCACCAGAATGTGGACCCTCACCGGGGTTGGAGTCAAAGGTCAAGGCAGTGGTGTGAATTCTCCTTTTTTGCTTTTACACCCCATAATGGATATCTATAATCAATATCAAAAGAAACCAATCTGCAGAAAAGTTAGTTAGCCAAAGTTAGCCAAACAACATCATCCCTTCCTGAGATGTTTGGACGCATGAGAAATTCCCGACAGGAATTTTTTTTTCCATCTTGTCTCGTTGCTGCTGTTGGGCCTCCCTTTTAAACAACCCCTCCTTTAAAAGACCCCCCAGGGAGACAGCCATAGAGCTAGTATGACTTATAACTCACGTCAGCAGCTATTGTGGCACCACAACCCATCTAATTACGTTAGTACTACAACCTTTCTTAATGTATTCCTTCAATCTTTTTGTTTTTAAATGACATTTAAAAAGCACTTGAATTGTTAAAGGGCTCGTCTGGAGATCATTGCTGAGGCTGAATGGGAACATAAAACACCCTGGCAGGGATTCACATGGACCTCTGGACGGTGTTGAATTCATTCAGAGTTGTAGTATTTTATTTTTATCAATGGAGCCTCTTCAGCAAAGAGAATAATCCCTTCTTTGTGTGTCCATTGAGACGCTGAGGAAAGGCGACTGTCCAAAACGTGGGGTTACTGTTTGGACCGTCACTCAGCTCAATGACACTCGTTCACGGGGGTCCCGGCCAGGAAGCGGCCACAGACAGCTGTTTGACTTGTCTTGTCTCGTGAGCGTCGCGATGGAGACTGTTTGGGGACGCCAAGAATGCAGCACCCATACGATGGATCTCCAGGAATCCCCCCCGACTGACGCAAAAGGCCGCTGTCACCTTTCTGCTAAACTTGAAGTGAAGCTGAGATAAAGAAAAAGTTGTCTTCCGGACGGAGGTTGACCCGAGTGAAAAGATGCTGTTTTATATTTACATTTTTAACTATATATAAGTATTAGTGCTGTCAAAGTTGACGCGTTTTAAATAATGGCCCAAAGTTCCCAAATTGATATCTGTTTACATAAAATTTTATGTAATTATCGTTGTAGTTGCACATTGAATTGTTTCCCACAAAAGAAAATTCAGAGATTTATATCTGATATTAAATGTGATTAATTCTGCGTTAACTATTGGCAAAAAATGCGATAAATCACTATCAATTATTTTAAACGCTTGACAGTCCTAGTCAAACTATATCACTTTTTTGATTTCCCCTACTTATTATAAATAAAAACGTATTTCCATCTGCGATTAAATGCGATTAATTGTGAGTTAACTATGGACCCAAAAAATGCAATTAATCACAATCAATTATTTCAAATGCTTGACAGTCTGAGTCAAACTATATCACTTTTTTGATTTCCCCTACTTATTATAGATAAAAACGTATATTTCCATCTGCGATTAATTGTGGGTTAACTATGGACAAAAAAATGCAATTAATCACAATCAATTATTTTAAACGCTTGACAGTCCTAGTCAAACTATATCACTTTTTTGATTTCCCCTACTTATTATAGATAAAAACGTATTTCCATCTGTGATTAAATGCAATTAATTGTGAGTTAACTATGGACCCAAAAAATGCAATTAATCACAATCAATTATTTTAAATGCGTAACAGTCCTAGTCAAACTATATCACTTTTTTGATTTCCCCTACTTATTATAGATAAAAACGTTTTTCCATCTGTGATTAAATGCAATTAATTGTGAGTTAACTATGGACAAAAAAATGCAATTAATCACGATCAATTATTTTAAACGCTTGACAGTCCTAGTCAAACTATATCACTTTTTTGATTTCCACTACTTATTATAGATAAAAACGTATTTCCATCTGCGATTAAATGTGATTAATTGTGAGTTAACTATGGACCCAAAAAATGCTATTAATCACAATCAATTATTTTAAATGCGTAACAGTCCTAGTCAAACTATATCACTTTTTTTATTTCCACTACTTATTATAGATAAAAACGTATTTCCATCTGCGATTAAATGCAATGAATTGTGAGTTAACTATGGACAAAAAATGCAATTAATCACGATCAATTATTTCAAATGCTTGACAGTCCTAGTCAAACTATATCACTTTTTTTATTTCCCCTACTTATTATAGATAAAAACGTATTTCAATCTGCGATTAAATGCGATTAATTGTGAGTTAACTATGTACCCAAAATGCGATTAATCACGATTAAATATTTTAATTCAGCCCTAATATGTATCAATAACAACGTCATTTAGCTATATTAGCAAATCCAGCTTTAGCAAACTGGCTTTTACAAATGTTTACATGTAACGATGTAAATACTAAAGATACAAAAACTAGTGATATCGTCAAGCACGTACACAATTTAGTGCCCCAATGAAAAAAAAATAAAAACTTTATTGACAGTTATGGATATTTTTCCATCACTTTCTAAAACAACAAAAAAACAGCCAAGACATGTCCTCGTTTCCCAGGACATTTGGTCACCACCATCTGTACATTTGAACAGCAACATCATGCTAGGTGAGCCTATTTGCTGAAAATAAATAATCAAACTTACTGACTGACAATTTATTTTAAGATGTGTAGCGAAGCCTGCTTTATTTATTTTTATTTTTTTATTTTTTTTAAACAAATCTTTTTTTCCGGGGAAGTGGTGGGTCCATGAGGGCGAAGTTTTTTCCTTCATGACCCTCGTGACTTCAAACGTCAATTTCAAACGCGACCATTTGAGTGCCTCTCGGCGCAAACGAGAGAAAACAGACAAAATGATCTGACACATTTGTAGGTTAAATAAAAGGCAAATAAAGTAAAGATATTAAAGACATTCACACTCACATTCATACCTATGGACAATTTGGAGTCGCTAATTAACCTAGCATGTTTTTGGAATGTGGGAGGAAACCGGAGTACCCGGAGAAAACCCACTCATGCACGGGAAGAACATTCAAACTCCATACAGAGATGGCCGAGGGTGGAATCGAACTCGGGTCTCCTAGCTGTGAAGCCTGTGTGTTAACCACTCTTACACGGTGCAGCCCCTGAAAGGTTTTATTTCCTTTTATTTACAAATTTGGGTAATAAGAGTTTAAAAGTCAATATAGGGGTGTTATTTTGTGTCTAGAGGGCTCTAATAATGCTTAAATATTCATTCATTTTTTGCCGCTTATTGTCACGGGGTGCTGGAGCCTATCCCAGCTGTGTTCAGGCAAGAGGCGGGGTACACCCTGGACTGGTGGCCAGCCAATCACAGGGCACATATAGACAAACAACCATTCACACTCACATTCATACCTATGGACAATTTGGAGTCGCTAATTAACCTAGCATGTTTTTTTTGGAATGTGGGAGGAAACCAAAGTACCCGGAGGAAACCCACGCATGCACGGGGAGAACATGCAAACTCCATACAGAGATGGCCGAGGGTGGAATCGAACTCGGGTCTCCTAGCTGTGAAGCCTGTGTGCTAACCACTCTTACACGGTGCAGCCCCTGAAAGGTTTTATTTCCTTTTATTTACAAATTTGGGTAATAAGAGTTTAAAAGTCAATATAGGGGTGTTATTTCATGTCTAGAGGGCTCTAATAATGCTTAAATATTCATTCATTTTTTGCCGCTTATTGTCACGGGGTGCTGGAGCCTATCCCAGCTGTGTTCAGGCGAGAGGCGGGGTACACCCTGGACTGGTGGCCAGCCAATCACAGGGCACATATAGACAAACAACCATTCACACTCACATTCATACCTATGGACAATTTGGAGTCGCTAATTAACCTAGCATGTTTTTTTGGAATGTGGGAGGAAACCGGAGTACCCGGAGAAAACCCACGCATGTACGGGGAGAACATGCAAACTCCACACAGAGATGGTCGAGGGTGGAATTGAACCCTGGTCTCCTCGTTGTGAGGTCTGCGCGCTAACCACTAGACCGCCGTGCCCTGATTTCATTTTTAAAACATAATGAAAACATTAATTCATTGATTTTTTACCGCTTATCCTCACGAGGGTTGCGGGGGTGCTGGAACCTATCCCAGTTGTTTTCGGGCAAGAGTCAGGGTACACCCTGGACTGGTCACCGACCAATCACAGGGCCATAATGAAACAGAACGACATTATATGTACTTTTTGAAGACTTTTTGTTTTTGTTTACTTTACTTTATTTGCCTTTTATTTAATGTGCCTGACCCTGTATTACTGTAGCCACTTTTTGCATCATAAGTGTGGTGACCTCTGTAAGGTCATTATAACCAATCAGAGGCCAAGTCTTCCAGTCAGTAGCCATGTTGGTGTGGCCTGTTATGCTATTATCTAACAGGCTTCCGTATGATGACTGATGACATCCCACGCGTCATTCTTTGGGAAAGTCTGTACGGTATGTTGCTTATAAATACTAATCGTCTCCCTTATAAACTTAAATGATAGCTCCAGTTGCTTATGTAACTCTCTCCCGGGCGGCCCTCATAACATTCCTATCACCTTTATGCTATCCGCTCCCAATGGGGACGTCTGAGAAAATGTCACGGTAACCTCTTCGGTACCGCGGTTCACAAACATCCGCAGTGAAATGATATGTAAGAACGGATAAAAACAGCGGCCGCGGTATCCCGGTCCGTTGGCGGTTTTATGAGGAAATTATGTGAGAAAGTGATAAGAGCCAGATGGTTCTTGGGAATGTTTTGGGAAAAAGAGGTCATGTCAATGAAACGACTTACATAATGTAAAGACTACCGTAATCAAATTGAACGGCTAACTTGATCTGCATCCCGGCACTTTTGATGTCATGGCGACAAAAACAAGTCATTCCCAACAGCTTGACTCGTGTGAAAATCAGGAGGTGGCAGCCAGGCTATTTATTGTATCTTTTGTTTAACGACCGATGACAACAAAGTTGACGCTGACTCCGGGGAAGAAGAAGAAGAACTAAACGGTGACAACCAGGAGAACGATGCCAGCAATGAAGACGGGTGACATTTCTGCGAGGGAGGAGATCTGGCTGAGCTCATAACGAGCATGACCGGCTGTCAGGAGGCCGTGAGAGCGCTCGCGCCGCACAAAGGATGCTGAGGAAATATGATGTGAATGTGAAAAGGGCTCGTGTGAAGTGAAAGCCCAGGAATGAAGCGACGGCAGCGTTGACATTGTTGTTTTTGTTGTTAACCTTCACTTCCATTTTACAAACCTCGCATAGATTGCATAAGACATCATTCCTGAATGCTTTCCGTCTGGTCTATCCCTGCATACAGTATGAACCGCGGTTCACCGAATGAGACTCGAGTGCGCGAGGCATCGTGTCGCGTCGACCAACATACATTCAAACAGAAGCTCCACAAGCAATCCCTCAATATATAAACAAAATGGCGGTATTTTTCTTTCTCCATCATTTGCTGTTATCTCCTAGCCTCCTATTTTATTTTCCAGACCTAACTGTGATTGGACAATATCCAGGAAGTAGTATTCCTAGCAATATTTTCATATATAAAGCATAAAAAACCTGTTTATGACCTTTATAAATTAGAGAGTTATAAACATCAAATAACACCCCTATAGTCATCTTTTGAGAAAACATAATAAAATAAAACAAGCCATTTAAGAGTTGGTTTTTAGTTTTATGTCGGTAACGGTCGCATAATTAGACCGAGTGGTTAGCACACACGCCTCACAGCTAGGTGACCCGAGTTCGATTCCACTCTCGGTAATCTTTGTGTGGAGTTTGCATGTTCTCCCCGTGCATGCGTGGCTTTTCCTCCCATATTCCAAAAAATGCTAGTTTAATTAGCGACTCCAAATTGTCCATAAGTATGAATGTGAGTGTGAATGGTTGTTTGTCTATATGTGCCCTGTGATTGGCTGGCCACCAGTCTAGGGTTGTAACCCAACTCTCGCCCGAAGACATTTGGGATAGGCTCCAGCAGCCCCACGACTCTCGTGCCTGTTGTGTGTCTCACTGAATATTACAGTAACATTACTGACACCTAGTGACCAGTGTAGAACACTACACTTCATCAACGTCTTTGAATGTGTCTTCTGAATGCCTTTATATTGTTATTGCAGTTAATTTAGACATTTTTATGCATGAAAATGCTCAATTTTGATCAAAAATATGTAAAATGTGCACATTTTTGACTAATAATTGGCAGAATTTAACCAAAAAACATATAAAAAACTGTGATAGTGGTGAAGGTTAGCAGTACATTTGGCTTATTATGTTCTTTGATGTAGTATAAATCATTTGCTGTACACAACAGCCTCCAAACTTCTATTTCAAGCACATCGATATAATTGATCTAATCTGCATGAATCTACACCGCCAGCGTTTGAGAACAACAGGAAGTCACAAACGAAGAGGCCAAGCTTTTCAGCATAATACGCACGTGGCGCTGCTATTTTTTGCATTTGTGGTGAAACGTCCTGTTGTGTCTACATACCTCAGGATGACTTTCCACTCAGGCAGTAAACACAGACGGTGTCTTGGCAACGGGTGGAGTCGTGCTGATTCCGAGGTCAGGCATGTGTGAAAAGAAGACATAGGATCAGTAGTAGACAAAAGCAAAATGAAGAGGAAACGTTGTGCGAAAACTGGATGACTTCTCTTCATGGGAACTTATTTCCAAGTATTATAAAATACCCACGCCACCCGTCACCTCACCATTGTTTTTGTTTACCCGAGCTACGCAATCGAAACACAGAATCCTTCTTGGGCTGAAAAAACCATAAACCTGTATTCTGTATATTACTGTATACTGTATACTGTATACTGTATGCGTTCCTCTCAAGGGACAATACCACAGGAAGTCAACTTGGATATACTTTAGAATAGTCATTGTATAGCTTGTATTGTATCGTGTTTTGTGTACAACCAAGTATCATTGTGGTAGCATTATGAGCCGGAGCTGCACGAGTGCTGCCAGCACTGGGAAACTGTGCGGCCAATGGAAGGAAGGAAGGAAAGAACAAAGAAAGGAAGGAAGGAAAGAACAAAGGAAGGAAGGAAGGAAAGAACGAAGGAAGGAAGGAAGGAAGGAAAGAAGGAAGGATAGAAGGAAGGAAGGAAGGAAGGAACAAACGAAGGAGGTTGGATGGAAGGAAGGAAGGAAGGAAGGAAAGAACAAAGGAAGGAAAGAACGAAGGAAGGAAGGAAGGAAGGAAGGAAGGAATGAACGAAGGAAGGAAGGAAGGAAGGATGAAAGGAAGGAAGGAAGGAAAGAATGAAGGAAGGATAGAAGGAAGGAAGGAAGGAAAGAACGAAGGAAGGAAGGAAGGAACAAATGAAGGAAGGATGGATGGATGGAATGAAGGAAGGAAGGAAGGAAGGAAGGAGGGAAAGAATGAAGGAAGGAAGGAAGGAAAGAACGAAGGAAGGAAGGAAGGAAAGAGCAAAGGAAGGATGGAAGGAAGGAAGGAAGGAAGGAACGGAGGAAGGAAGGAAGGATGAAGGAAGGAAGGAAGGAAGGAAGGAAGGAAGGAAGGAAGGAAGGAAGGAAGGAAAGAATGAAGGAAGGATGGAAGGAAGGATGAAAGCAAGTAAGTACGTAAGGAAGGATGGAAGGAAGGAAGGAAGGAAGGAAGGAAGGAAGGAAGGAAGGATGAAGGAAGGAAGGAAGGAAGGAAGGAAAGAAAGAAAGAACGGAGGAAGGAAGGAAGGAAGGAAGGATGGATGGATGGAAGGAAGGAAGGAAAGAACGAAGGAAGGAAGGAAGGATAGAAGGAAGGATGTAAGTAAGAATGTAAGGAAGGAAGGAAGGAAAGAAGGAAGGAAGGAAAGAAGGATGGGAGCTGGGGTTACAAAATCTTCCATCAAGGGCTAGTAGAACTACACCATATTTCATTTTGGGCCAACCAAAAAACAAACATGTGTCACAAACGGCCCAGAGGCCTCACGTTGGACACCACTGTTCTGAAGTATTGTCCGTACTGAAAGGAAGAGACCGTTTCCCATAACTTTACGCCGCTATTTCCTGGTATACAAACTGGTTCTATGGAATGTCCAATGCAGTCGGTCAAGGCAGCGGCCCAGTGGGTCCAAAGTGACATCAAGGCCACGCCCCCTCGACCATCCATGAATCCAAAAAGTCCGGGAAAACGAATCAAATGATGATTTTAAACGCACACACAAAAAGCCATAAAAGAGATGCTGACTCTGCGTCAATGAACATGCTCATACTTTCCACACGTGCTCTCCCGTTTCACCCGCTGATGACTTTAGCAGCAAAGCCCAAAGCTCCCGATCCCAGTGAACCTTTCACTCTCTCATGAAACCTGCCACTCAGTCCTTGAACATCTCAGTTCTCCTCCTGGTTCTCACGGGAGTCAACCTGAGTCTCTTAATGCTTTTTGCACGACTCGGGATGTTTTCTATTTTTACCATCAACATGAGCCTGACCCATGGCAGGTTTATTTTGGAAATTGGGGACCCCCAGTGGCTCATGCTGTACGAAAGGGAAGACTCTCCCATCATGCATGCGGAAAGGAAGAATCTTTGGGGGTTGAAATAATGATAGACTGCAGGTTTTGCTGGATTTTCAATGTGTTCTACTGTGAAGGTCAGACAATATACACAAACAAATGAAGGCTTACTATTCAATACAATGCTACCAAAGCATAATATTTTACTCTATTTATAGCATACTGTCACTTAAATGTAGCCTCACCTGCAATGATTCAAGTGTAATAAGAAGTTCCGCCCTGTCTTGGCTCCTGGACCTCTTTTCAGTGGGTCTTGGATCTCTTCCTGTGGGGGGAAAAAAATAAATCATACAAAAATAATCCTGGGCTTGACAGAACATAGTCAGTCATAATAACGCTTACAGAACAACATACATTGTATTTTATCATATCTATATTCGGCATCCAACCCTCAAGTCATGCTGGGTAATCTCACAGGCCAAACAGTCAAACTGTGAGCGAGTGAGACGTCTCACACTTTGTCAGCTCAAAATAAGATTTGTTTATTTTGGGGCTGTCAATCGATTAAAATATTTGATCGTGATTAATTTCATTTTGACCATAGTTAACTCGCAATTAATCACATTTAATCGCAGATGAAAATAAGTTTCTCTGTATATCTCTGTATTATTTAAAAAAATACATTCAACAAGCATATTTTTGTATTACTATTTTTCTTTATTATTAGCATATTAGCTCTAAAACTCGCCAACAAACGTTCAGCAAATCCAAAATGTGAGCTAGCGAGACCTCTCACACTAACATGTTTTTGTTTGTCAGCTCAAAATAAGATTTATTTTGGGGCTGTCAATTGATTAAAATATTTGATTGTGATTAATTTCTTTTTTTGCCATAGTTAACTCACAATTAATTGTATTTAATCGCAGATGGAAATAAGTTTTTAACTATAATAAGTGGGGGAAATCTCTGTATATCTCTGTATTATTAAAAAAAATACAGCCAGCAAGCATATTTTTGTATTACTATTTTTCTTTATTATTAGCATATTAGCTCTAAAACTCGCCCACAAACGTTCAGCAAATCCAAAATGTGAGCGAGTTTGTTTATTTTGGGGTTGTCAATCGATTAAAATATTTGATCTTGATTTTGGCCATAGTTAACTCACAATTAATCGCATTTAATCGCAGATTGAAATACGTTTTTATCCATCATAAGTGGGGGAAATCTCAGTAAATCTGTGTATTATTTTAAAAGATACAATATATTTAATAATATTTTTGTATTACTATTTTTTATTATTAGCATATTAGCTCTAAAACTCGCCCACAAACTTTAAGCAAATCCAAAATGTGAGCGAGTGAGACCTCTCACATTGACACAAACATGTCAGCTCAAAATAAGATTTGTTTATTTATGATACTGGTTTTAAATTGTAAATATTTGTGAGTAAAAAAAAGCCTATTTAGGAACAATCAGAAAGGATTATTATTCCAAATTTGCCTCAATGCAGCTTTCCTTAAATGAAAATAACTAAAACACAGGGTAATAGTCATACATTTTCATGTTTCATGATACTCCAGGGCTTTGGTTTCTACATCAGACCCAAAGAGAAGTCTCACATTGTTCATACGAACCAGTCATGATGACTATTTCTCTTGTCAGACTCAGCACATCTTCATCTACCCATCATTCTCACGTGGGACGTCCTGTCTTCTTCCAGCATGGAAGACAAGCCTCACATTGTGCCAGTTCATGTGTCTCTGCGCTGGAAATAGAACTTCTTCTCCAATGTGACCTGAAGTCATGCACGGAGGGTGGGGGGGGGGGGGGGGGGGGAGCACATGGCTCGACACTGGGGAGACGTTACTTGATAATCCTCAAGCACCGGGTCAGACTCCATCATTCCTTTCTTCAAGCGTGGAATGCTACTGCTGGCACAAACTTGCTGTCTTACATTCCTGACAAACTCAGCACCTTTCCATAGGAAGTCAAGAAGACCTCAGGAGTTCAAGGGTGACGTTCAGGAGGTGTTTATGGACTTTTTCCAGACGTCTTAGCGCACTGTAGGAAATTGTATACTCCAGGTGATAGACTGAGCCATTATTAAATGAGGAGTTGAAAGTTTCACTACTAGAATTTGTTTTTTCACTTAAGGCTAAAGCCAGTGTTTGTTTTTCTGTAAAAAAAGATGATGAATATGTGAAATAAAAAACAAATATAAAGGTAAACAAACTCATTACTCCAACTTCAATGAGCTAACAACTCAATTAACAACCATTATCAGGTGAAACTACTGTACATAGGTATGGAATGTATGTCGATTGTTTATTGTTTTTTTTTTTTAACACCACTTCCTGTTAGACCGTGAGAGCGAAACAAGACATGAAATATGGTTTTCTTTTCACTTGGATATTTTTTCACATGCTTTAATGTGTTCACATTAATAATTGCATTTTTTTTTTTGCTCTGTTTTATTCCTGTATAGCACATTTTTGCAATTATTTATACCCTCAGATGAGCATTTTTTTATTTATATGTGGAATAATTTCTGCTGAATTAATAAAGATAACACAAAAATAATGCAAACATAACATTTTTATGTATTTATACAATATATTTATTTATTTATAATGAATTTTAACATTGGACTGAGTCAGGCAAAACTGTAAATATTATATATACAAGATGATATTAACATATTTGCTCTAATTCGTATCATAAATCAATATTATTTATTTTATATTAATATTAATTAAAATTAATATTTAAAAAAAACACATCTTGGTCTATCCTGATGTTTTCTATGGAGGCCTCATGTTAAGACAGTCTGCTTTTTGTGGAAGGTTTCATGACGTTTTGCTGCCCCCTACTGTTACTTTTTTGTTAGTGCACCTCTCAAAACCATCTTTGCTACTCCAGGTGGAGCTTCTTTCAAGTATTCCATGGAGTAAATAAGGTCCTGACCTTCCCAGATGTCTCTAAATCCAAGAAGAAAAAAACAACAACCAAAAGCGGCAAGGACATGAGAAAAAACGGGAGGACTGCAGGTGTTTGATGATAGGAAGATGTTTGGAGAAGAAATGGCCTTGTGAGGCGAGAGATAGGGGAAAAGAGTGACTGAGAAGCGTCTTCTCCTTCACACGGCGTCATCACCATGGACAAGAAGGTGGTGTTGATCACCGGCTGCTCGTCTGGCATCGGCCTCAGCCTGGCGGTCCGTTTGGCCTCTCACCCGGATCAGATGTTCAAAGGTCAGCAAACAATGAACACGTAAAAAAAACAATGCTGTCAACGCATCGTCTTTGTGTTTAGTGTACGCCACCATGAGGAACCTGGCCAAGAAGGAACGTCTTCTGGAGTGCGTCAAAGGTCTGCACAAGGACACCCTGGAGGTTCTTCAGATGGACGTCACAGACCACCAGTCCATCCTGGATGCCCGGGACAAAGTGGTGGAGAAACGGGTGGACATTCTGGGTGGGTTCTTCTCGCTCAGAAAAGTACTACCTTAATGTTCTCCCATTAGGATAGCATTGAGAAACAAATGTGATGATAACCATAGAAGAAGAAATTAATCTAAATGTCATATAGGAACGCAAAAGACACGTATCTGTCAGTGTCCTGGTTGCTCAGTACAATATGGCTAAGTTGATAATAGCCTCTTTTGCACAGAATTCCTGAAAAATCTCTCTGTGCCTTTCATACAGAACTCAGAGATGGCAGGATATTGCCATATTTCTTACTAAATTGACTTATTCCTCCTATTCTGTATTGGTGCAGTTCATACAGAAAATGGTGGAAAATGAAGGGTAAAAAGGGCAAATTATGATTTTATGAAATTATTTCTACTTTCATGAAAAATAAGGCTCCATTTTAGGGCTTCTTGGGTGTAACTGTGACATGTCTGCCATTTTGTTTAGTGTGCAACGCCGGTGTCGGTTTAATGGGTCCACTGGAGGTCCAATCGTTGGACTCCATGAAGCAGATTCTGGAAGTCAACCTTCTGGGAACGATCCAGACCATAAAGGCCTTCCTACCCGGCATGAAGGCTCAACGTGGGGGTCGTATTCTGGTCACGGGAAGCACCGGCGGTCTTCACGGTGAGAGCGGCTCTTCCTTATCACTGACGGATGGAAGTTTACCAAACATGTGTCCAGGTCTTCCTTTTAATGAGGTGTACTGTGCCAGCAAGTTCGCCGTGGAGGGGACGTGCGAGAGCTTGGCCATTCTCCTACAACGCTTCAACATCCAGTCAGTGTCCAAAAAAACATCTCGCCGAATATGAAATTGATTGATTGATAAAATCCCAACCTTGTAGTGTTAGTCTTATCGTGTGTGGCCCCGTCAATACTGACTTCCTGGTCAACCTGAAGAAGGCGGAGCTTGGGGATGAGTGCCTGCAACATGTCGACGCCCACACGCTTAGCCTGTATGAGAAATACCTGCAGCATTGTAGCCACGTTTTCCAAAACGCTGCACAGGACACCGAGGACATCGTAAAGGTATCGGGTGTTTTTTTTTATCACCACTAACGTTTTATAATATAATATTTCCCTCATTAAAATGGCAATCGGCTGATATCAGTATGAAAATGTGATATCGGACAATATCGGACATCCATAAAAAATAAACAAAACATTTATGTCATTCACAGGCCGCATTTGTCCTAATATTTCTAATATTTATACAAATTATCTGAATTTCACAGTTAAAAATTGCAAAAATAAATAAGAAATTGCATATTTGTGCTCCTGTTTCAGGTGTTTTTGGACGCCATACAGTCACACAAACCCGCCTTCAGATACTTCACCTGCGGGGCAGTGCCCCCCTTGATCGACATGAAGGTCACGCAGCTGGACGGCCTCGAGTACATCAACACCATGAGCAACCTCATGTTTACGTTTGCAGAAAAATAACATACATTTGTTGTATATTGTACTGCAATGTATAATTATCAATCATTTAACTCTATTTTTCACTTTTGTGGGGAAAAAATACAGCAATTAAATCTATATTAATGTTTTCTTCCTGTTTTTTCCCGTCTTCAATGAACCTGATGAGTTATTATGTAATAATTTGATATTACACCATAATGTGACACACCTATTGGTCCATTCATTCATTACTAACACATACAAAAATGTCAAACTTACCAACTCGTGCTGTGATTGGTCCAGAACCAGTGACGTCATCATCTTGGCTAGGAGTGAGAGAGAGAGAGACTCCGGCTAGCTGCTGGAACAAATCTACCGGCTGCTGTTGGACAAACTACTTTTTAAAAAAGACCTGCGGAAGTTTGATTTTTGAAAGTAAATCGAAGTAGTTATGTCCAGTAAATCGACGCCGCGGCTCGCCAGGTCTATTTTAGATGGTTTTCAAGTCCATACGAAGTTTGTTCGTGGGAACCTAAAACAAGGAAATGCAAGGTGAGTCTCGCGCGACGTTCATCATGAAAAGAACATCGTTTTAGATTAACATCAGCAGATTCCATCATTTATTGTTTCTGTTTTTTAAGTATTTTTTATTCTAATTACTAAACCATTGGTGTGTCGAATATTAAATGTTTTTTTTTTTTCATAAAAGTTTTAAGAAAAAAATATTTTTGCGTGAGGTTAGCTTTAGGTATAACTTCAAACAATACTCTGCCATAGTATACATACTCTACTATATTGTTATACATCCATGCAATACTGATTTAACATAATATAAATCTGTTGACGATGCTACAGTTATCGTATAATATACACACCAGACCATTTAAGGCTATATTATACAGAATTAAACCCAAAAGTACTATACTGTACCTTACCATACTGTACTATATCACATTATAACATATTGTAACATGTCATTGACTATCATACCTAACTACTACACTATCTCATACTTGACTATATCTTTTTATACCACATTCTACTGCTGTGTACTATATTATACCGTGCCACAACATACTATACTATGTAAAGTTATATCATAACATGCTATGCTCTGTACTGAAGCATACCAAAACATACTCTACTATACTATTCCATACCCGACTATACACTATATCACCCCTGCAGACATGTTGGTCCTGGTGGGGTACTGGGAACGTTGAGAAAGCCCAGTTTATCCCAGTGCGCCCCCTCCTACATCAAGACCCCCCACCGAAGCTTCATCAACTTGGCCGCTCCCATCAGCAGTCGTAGAACCGAGTACGCAGAGAGCCGCACCATTGGGTGAGTCCTTTTGAGCGGATGAGCGGAATAGACCGGAAAAAAAAAGAGTATTCTATTATTGCAGGTTCACACCCGAGCAGATGTACGGCGTGGTGGCCAGCGTGGAGCAGTACCAGCACTTTGTACCCTGGTGCAAGAAATCCCGTGTCGTCAAGGGGCGCGCGGGTGGCGACCTCCACGCCGAGCTGGAAATCGGTTTCCCGCCCTTGGTGGAGCGTTACACTTCTGAAGTCACCGTTATTCCGAACCACCAAGTCAGAGTACGTCTTTAATCCCAGGAATACATAACACTATCACACTAATAAGTTGTTTTTAACTTTATTGCTACTTTGTGTCGGTACATCAGGCTTTGTGTACTGACGGATCCCTGTTCAGCCATCTTGAAACGGTGTGGAGGTTCGCACCTGGACCCAAAAACGTACCCGAGTCCTGCAAAGTGGACTTTTATGTAAGTTCATTCAGTCAGCGAGTGCCATTTAAAAGGACATGTTGTTAAAGTTAGCAATGATTAGCTAGCTGAAAATAGCTTCTGTGATAAGAGTTAGTCCTCAGCGAGGATTAGCATCCAGGAAGTGGAGCGTTTTAACGAAGGGGGAGCGTCTTAAGTGGGATTAAGGGGGTAAAGAAAGACGACATCGCGGGTTAGATAACGAGACTTTTCATTTCCGCAGGTGTCGTTTGAGTTCAAGTCGCTGCTCCACTCTCGCCTGGCAAGTGTTTTTTTCGACGAGGTGGTCAAGCAGATGGTGTGCGCTTTTGAGTCCCGGGCGGCGGCGCTCTATGGGGGTCAGCAGGAGGCGCCCTTGAGGAAGGGTTCGTGGTGACGCCCCCCCTTGTTGCTCTGCTCTTTTTGGCTAATTTTGTATTTATTTGTAGTCTAATTTATTTCACTTGTATGTTCACAAATGTCTTCTATACTTTTTACTTAGTAGTTTTTTCAATTAAAACCTTCATTTTTTCTCTTGTACTGTTAAGATATTTTTCCAACATACAAAATATTAAAAGCACACTGTAATGTTTACACAGTATTTTATACAAGCAAAATTTTAACATGGATTTCGGACGGCGAGCGATGCCGAGCAGAAGGTCTCTCCGTGCTGGTTAGCGGCTTTGCAGGTATAAACGTTGCCGTCTTGAGGCCCGACTTTGGCCAGGATCAACGTGCAGCGGCCGTCTTCCTCGTACTCGATTTGGACGGCAGGCGACTCTTCCACAGGCTCCCCCCCGCACAGCCATACCACATCCGGGTCAGGATATCCTAAATAGATTGCAGAAAGGAATAATAAGATAATAATTTTTTTTGTACGAGTCAAGGACAATTTAAAAACCTTCAAGGAACCCAACACTAAGTTTTTGTAAACATCCCAGTTGAAACCTTGCAGGGGTCGCTGTGTTCAATATTTTGGCGGCTCCGGAACGGGCTAATTAGATTTACATTATTATCTATGGGAAAACTTGCCTTGGTTAGAGTCCGTTTTGGTTATAGTCGGACTTCTGGATTGTTAACCACAGCATCACTGTACACAATTTGCTCCTTATAGAACCTAATATATATTTTTGTAAACATTGAACATATACTGCATGTGATCAGGAACCCAACATGCTGGTTTTAGAAACTAAAAGCAAAAGCGTCATCACGGAAAAAGATGTACGTTTTTGTAAACATCGCAGTTGAAACCTAGCGTATGAAATTGCAGGGGTTGCTGTGTTTAATATTTTGGGGGCTCCGGAACGGACTATATAGATTTACATTATTATCTATGGGAAAACTTGCCTTGGTTAGAGTCCGTTTTGGTTATAGTCGGACTTCTGGATTGTTAACCACAGCACCACTGTCGACAATTTGCTCCTTATAGAACCTCATATATATTTTTGTAAACATTGAACATATGCTGTATGTGATCAGGAACCCAACATGCTGGTTTTAGAAACTAAAAGCAAAAGTGTCATCACGGAAAAAGATGTACGTTTTTGTAAACATTGCAGTTGAAACCTAGCGTATGAAATTGCAGGGGTTGCTGTGTTTAATATTTTGGGGGCTCCGGAACGGACTATATAGATTTACATTATTATCTATGGGAAAACTTGCCTTGGTTAGAGTCCGTTTTGGTTATAGTCGGACTTCTGGATTGTTAACCACAGCACCACTGTCGACAATTTGCTCCTTATAGAACCTAATATATATTTTTGTAAACATTGAACATATGCTGTATGTGATCAGGAACCCAACATGCTGGTTTTAGAAACTAAAAGCAAAAGTGTCATCACTGAAAAAGTTGTAAGTTTTTGTAAACATTACAGTTGAAACCTAGCGTATGAAATTGCAGGGGTTGCTGTGTTTAATATTTTGGGGGCTCCGGAACGGACTATATAGATTTACATTATTATCTATGGGAAAACTTGCCTTGGTTAGAGTCCGTTTTGGTTATAGTCGGACTTCTGGATTGTTAACCACAGCACCACTGTCGACAATTTGCTCCTTATAGAACCTCATATATATTTTTGTAAACATTGAACATATGCTGTATGTGATCAGGAACCCAACATGCTGGTTTTAGAAACTAAAAGCAAAAGTGTCATCACGGAAAAAGATGTACGTTTTTGTAAACATCGCAGTTGAAACCTAGCGTATGAAATTGCAGGGGTTGCTGTGTTTAATATTTTGGGGGCTCCGGAACGGACTATATAGATTTACATTATTATCTATGGGAAAACTTGCCTTGGTTAGAGTCCGTTTTGGTTATAGTCGAACTTCTGGATTGTTAACCACAGCATCACTGTACACAATTTGCTCCTTATAGAACCTCATATATATTTTTGTAAACATTGAAGTCTAGGCCTACCTGTGAGGTGACAAGATAGATGGGCACTGGATCCTACAGAGACCGTCTGGTCTTGTAGGGTCTTGGTGAATTTGGGTGGTCCCTGCATCTTGCGCTCCAAAGAGATAAGTGCATCTTCTGTCTCTGGTGTCAACGGGGAGTCTGACCCAGGAAGGAAGGAGGTCAAATACCAGGAAGGCACAATAGAAACAAAGAATAGAAACATGCGTCACCTTCTGCTGGGCTGGTGGGCGACGCTGAGCCGTCCCCTTTGCTCAGCAAGGTCATTCTCTTCAACGCCAGCATGGCCTTGCCTGCTTTCTATAAGGTCGCAGTTGATGAAACCCACCTGAAAAACATCTCAGATGTTCCTCACCTTCCATTTCTGCCTGGCGAGGAACCTTTTCATCTTCTCCTTGGGAAGACTCTTCGTGGAGGCGGGATCTTCTGAGTCAAAGGCCGCCATCCACGGGTGAGTCAGGGCATCTTCGCATGCCATCCGTCGCCTAGGATACGTATCCATCCATTAGATGTTTAATTGCAACTGGAGGATGAGTGCAGGTGTATCTCGAGGAGAGCTCACCTGGGGTCTTCCTCCAGCAGCGAGCTGATGAAATCTTTGGCCTCGTCGGTGATCTCCTCAAAGCTCTCCTCGTCAAACTCCCACTGAGCTGCTGTGACCAATGCCAGGGTGTCGGCGTCGCTGCTTCCCTGGAAAGGCGACTCACCACTTAATCTAAAAAAAACACACACACAATTATTATATGAGTATTGTGAGATTTTGTAGGATTTTGTGCAAAACACACACACAAATGAATAACAATGTTAGATACTACTACTACAGTATTATTATGTATGTATTGGTAGTAGAGGTCAGTAAGATTTTGTGTAAAAAACATTCACAAAAAACATACATGTTGGCTATTACAGGTATTATATGATTATTATGAGATTTTGTAGGATTTTGTACAAAAAAATACAAAAAACAAATGTTGGATGCTATGAATATTATTACGACAATTAAATAGGATTTAGTACAAAAACATTAAAAAAAACCCCTGAAATGTTGGTTACTACATGTATTATCATAAGAGTATTATAAGATTTTGTAGGATTTTGTACAAAAAACCCTGAAATGTTGGTAACTACAGGTGTTATCATAAGAGTATTATGATATTTTGGAGGATTTTGTACAAAAAAAACTGAAATGTTGGTTACTACAGGTATTATCATAAGAGTATTATGAGATTTTGTAGGATTTTGTACAAAAAAAACCCTGAAATGTTGGTAACTACAGGTATTATCATAAGAGTATTATGAGATTTTGTAGGATTTTGTACAAAAAACCCTGAAATGTTGGTAACTACAGGTATTATCATAAGAGTATTATGAGATTTTGTAGGATTTTGTACAAAAAACCCTGAAATGTTGGTTACTACAAGTATTATTATAAGAGTATTACGAGATTTTGTAGGTTTTTGTAAAAAAAACAAACTGAAATGTTGGTTACTACAGGTATTATCATAAGAGTATTATGAGATTTTGTAGGATTTTGTACAAAAAACCCTGAAATGTTGGTAACTACAGGTGTTATCATAAGAGTATTATCAGATTTTGGAGGATTTTGTACAAAAAAAATTGAAATGTTGGTTACTACAGGTATTATCATAAGAGTATTATGAGATTTTGTAGGATTTTTTTTTTACAAAAAAACTCTGAAATGTTGGTTACTACATGTATTATCATAAGAGTATTATAAGATTTTGTAGGATTTTGTACAAAAAACCCTGAAATGTTGGTAACTACAGGTGTTATCATAAGAGTATTATGAGATTTTGGAGGATTTTGTACAAAAAAACTGAAATGTTGGTTACTACAGGTATTATCATAAGAGTATTATGAGATTTTGTAGGATTTTGTACAAAAAAAACCTGAAATGTTGGTAACTACAGGTATTATCATAAGAGTATTATAAGATTTTGTAGGATTTTGTACAAAAAACCCTGAAATGTTGGTTACTACAGGTATTCTCATAAGTGTATTATGAGATTTTGTAGGATTTTGTACAAAAAACCCTGAAATGTTGGTAACTACAGGTATTATCATAAGAGTATTATAAGATTTTGTAGGGTTTTGTACAAAAAACCCTGAAATGTTGGTTACTACAGGTATTCTCATAAGTGTATTATGAGATTTTGTAGGATTTTGTACAAAAAACCCTGAAATGTTGGTTACTACAAGTATTATTATAAGAGTATTAAGAGATTTTGTAGGATTTTGTAAAAAAAACAAACTGAAATGTTGGTTACTACAGGTATTATCATAAGAGTATTATGAGATTTTGTAGGATTTTGTACAACAAAAACCCTGAAATGTTGGTTACCACATGTATTATCATAAGCGTATTATGAGATTTTGTAGGATTTTGTACAAAAAACCCTGAAATATTGATTACTACATGTATTATTATAAGAATATTATGAGATTTTGTAGGATTTTGTAAGAAAAAAAACTGAAATGTTGGTTACTACAGGCATTATCATATGAGTATTATGAGATTTTTGTAGGATTTTGTACAGAGACTTGCAAAAAAAACTGAAATGCGGTTACGACAGGTATCAGATGAGTATTATGAGATTTAATTGACAACTACGTGTATTAGTATATGAATATTATGAGATTTAGTAGGATTTTTGTACAAAGAAACACAAATGTTAGATACTACTACTATATTGTGTATATTCATGAATTTCTCTTGGAGATAAATCGAGTATACTAGCATTATTATTACTAGAATCTAGTAGGATTTTGTACAAAAGCATATGCAAAAACATTAGATACTTCTACTATAAATGTACTAGTATTATAATTACTAGAATGAAGTAATGTACATTAGTTGGAAAGTAGAATTTTCTTGTCAGAATGAATTATTATGCTATATTGACCTCCCAGGTTGTTGACATGTTTATGGTTCAATGTTGACCTTTCCCTTGAGCAAAGAGGACTCACAGGATGTAGCAGATGACCCCGATGCTCCACATGTCTGTGGCCAAGCACACGGGCTCGTAGTTGATCACCTCCGGGGCGACAAACTCTGGAGTCCCCTGCATCACCCTCAGAGGGCTCCTGCTATCTGTCAGTCAAATTATGATGAGTGGCGGAGCTGTGAGGACATTCCAGCATCCCAACATTCCATGTACCGAGTTGGGTGGCCAGTCCGAAGTCTATGATCTTGATGGCGGTGCCGGTGGTGTCCACGCAGACAATGTTCTCAGGTTTGAGATCCAGGTGGACGATGCTCTGCCGGTGCATGAAGGAGACGCCCTGCAGGATCTGCTGCATGTAAAGCACGCTGGCGGGCTCCGTGTGCTCGAAGCTGTCGTCCACGATGCGCTCAAAGAGTTCGCCGCCTGCGATGCTGCACACACACACACACACAGCAAGACACACTTCGTATTTCATAGTTTTTAGCGTTAAGCCTTTTTTTTAATGCTTGTAAATTCCTACTTCCATACTTTTGTATCCAATTGCCTTTTATTGTTATTGTAAGATTCAGACTTATAGCATCTTGCAGTGTTTTTGTGTAAATAAAATGTGTTAATAAATTTAAAAAAAATTAAATAAAATTTCAAATTCTGTTTGAAATTTTTTTAATAATGTTTTTGCATAGCAAAAATAGCAAAATATGAAGTTACCAGCATATATTTTTCAAATATGTATTAAATATATTAGTATATGTTTAAATACATTCAAATTTAAATGTAAATTTAATTCAAAATTGAATAAAAAAATAATGTAATGTAAAAAAAAAATATTTTTTTTTTAATTGGGAAACTAAAGTATTTTGGATAAAACTAAAGAAAAATACAACATATTTAATTTTTTTAAAATGTATGTAATTTAATACAATTTAAAATATATTAGTATATGTTTAAATACATTTAAATTTAATTCAAAATTGAATTTAAAAAAATAATGTAATGTAAAAAAAAATTTTTTTTTTCAATTGGGAAACTAACAATATTTTGGGATAAAACTAAAGAAAAACACTAATTAAAATTTTTAAAAATGTATGAAATTTAATACAATTAAAATGGACTCTGTGATTCAATGGATGGTGATGACATTTATTTAATATATTAATTAATTTTTTTATTAAGTTTAAAACAAAATTTTACAAAATTAAATAATTTTTTTTTAATTGGGAGAATTAAAACAGAATTATGGCGTAAAAATAGAGAAAAAAAGCAAATTTAAAAACATCAATCAATCTCTTAGTAATAAACTGTCATATATTTGAACACATATTGTAAATATGTATATATTTTCTTCCTTCCCTGGAACATATATCTATTTGGAATGATTTGCAAATGATAGGTCCAGAAACATACTATAGTTAATGAATTGATCAGGGGCTAAAAACCATAAAAAAAACACTCACAACTCCATGACCATAACCATCTCCGGCTTGTGGTCGTAGGCGGCCAGGCAGCAGACCAGTTTGGGATGATGGAGCTTATTCATCAGCTCGATCTCGTTACGGGCGGCATCCCTCTCCTTGGTGCGGCGACCTTTGTAGAACTTCCCGGCGCACACGCGGCCGCTCTCTTTGTGCCTCAGCTTGAACACCAGGCCAAACTTCCCCCTGATGAACACACAAAGACCATCGAGACCTCCTCTTTTGTGTTTGATGGGCTTCTTTAGGTGCGTCTCAATACTTTTGACCACATGGTGTATTGTCATGGTTGCATATTTAAGGAGGAGAACCAAGCCTGCACACGTTTATCTTAATCCCATCTTCCCGGGAATGTCCCAGTGATCCTGCAGACATAGTCCATACTCACATGCCCAGTTTCTCCTGCACGTCATAGTGGTCTGTGACTCTGTGTGCACCGTCTATGGTGACCTCTGAGACCTGGGGGGCCTCCTCCTCCTCCTCCTCCTTTCGTGGTGCGGAACCAGAATCTGCACAAATGAAGTAACCTCATGCTTGTTTTTCGCTGTACTCAGGTTATTTAAGTAACTTTTTGGAGTAGTTTATTGTCATATCATTTGAAAATATTTAGCAACGTTTACAAATAGCAATAGCAATATTTATTTTTTTCCCCTTCTATAATAGGATTACATTAGCTTCTGTACAGCGATTCAGTTATTTAAGTAATATCTTTTAAAATATTAAACAAAAATAAAATAAATTAAATTGATTTTATGTGATTTTAATTTAATTTAATTTAATTTAATTTAATTTAATTTAATTTAATTTAATTTAATTTAATTTAATTTAATTTAATTTAATTTAATTTAATTTAATTTAATTTAATTTAATCATTTTCTACCACTTTTTCCTCACAAGGGTCTTGGGGGTGCTGGAACCTATCCCAGCTGTCTTGGGGCGAGAGGCGGGGTACACCCTGGACTGGTGGCCAGCCAATCACAGTAATTTAATTTAATTTATTCATTCATTCATTTTCTACCGCTTTTTCCTCACGAGGGTCGCGGGGGTGCTGGAGCCTATCCCAGCTGTCTTCGGGCGAGAGGCGGGGTACACCCTGGACTGGTGGCCAGCCAATCACAGTAATTTAATTTAATTTAATTTAATTTAATTTAATTTAATTTAATTTAATTTAATTTAATTTAATTTAATTTAATTTAATTTAATTTAATTTAATTTAATTTAATTTAATTTAATTTAATTTAATTTAACCTGCCCAACTTAAGTAAAACGTATTCAAAATAATTACAATTACATGCAACTAGTGTACAATACATACATGTACATGTATTAAATATAATGACACAAAACTTATGTTTGACCTAATGTAAGACAAATGTCTCACCCTTGACCTCCATGGCGACCACAGGGGACGGCGGTCCCGGTTCACTGACCCCCACCGTGTTGTAGGCCCTCACCCTGAAGCAGTACTCCTCCCCGGGCTGCAGGCCCGCACACACCCTGTAAGACGTACTCTTACACTGAGCCGTCAGCTCGGTCCAGTCCCGTCCCTTCTTGACCTCCACTACGTAGCCCAGGACGGCGCTGCCCCCGTCGTAGGAGGGGCCCGACCAGGACAGTACCAGGCTTCTGGAGGACAGCAGGGTCACCAGAGGGCAAGAGGCGGGGGGCTGTGGTGTGTCTGATGAAAGGAACAGTACACTTTGTGTTGTATGCTGTTTATATGTGTGTATATGTGTGTATATGTGTGTGTGCATGCTTACCTATGACGGAGAGTGTGAGTGTGTGTTGGGCCGAGCTCTTACGGTCCTTCACTACCACGGTGTAGCGGCCAGTGTGATAGACTCCAGCCTCAGCCAGAACCAACGTGCTACTGTCATCCGAATTCTCTGTCCACACCTCAGGACCGGCTACTATCTGCAGGAATTAGACAAAATATGTTTATTTTTCTAATTAAATATATTATATAAATAATTAGAAAAATTAATAAAAATCATTAAAAGCATCTATAAATATGTATAAATATTTTTTATATTTTAAATATTTTTTTTCAGGTGGTCACCTGCTCTTTGTTTCGGATCCAACAGGACACCACAGGCGGACTGCAGGTGAACCGACATGTGACGCGTGCAGGATATCCCGCCTTCACTTCCACGTGCTGCGGCGGCTTCTCGAAGTGCAACACCGGACCTGCCGATGCGGGAAATCAAAGTTCAAAAAAATTAAAAAAAAAAAATAAAAACACAACAGTTTTGTGAGAAACACGAGTCTCGAAAAAAAGCGAGCCAGAAAAACTGTGGCAGGAAGCTGGCGTGTCAGATAAAAACAAAACTAAGGGGGGGGGGGGGGGGGGGGGTCATCGCCTCGTGGCAATTGTGTCAAGTTGATACACAAACAATAAGAGCACACATGCACAACCAGTTCTGGGTGGTGACGCGACAACTCCAGCAATGCCAAAATATCACTAAAATATCCAAATATACTAACATGTAATAATATAATGATATCTAAATACATTTTTTAAACAAATATGAGTAGAAATGATGTTTTATGTGTTTTGTCCTGTAGTTTGTTGAGGTTCCCAGCAAAAACAGATAGGGTTGCCAGGTATGATATTAGACCAGGGGTGGGCAAACTACGGCCCGGGGGCCACATCCGGCCCGCCAAGTGTTTGAATACGGCCCGCCCAATATTTCCAAAGTATTTCATTTAAACTCAACATACAACTTTATGATTATTATAATTATTATATTAATGCTAATTATTATATTAATTATATATAATATTATTGTTATGTTTGCATATTTTACATAATAATAATAATATAATAATTATTATTTTAATTTTATTATAATTATTATAATATTTTATGATTTTTTAAATATTTAAATATAAATATAAAATAATAAATAATAATAGCAGATTGCATGACAATTTTACAGATACAATAATACCAGGTGGACTGTTACGTGTAAAATATATAGTCTGCCCCCCCCCCCCCCCCCCCCCCCCCCGTAAAAAGTTTGCCCACCCCTGTATTAGACCCTTAATTCTAGGAAGCGTCCCAAAAGAGACTTTTTCTCCTGCATGTTTTTATTGCATTATTTTATTGGTTTTGCACATAAAAGCATCTTTACAATATAAAAATAAAAAATATTGAAAAAATGAGTTTCTTACCAGTTGCAGAGTTGGCTCTCTTCTTCGGGACGACCTCTGCAAAGAAAAGAGCGCAGGTTTGTTTATAAATAAAGAGCGTGAGGGAGGAGGTGCGCTGTATTGTAATGTCCGCTTCCTTATATGGTATTTATCAGTCTAACTTCCTGACGGATGTCGTGGATGTGATGCGTTTCCTTTTTTTCATTCCCAAATATAACATGGATGTCCGGACAAGAGACCATTAGAAGTCCAAATACCAAAAAAAAAACCTCGAGGAGAAGAGACTGTGACGGTCGGGGAAGTGGAAGTGGACTCGATGGAATTCTGCAAGGTTTCTGCAGAAGTGTGAGGTGGATTCCCGTTTCCCATCATGCTCTTGGTTGTCTGCTCGCCGTGAATAGTTTCAAAGTCTAGACAAATCCGGAAAAAAAATGACATAACATCTATGATCAAGGTGATAAGATAAGACTTTAATAAAGGTGAAAAATGGCTTCTAGTCTTGAACTGCTGCACAAAATTTAAATACATTTAAATTTAAATGTAAATTTAATTCAAAATTGAATAAAAAAAAATAACGTATTGTAAAAATAATTTACATTTTTTTTCAATTGGGAAACTAACAATATTTTGGGATAAAACTAAAGAAAAACAAATTAAATTTTTAAAAATGTATGTAATTTAATAAACATTTAATTAAAATGGACTCTGTGATTCAGTGGATGATGACAACATTTATTTAATATATTAATTTTTTTAAAATTAAGTTTAAAACAAAATTTTACAAAAGTAAAGAAAGAAATTGTAATTGGGAAAATTCAAACAGAATTAAGGCGTAAAAATAGAGAAAAAAAGCAAATTTGAATACATTTAAATTTAAATGTAAATTTAATTCAAAATTGAATTAAAAAAAATAACGTATTGTAAAAAAAAAATATTTTTTTTTCAATTGGGAAACTAAATATATTTTGGGATAAAATGAAACAATTAAATTTTTAAAAATGTATGTAATTTAATAAAAATTTAATTAAAATGGACTCTGTGATTCAGTGGATCGTGGCAACATTTATTTAATATATTAATTAATTTATTTTTTAAATTAAGATTAAAATAAAATTTTACAAAATAAAGAAAGAAATTGTAATTGGGAGAATTAAAACTGAATTATGGCGTAAAAATAGAGAAAAAAGCACATTTAAATACATTTAAATTTAAATGTAAATTTAATTCAAAATTGAATTTAAAAAATAACGTATTGTAAAAAAAATGTATTTTTTTTCAATTGGGAAACTAAATATATTTTGGGATAAAACTAAACAAATTTAATTTTTAAAAATGTATGTAATTTAATAAAAATTTAATTAAAATGGACTGATTCAGTGGATGGTGACAACATTTATTTAATATATTAATTAATTTTTTTTAATTAAGTTTAAAACAAAATTTTACAAAAGTAAAGAAAGAAATTGTAATTGGGAGAATTCAAACAGAATTATGGCGTAAAAATAGAGAAAAAAGCAAATTTAAAAACATTAACTGACATAACTGTTCATTTATAGACGCTCCCTAACCTCTGACAAAGACGGCAGCACAGCAGGAAGTCTTCCCTGCCGCGTTTTCCACCAAGCAAGTATAAGCACCGGCATCCTCCGGCAAGCACTCCCTCACGGCGAAGCTCACCTCGCCGCCATTCAGGGTCGGAATCCCGAAAAGGGCCGCCTCACCTGCCAGTGGTCGAGCAAACGAGGTCACATTAAAGGTCAATCAGTGACGTCAACGTTTTATTTGCTAGCATTGAGTATCATTGCGTTGTAGCATATTTATTTCTATGGCTAATGATTTGTTTTTAAACAATCCTCACCATTGTGTAACCAGGTCACTTTGTCAGGTCGACTCCCAGAGAGGACGCCGCGCAACTTGATGTCCTCGCCTTCGTCCACGCAGCAGTCCTGCAGAGGCTCCACAAAGACGGGCTGGTCCGTGGGCTTGTGGAGACCTGCAAAATAATTTAATTTAATTTAATTTAATTTAATTTAATTTAATTTAATTTAATTTAATTTAATTTAATTTAATTTAATTTAATTTAATTTAATTTAATTTAATTTAATTTAATTTAATTTAATTTAATTTAATTTAATTTAATTTAATTTAATTTAATTTAATTTCATTTCATTTTATTTAATTTCATTTTATTTAATTTCATTTAATTTAATTTCATTTCATTTCATTTCATTTCATTTCATTTCATTTCATTTAGCAAGGACACAAACTTGCTCAGTTAAATTTATATAAAATTACAATTAAATGCAATGACTTTTAATTAAATTTCAATTAATTCATAAATCAATTTAGACAATTAATACAATTCAGGAATTGAATAGAATTGTATTTAAAGTAAAACAATAATTTAATTTTATTTAATTTTATTTAATTTTATTTAATTTTATTTAATTTTATTTAATTTATTTCATTTTATTTCATTTTATTTCATTTTATTTCATTTATTTCATTTTATTTCATTTTATTTCATTTTATTTCATTTAATTTAGCAGGGACACAAACTTGCCTAACTTAAGTAAAATGTATATAAAATTACAATTACAACTTAATTAAAATACAACTTAATTAAATGCAATGACTTTTAATTAAATGTCATTTATTCATAAATCAATTTAGACAATTAATACAAGTCAGGAATTGAATAGAATTTTATTTATAGCAAAAATTTAATTTAATTTAATTTAATTTAATTTAATTTAATTTAATTTAATTTAATTTAATTTAATTTAATTTAATTTAATTTAATTTAATTTAATTTAATTTAATTTAATTTAATTTAATTTAATTTAATTTAATTTAATTTAATTTAATTTAATTTAATTTAATTTAATTTTGCAGGGATACAAACATGCCTAACTTAAGTTATATATAATATATAAGTTATACAATTAATACAATTCAGGAATTGAATAGAATTTTATTTATAGCAAAACAAAAATGTAATTTAATTTCATTTAATTTAGCAGGGACACAAAATTGCCTAACTTAAGTTAAATTAATATAAAATTACAACAAAATTACACCAAAATAACAATAACTTAACTAATACAAAACAATAACTTAATTAAATGCAATGACTTTTAATTACATTTCAATTTAGACAAACAATTCAATTTTTTTGAATATAATTTTATTTATAGCAAAACAAAAGCAGCAAAGCAACACTCCTCCATGAGGTCTCACTATTTGGCAAGGAGCGTACCCAACAAATGATGTCATGTACCCGCTATGGTCACACACACACACGAGGAAACAACATGTTATTGTTGACCTTTTAAGCCAAATACATGAAAGCCTCTGCTAACTCCAAACCTTCACGCATCGTTGACATCTTTTGCTTTCAAAACTTTTCCCGTGAAAGATATTGAGCAAGACCGCAAAAGCATTTGACTCAACTTGTTGATGATTTAAATGCACACACACACACACACACACACACACACAATGAATGTGCATGTAAACAGACTAGTAATATAAGTGTTATTTTTTTAATTATAATTATATAAAATGATTAGAATATTGAACCGCTTTTATTCTTTTTCCACTTGTTGCTAGGCAGAATTGCAAACAAAGCAGAGTAATTAATCCTAAAATAGCACTTAATGTATCATTAAGCAGATTTATGAACATTTATGCTCTGTATTAGCTATAAAACAACTGAGATCCATGCAACATGACCACTGAGGTGTCAAATGGAACCCAAACCGGGACCTCTTTTTTTTTTTTTTTTTTTTTTTCTTTTTTCTGCTTACCCATCAACTATATGTGGTTTCTTAAGTTTTTATTATTTATATATTATTATTATTTATTACTGATTGATTTTCTTTATTTTTGATTTGTTTATTTTTCATCTTATTTTGTGCAGAAAAATAAAAATTAAGATATTTGAGTGGAATTTTTTATCAGCGCTTTTATTGTAGAAAATTGGAACCAAAGCACTGAAAAAGTTTGTATAATTTTCTGTTTTTTTTTGTTTTTTTTTTTTTTTTTAAAAACCCAGCAGCACCCTCACCTGAGTCCAAAGTCCCCTGGTCTTTGCTTCCAGGCCCGTTCCCAGCATGAGTCGCCTTGAGGTGTATCTTAAAGGTGGACACGTAGCGGCGCTGACCTCCTGCCTCCACGCTCATGTCTGCTTGCTGTCGCTGCGGCTCGACTTTTCGACTTTTTTTTAGAAACTCATTTCCACACCCCGATTCACACATGCAACGGCAGACGAGAACACTTCCTGTCTTTCTTTCTTGCTGTGAAAAAGCACGACTGCTCTTCACACTCCTGTGCCTGCCTGCCTGCCTACCTACTCACCCCCCCCCTCTTTATGATCCGGGCCTGTCTCCACCTCCCTTCCCGGTGCCACAACCTTGCCTGCGGCTACCTTTCCTTATCTCCTGTCATAGACCTCCAACATATAAACAAGAGGTGGAGACTTATCTAAAACCGGCCAGCCAAAGGTCTCATTGTGCTGCTGCACCATCCATCTATTTGCTCCTCGTTTGCAGAGGCTCACTTATCAAACACCGGCCCTGGACTGTGGATCACGGGGGGAGGGGGGGACTTGTAGCAAAGGGGTCATTCCCCCACCTGTGGACAGTAAACGCCGTGTGCATGCAACAGGATCGTAAATCCCATAGTGGGAACATCTGCTTTGGATGCATCCACCTGCTTCTTCTCCCGTGGTGGACATCTGCTCCACTGCAGTTGTCAAAATGTCACAGGAAGTGGACAACCGCTGCAGAGAATGGGTGAGATCACATTGTTTGGGGTGGGGGTCGATACTACACATTTTGGGAGCAATCCAACACAGGGGCGGTATCGTCGAAACCGATTCTTATCTAATTATTTGTTCATCATAATTATAGTCAGAATAAAATATGACAAAAACATATTTGTTTACAATATATAATTTTTTTGTTGTTGCTGTTAATTGGTTCCAGTAGGGACCAGTAGTTTTCCTTATTCATAAATTGAATATTTTCATAATTACAGCATGGAAAACCTGTTTACCACCTTCTAAGTACAATTAGAGCCCTCTTGACATGAAATAGCACCCCTATACTCACCTCTAATAATAAATAAATAAGGTGCGGTCGGGAAGGGATGCTTCCCTTATTCATAGATGGAATATTTTCATAATGACAGCATGGAAAAACCTATTATTAACATTATTAGAGCCCTCTCGAAATGAAATAGCACCCCTATAGTCAGGTCTAATAATAAAAAATAAGGTGCGGACAGGAAGTGATGCTTCCCTTATTCATAGATGTAATATTTTCATAATGACAGCATGGAAAAACCTGTTTTTAACATTATTAGAGCCCTCTCGACATGAAATAGCACCCCTATAGTCATCTCTAATAATAAAAAAATAAGGTGCGGACAGGAAGTGACGCTTCCCTTATTCATAGATGGAATATTTTCACAACGACAGCATGGAAAAACCTATTATTAACATTATTAGAGCCCTCTTGACATGAAATAGCACCCCTATAGTCATCTCTAATAATAAAAAAATTAGATGCGGACAGGAAGTGACGCTTCCCTTATTCATAGATGGAATATTTTAATAATGACAGCATGGAAAAAACTGTTTTTAACATTATTAGAGCCCTCTTAACATAAAATAGCACCCCTATAGTCAGCTCTAATAATAAAAAATAAGGTGCGGACAGGAAGTGATGCTTCCCTTATTCATAGATGGAATATTTTCATAATGTAGCATTGAAAACCTGGTTTTAACATTATTAGAGCCCTCTCGACATGAAATAGCACCCCTATAGTCAGGTCTAATAATAAAAAATAAGGTGCGGACAGGAAGTGACGCTTCCCTTATTCATAGATGGAATATTTTCATAATGTAGCATTGAAAACCTGGTTTTAACATTATTAGAGCCCTCTCGACATGAAATAGCACCCCTATAGTCAGGTCTAATAATAAAAAATAAGGTGCGGACAGGAAGTGACGCTTCCCTTATTCATAGATGGAATATTTTCATAATGACACCATGGAAAAACCTGTTTTTAACATTATTAGAGACCTCTCGACATGAAATAGCACCCCTATAGTCAGGTCTAATAATAAAAAAACAAGGTGCGGACAGGAAGTGATGCTTCCCTTATTCATAGATGGAATATTTTCATAATGACAGCATGGAAAAACCTGTTTTTAACATTATTAGAGCCCTCTCGACATGAAATAGCACCCCTATAGTCAGCTCTAATAATAAAAAAATAAGGTGCGGACAGGAAGTGACGCTTCCCTTATTCATAGATGGAATATTTTCATAATGTAGGATTGAAAACCTGTTTTTAACATTATTAGAGCCCTCTCGACATGAAATAGCACCCCTATAGTCAGCTCTAATAATAAAAAAATAAGGTGCGGACAGGAAGTGACGCTTCCCTTATTCATAGATGGAATATTTTCATAATCACAGCATTGAAAAACAGTTTTTAACATTATTAGAGCCCTCTTGACATTAAATAGCACCCCTATAGTCAGCTCTAATAACAAAAACTAAAAAAATACCCAATTTAATACATAAATAAGACTCGTACTTGTGTGTGCTTCTGTAAATGTGTCCCGGCGTTAGGGGCAAATAGGTTTCTTTGAGTTTCTGTGTGGTCCTAATCCCGGCATCAAACATTGACCGCCATCATGCAAACACAAAGGCATCATTGTCACACGATAGGGAAGAATGTGAACATATTTAAATGAGAAGTCACTGTGCAAAAGGGAACAAGATGACTTCTAATTATCTTATTTCTTATCAGAAGATTGAGGAAGTTGTTGAAGCTGCAAAGTCATGAAGCAGTCATAATACTTTTTGGTTTGTGTTTTATTTTTATTATCATTTTATGACATATGGAATGTTTTACTCTGGAATTGCAACATTATACCCAGCTGTAGATGAACAAGAGGGAACAACAGTGTCCTCTAGCGGCCATGTGGTTGCACTACAACGGTCTTACAGGACGTGGCACCTGCAAATGTACCTTTTAAAAATGGTGGCCTTTCAACCACCAACAAATGCTCGTGTCGTCTTCTCCATCAACATGCCTGCACTCAACTCTCAGCGGCAAGGTGCCGTGAAAACGCTTGACCTTTGACCTCAACCCACAGCAGCTACCAGGACTAAATTCGGTGGTGCGTTTGTTGCCCCGGCATGACTTTAAAACATAAAGGCACATGAGTCAAGTTAATGCAAATGAACGGCGAGAACAACTGTAACCCGGATGGAAAATAAAATTATTTAAATAATAATATAAATATTAATTTAAGATGGAAAATAAAGTTATATAAATAATAATATAAATATTAATTTAATATGGAAAATAAAGTTATATAAATAATATAAATATTAATAAAATTTACCGTGCGTGCAATGTTTTGGGGTGCGACGTCATTAAGTCACGTGACGGTGTCTCGCCAAGTCACGTGACGGTGCGCCGCCAATCAGTGCCGTATATATAATCCGGAAGTGACCACACACCGGAAGCGGCGAGGGACGCATGGGAAGTGTCGCTGCAGGTATGTAAAAGTTGTTGTTGTTGTTGTTGTTGTTGAAGTTTACAAATGGAGAAAGTCTAAACATTATACATACGTGTTGAACTGAAAAGGAGCAGTGTTCGATTACAACTATGGAATTGGTGAGTGTTTGTCATTTCGTTGCTAACGGCATTAGCAGCGTTTTACTAGTATATCAGCCTGTTCTTTCAATGGTACATGGAATTATTTAAAACTTATTGATGTCTGAGGCATTGTAACGCCATCTTTTCTATAATAGTTGGTACTTTAAGTTGATTAAGACTATTTTGATTATAATGAATAATACCATAGTGCAATTATTTATTATAAATGATAACATATTGAAGTTATGATACGACTTGTATTATATGTATATGTAATTATGTCATTTGTATATGTAATGTGTAATTTCCTCCACCCCTGACCCTCTGGACACTTGGACAGTTGTATGCTTTGGGACTCATGTACATTAGATAAATGCACTTTGTAAATCGAGCTCATTGAAATGTGTATTGTAAATTCATGTTGTGAATTTGTATTGTTCTGTTTTTGCACTTTATAATATATGGTAACCGCCAACAGCTTCAAATTGTGTGCCTCGCCTCTTTTCCTCACTCCCAGAGCCGAAATCTGTTTTTTTTTTCTGATTCTAGTCTAGATCTTGCAATTACCATTGGGTTGTGTCTAAAGCTAATGCTAAATGTAATAACGCATTGTACACGCTACACAACCTTTAAAAGTTTCTCTCTGAGGACAAAAAACAGATCCAAATTTCTCTATTATTTTTATATTTTTTGTATCATATTTTTGAAACTTAAATTTACTTTATTTCTATGAATCTTAGTCAAGTTTTCCCACATTTCATATTTTATGCTGTGTGTATATATATATATTGAATATATTTTATCTATATTTTTATTTACATTTATATTGTTTTTCCATATTTTATTTATTTAATTAAAAAAATGTTTTCTGCATGTATTTAGAAATGTATTTTCAGATTTTTTTATTTATTTATTTTAGTTTTCTAGTTTGCTTTACTTTAATCCTATATTTTCATATTTTGTTTTATGTATTTAAATGTTTATTATATGCATTTTATTTTTTAGAAATATTACTGTCACATTGTTTTTGGTATTTATTAATTTTATTATTTAATTTATTTCATTTTATAAATATGCCAGCCATAGTTTTGTATATTGTGTGCTTTCTAAATCCATATATTTTTAAATACATATATTTATTGAAATATTACTGTCATGTTTTATAATGTATTTATTATTTTTTTTATTTTTATAAATATGACATAATCATATTTTTTCCCATTTTAAGTGAGTCTTTCATAATGACTTGCAGTTTTGTTTTGTTTAATGTTGTAGTAAACGCGTTGTACCAGCAGATGGGGCTATTCGCTATGAGAATATAAGCATTGGCTGATCTCCTCCAGGCTTGTGAATAAACATAGAAGCGATTCTTTTTTAGCAGTCATCGCTTGCTCTGCCAATTTCTTCAACATTGCCTACTTTGAAAGAAAAAAACACCTCATATTTAGTTGGAAACATGTGTTTATATGGACAAAAGTATCGGTACACGCCTCTAAATCCATCAATGAATCAATGAAGATCAGGATGATACCTTATACTTTGGTAATTCCTCATCTTAGTAAGACTTTATGGACGTTTGTATGTGGGAACAGTTTTGGGAAGACCTTTGCGTCTCTGTAGTCGAACGTCCGTGACCCTTGACCTTGTGAATGGACAAAAATTTCCACAGACACACTCCATAAACTTCTTATGAGGTCTTCCTGGAAGCAAAGGGTGGCGGGACAGCACTATATTTTCCTTACTTCCGCCACTTCCTGTAAGTGGAATGTGACCCAATACTTTTGTCCATGTCGTGTACAGTAAATTGATGTGGCGTCACCCAAAGACGAAACTAGTCCAAGTAATTATTATGTTACAATATCCACCACTCTGTATTGAATATAAAAACGGAAATAAGCTGTTATATCTACAAAGGGGGCGGGACAATCACATATTTTCTTGACACCTGATTGGAGGAAAGTGTCCATGTTGGAAATTACTCTTAAAAAAACAAAAATTTGTTGATACACATTGGTTGATTTTGCTCTGTATTGTATATAAAAATACGAAAACGCTGTAATAGCTAGTGGGCGGAGTCAACAACATATTTCCGTAACTTTATTTAGGTGCTGTAAATCGATAACACCTTGCTCTGTATTGACTATAAATTATAAATAAAAGAGCTGGTGGGGCACTGCCCCTTAATTAGCACATGACTCTCATATGCTACAATAGCGTAGCGTTGCGTTTCTCATTACGGCTTATTGAAGTCTGTTAAGGAAAAGTTGGTGTGCGCAGGCCTCGTGTTCGACTCCCACCTTTGCTGCGAAACCGCCCTCGAACAACCAACCCCCCCGCCCCCGCCGGCGCCGCCCCCCTCTCTCCGCTGCTGCTGTGTTGTCAGGCCCACATGGAAGTGATTACGGCGTGCAGAGTGAAATTACAGAGATCCTACAGAGCTGGAGCCCTCCTCTAACCACTCGCTCATTCATCTTGGATGTACACCCATGAACACGAGCACAGCAGAAGAAGAAAAACACACACACACCTCGCCTGAAGCTGTTCATTCCCTCTTGGCTGTGTCGGGACAAGGCTGCAGTGTGCCTCCCTCCCCGCTGCCCTCTCTCCTGGACGGGGCCGGGGCTGTAAATTCCTCAGACAGGGCTGTTTTGAGGGCCTCCATTTAAACGGGCGGGAGGTTTGGAGTAAGGAGGGGGGGGTTTCGCCAGAGAGGAGCCTACTCAATAAGTCATCATCAAAGTGCCGGGCCCCACCGACGCTCATGGGAGAGAGAAATTACAGTGGCACGCCGGATTAGAGCGTTTAGGTGGGGTTTACCTGCACATCAAGGTGTCTCCGAGGCGGTCGTGTGTTAGCCAATGGGACGCCGTCTTACTGGGGCCTGCGTGAGCTATTAGTGTAAAAATACAAAATATAGTCACAACTCTAGTTTGTGCTTGTAATTTGCACTTGAGTCCAAGTGGGGTGTTCAATGTGTGGCAGCATGGAAAACCTGTTTTTAACATTATTAGAGCCCTCTCAATATGAAATAGCACCCCTATAGTCAGCTCCAATAATAAAAAATAAGGTGCGGACAGGAAGTGATGCTTTCCTTATTCATAAATGGAATATTTTCATAATGACAGCATGGAAAACCCTGTTTTTAACATTATTAGAGCCCTCTTGACATGAAATAGCACCCCTATAGTCAGCTCCAATAATAAAAAATAAGGTGCGGACAGGAAGTGATGCTTTCCTTATTCATAAATGGAATATTTTCATAATGACAGCATGGAAAACCCTGTTTTTAACATTATTAGAGCCCTCTTGACATGAAATAGCACCCCTATAGTCAGCTCTAATAATAAAAAGTAAGGTGCGGACAGGGAGTGACGCCTTCCCTTATTCATATATGTAATATTTTCATAATGACAGCATGGAAAAATCTGTTTTTAACATTATTAGAGCCCTCTCAATATGAAATAGCACCCCTATAGTCAGCTCCAATAATAAAAAAATAAGGTGCGGACAGGAAGTGATGCTTTCCTTATTCATAAATGGAATATTTTCATAATGACAGCATGGAAAACCCTGTTTTTAACATTATTAGAGCCCTCTTGACATGAAATAGCACCCCTATAGTCAGCTCTAATAATAAAAAGTAAGGTGCGGACAGGGAGTGACGCTTCCCTTATTCATATATGGAATATTTTCATAATGACAGCATGGAAAAATCTGTTTTTAACATTATTAGAGCCCTATCGACATGAAATAGCACCCCTATAGTCAGCTCTAATGATAAAAAATAAGGTGCGGGCAGGGAGTGACGCTTCCCTTATTCATAGATGGAATATTTTCATGATGACAGCATGGAAAAATCAGTTTTTAACATTATTAGAGCCCTATCGACATGAAATAGCACCCCTATAGTCAGCTCTAATAATAAAAAATAAGATGCGGACAGGAAGTGACGCTTACCTTGTTCATAGATGTGAACATAGATGGAATATTTTCATCATAACAGCATGGAAAACCTGTTTTTAACATTATTAGAGCCCTCTTGACATGAAATAGCACCCCTATAGTCAGCTCTAATAATAAGAAAATAAGGTGCGGACAGGAAGTGATGCTTCCCTTATTCGTAGATGAAATATTTTCATGATGACAGTATGCAAAAACGAGTTTTTAACATTATTAGAGCCCTCTCGACATGAAATAGCACCCCTATATTCAGAAGCACAGCTTATTTCTTCAAAAATTAAAGTGATATTGTAAACAGTGACATTTGATTGCAATTTTTTTGTGCAAAAGCGTTCCGAATGTGTGAGTACACGACCGATTCATCCATTTCCCTCCATTTATCCAGGTCTCAGTAGGGGAAAAAAATGCCAGACTTCCGGGTCCATTCCCAGTTCATCGTTTGATGCCCGCTGAATTAAGCACATCTCATCAAACAAGAGCCGGACGCCATCTTTAATTTTTGTCCATCCACTCCTTTTTTTCTTTATCCGAACTTGCATTCCTGCTGATTATGTTGATATTCCATCTAAAGGTGCTTGCGTGTGAGACTTTTCCAACATCTGGAAACGGAATCAGATGCTTTTCCGTTGACTCATCCAGGTTCCTGTCTGGCAGCGTCTCTCATCACTGATGATGATGATGATGATGGCGTTGATGATGATGCAGACAGGGATCATTCGCCCTCACTTTTTGTGTCACCACCTCCTCCATTCGGGCGTGTCAGTCGTCTCCTGTGTCGCTTGTGTTTTTTCGTCTTTTTGCACGCCGAGCTTGACTGCTGTTCTCGCTTCGGGGCAAGAAGGGACAAGTCGAATATGTAGGGAAAAATGCTCCCTACTGAAGTACTGATTGGGATGTGAATGCAACAAGTAAGGGATCATGAAGGTAGCATTGATTGGCGTGGATGCATTGCTTGTTTTTATTCGGGTTTGTGAAAAAGATGGTTTGCAGACAATTGGATCGGGATGGGGGTGTGGTGGAGAGGGGGGGGGGGTAGGAAAAACTGGAAAGGAACCCAGACATGCCTGCTTCTCATCAAAAACTGGCCCTCACCCAAGAAGAAGTCAACCTCTGCACCGTGTGGATTAGTTGCAGTCGTACATTACGATAACCGTAGAGGAGCCGCTGAGATTTTCCAGAACACATCTATCTGTCCTGAGCGCCCTTGAAACCTCTAAAGGAAGTCCAAGATGTTCTTTCTCCCCCCCCCACCACCCCCCCATCCCTAAATCCCCTCTCGTCTCAGCGCGTTCCGAGGCCGCCGCTGTGATGATTTGGGCTGAGCTCAGCAACCCTGGCGTAACGCTCTTTTTTTTTTTTTTTTTTTTTTTTTTTGGGCTTGGACGCCAAGCGTAGCCGCGAGAACGATTCGCAATTTTAGTCGTCTTTATCCCGAAGAACTCGATCTCTCTGCAGTGCTCAAAAATGTCTGGTGTACCTAAATTCCATGTGATCAGGGTGTCCGAATTCACTTCAGTATGATAGGAATGTTAAAGTTTTTCCGCTGATCTGAAGTCAGCTCAATGAACAAAAAAAAAAGCCTGAATTGTATATGAAATTGTACTCCAACTATTTTATAATTGCAGCCAATAAATAGCTTTTTTCCACACAATTTATTTTTAAAAAATTTTTTAAATTTTTATTTTATTTTATTTTGTGCATATTTTTGGTCAAAATTGAGCATTTTCAAGCATAAAAATGTCTAAATCAACTGCAATAACAATATAAAGGCATTCAGAAGACACATTCAAAGACGTTGATGAAGTGTAGTGTTCTACACTGATCACTAGGTGTCAGTAATGTTACTGTAATGATCAGTGAGACATTACATTACGCGGGGAGAACATGCAAACTCCACACAGAGATGGCCGACAGTGGAATTGAACTTGTGTCTCCCATTTGTGAAGCCTGTGTGCTAACCACTCGGACACCGTGCAGCCCCTTTTATTTCCTTTTATTAACAAATTTGGGTAATAAGAGTTTAAAAGTCAATATAGGGGTGTTATTTCATGTCTAGAGGGCTCTAATAATGCTTAAATATTCATTCATTTTCTACCGCTTATCCTCACGAGGGTGGTGGAAAGGTGCTGGAGCCTATCCCAGCTGTCTTCTCTGGCAGAGAGGCGGGGTACACCCTGGACTGGTGGCCAGCCAATCACGGGGCACATATAGACAAACAACCATTCACACTCACATTCATACCTATGGACAATTTGGAGTCGCTATTTAAACTAGCATGTTTTTGGAATGTGGGAGAAATGCTCCAGTTCCAAAATCCACACTGAGAGGGAATTGAACTCGGGTCTCCTCGCTGTGAGGCCTGCGTGGTAACCACTTGTCCACCGTGCAGCACTTCGGGAGCATGTTTTGACTAAAATTTGTTGATTTTTTGACATGATAAATGATATTACTATAATTAGTAGCAGTAGTTGGAGTATTATTATTAATACAGCAATGAAATATTTTCTGTACAATTTTAACTTTAAGGTATTTTGCTTTTAAAAAGAGCAAAGCATTGCCTTTCTGATTGCGCTTGCACTGCTACTGAGTTGCTGTTATTAATAGTTTGACCCCCTCGTGTTGCTAAATAGCTTTTACAGTCTCTGTGACACCGTCCGTCAAAAGCGAGCATTGTTATCGTTGTAACGGCGGAACTGTTGCTAACCGTCGCTCTTGCATGGGATCATATTAGGTCCTAATTAAGCATGGGATTGAGTTTAAAAATAGCAACGTGTGGCTGCTTGTTGCATGCTAGTGTGACAGGACAAATGAAAGTAAACAAAAAAAAAGACGGTACGACGCCGTAACTTGTTGCTTCCTCCTGTGTGTGTTATCATTTGCTATTGAAGCTTTAAAGACGGTGGCGAGCGTGTGTACACTCTGTGGTATCTGGTTGCACATTTACCATTCCAATGCCTGCATGCACGCACGCACGCACACACACCAACACTCCCAATCAAGCCCCATTATTATCCCAGGCATGCTCCGGGCTCCCAAAATATCTGTCAGACAGCTGTCGGCACCTCTCGGCTTAGCAGCCGGAGGGGGCTCTTGAAGTCGTCCCCCTTCTTCTTCTTCTTTTCCATGCTTGATAACATGCGGTCTTCTCTTTTTAAAAGAGTCCAGGGTGGAACTGCTTCCTTTCTATAACGGCTTCCGCTGAGCAATAAAATAGCAGACAAATGGTGTGCATGAGGCGTGAAAATGAGCCACCGGGAACAGCAAAGTCGGGGGGCGGAAGGCCGGGGTGAACCCGTTCTCCAATTACTATTAAAGCTAGGGCGTGACCCATATGTTCATGTGATTATGAAACAAAATGGCCGAACATGCGTTGATCCTCCAGGAATTCGTATTCGCAACCATTGCTTTCTTCAATGGGAACCAATACAAGACTTCATTAAGAAAAGAGCGGTTTTAATTTCACCAGCTTTTAATTACTGACGTTATTGTTTTCCGGGGAATACACTTGCCCCCCATCATTCTGAGAAGTGTGCCTAATATTTCGGTTAATTTTTTGGCCAAGCAAAAGGAACAAAAATATGTTTTTTTTTTAAAAACCAGAGGGCGCCACTTTTGCCCATTTAAAGCATACAGCACCTTCTTACTGTTTACAATTCATTCATTCATTCATTTTCCTTTCACATCCTGCCTCTCACCGGAAGACAGCTGGGATAGGCTCCAGCACCCCCCCCCCACCATAACCCTTGTGAGAATAAGCGGTAAAAAAATGAATGAATGAATGCCTGTTGTAGGATCATTCAAACCTGCATAGCGTAATGTAATGTCTCACTGAACATTACAGTAACATTACTGACACCTAGTGACCAGTGTAGAACACTACACTCTTCTGAATGCCTTTATATTGTTATTGAAGTTAATTTAGACATTTCTACGCCTTAAAATGCTCAATTTCGACCAAAAATATGTTAAATTTGCACATTTTGACTAATAATTGGCAAAATTTAACCAAAAAAACAGCATTATTCGTTTATTAGTATATAAGAAAAATGTAGAAATTGTGTGGAAAATTGAATGTGAGTCTCACTGAACATTACAGTAACATTACTGACACCTAGTGACCAGTGTAGAACACTACACTCTTCTGAATGCCTTTATATTGTTATTGAAGTTAATTTAGACATTTCTACGCCTTAAAATGCTCAATTTCGACCAAAAATATGTTAAATTTGCACATTTTGACTAATAATTGGCAAAATTTAACCAAAAAACAGCATGATTCATTTATTAGTATATAAGAAAAATGTAGAAATTGTGTGGAAAATTGAATGTGAGTCTCACTGAACATTACAGTAACATTACTGACACCTAGTGACCAGTGTAGAACACTACACTCTTCTGAATGCCTTTATATTGTTATTGTAGTTAATTTTGACATTTTTATGCTTTAAAATGCTCAATTTCGACCAAAAATATGCGAAATGTGCACATTTTGAGTAATAATTGGCAGAATTTAACCACAAAACAGCATGATTCATTTATTAGTATATTAAAAAAATGTAGCAATTGTGTGGAAAATTGAATGTGAGTGTGAATGGTTGTTTGTCTATATGTGCCCTGTGATTGGCTGGCGACCAGTCCAGGGTGTACCCCGCCTCTCGCCCGAAGACAGCTGGGATAGGCTCCAGCACCCCCTGCAACCCTTGTGAGGATAAGCGGTAGAAAATGAATGAATGAATGATTAATGGACAATTACTGTAATTAATCCCACTTATAGGCTTTAATAAGTCGTAGTTGTCTGAAAAATAATAGCACCGACAACCCAGCAGGGGTGCACGTTTTCCACTCATTTTCATCCATTTGTGTAGAACGCTTCAGCACTAGAAGCCTGCCGTTATGCATTCATCTGCATAAGTCCACTTATAGTAGGGTGACAGTTTGACACTGGAACAGATCTCATTTTAAAAAAAAAAATTTTTAAATGGAATATATATTTCTATGCTATTATTGTCGTACGCCAGGAAACAACTACTACTCCAACAAGGGCGTGTTCCCTTTTTCTACACCCATTGAAACGCAGGTTTTTTCCACCCATTTTTTCACCATTCGAGTCTCCGCTTGGGTGCAAAGCCAAACAAGCCAGCCATTAAGTTGAGTTAAGCGCAGGAAGTGTGAGAGAGAGGGGGGGGGGGGCTTCAAGCGTCACTGTTTACAAGGAGCTAGTCAGGTTTCAGCAGGACTTTGAAGTAAGCGGCGCACTGGAGACCGTCTGTCAGAGTCGGCCCGGGTCTAGCGCCGCTCCACTGACTCACCCACATTCCCCCCATTCATCTGAGCGCAGAGAGGGAGGAAAAGGAGGCCGGGAGAGGGGGGGGAGTGCTATAATAGAGAGGCACAGGTTGATTTATGTCTCAAACCCCCTCCCTTCCATCTCTTGTTCCGAGCTTTCATCAGTTCTAAGCGTCGTTGTTGTTGGAACCCATCTGCAGGCCAAGCCCAGATAGGAGATAAGGACACAAGAAAGACGCTCTTGTCCGTGCAGGTCATGGGAGAGCGTATTGGAATACCTCGGCCATTATGAGCTCCTCCCAGTGAACCTAATATGATTACACACAATGGTACACCGCTATTCCCCCCTTTTTCCCTTGCCTCCGAGGCGACAGGATCAGCTTCCCAAACGCACACCCTTCATGACATCACCGCAGAGATGGTTCCATTTCAGTGGAGCAACACGGCGGCGGCGGCGGTGTCGGCTTGGGGGATTCCAACTTGGCAGCAAAGAAGTAACGCTGAAACCACCTTGTTTTTTTTTTTCGCTCTTCCCTCCAACAAACAGGCAGGAGGGAACGCTTTCACGCCTATCCGATGGCGCAGGCGTTCCTCGCCCAGATGATCCCTGTGTTGTTTTAACCGCGGCCTCCCGAACAAAAGGGGCTGTTTTTTTTTTTTTGCACTTGGTGGTGTTATATGTGAGGCGATCTACCATTTGGAGAGGTCACGTTCTCACAACCGCCTTCACACGCTTTACTAGCGGCGTTCTGTCCGAAATAATAACTTACAAAAAGAAAATGTCCACAAAATTGCATAATTTGGAGTTTTTCTGTGAAAATATGCAACGTGTGATGATAACCATAGAACCGTAAACAAACCTTGACTGGCCTTCAAAGACAAATACACCTAAAATTGCAGAATTTAAGGCTCAACCAAAATTGTACAGGTTGAACTTGTTTTTTTTTTTTTGAAAAAGTGTGGCGGTAACCATAGAAGCGGAAATAAAAGTTTAACATAACAAAAGTAAAAAAAAAAAACTGCACAATTTGGAGCTCGATCTAAGTTTTCTGGAGAAATATGTTCCAGCTAAACTTTTTTTTTTTATTATAGAAAGTGTTATGATAACCATAGAACTGTAACCAAACCATTACTGGCCCCGCAAAAATTGCAGAATTTAAGGCTCAACCAAAATTGTCTGTAAAAATATGTACAGGTTGAACTTTTTTTTTTTTTTTAAAGTGTGGCGGTAACCATAGAAGCGGAAATAAAAGTTTAACATAACAAAAGTAAAAAAAAAAACTGCACAATTTGGAGCTCGATCTAAGTTTTCTGTAGAAATATGTAGCAGCTAAACTTTTTTTTTTAATTTTATGTACAGGTTGAACTTGTTTTTTTTATTTAAAAAGTGTGGCGGTAACCATAGAACTGGAAATAAAATTAAAATTTAATTAATTTTTTAAAAAAATAACAAAAGTCCAAAAAAAACGGCACAATTTGGAGCTCGATCTAAGTTTTTTGGAGAAATATGTTCCAGCTAAACATTTTTTTTTTATTATAAAAAGTGCGATGATAACCATAGAACTGTAAACAAACCATTACTGGCCCCGCAAAAATTGCAGAATTTAGGGCTCGACCAAAGTTATCTGTAAAAATATGTACAGGTTGAACTTTTTTTTTTTTTGAAAAAGTGTGGCGGTAACCATAGAACCGGAAATAAAAGTTTAACATAACAAAAGTCCAAAAAAAGTCCCTGCACAACAAGTTTTCTGTAGAAATATGTCCTAGCTAAACTTTTTTTTTTTTTTTAATTATAAAAAGTGTGACGATAACCATAGAATCATAAACAAACCTTGACTGGCCTTCAAAGACAAATGCCACAAAAATTGCAGAATTTTGGGCTTGACCAAAATTGTCTGTAAAAATATGTACAGGTTGAACTTTTTTTTTTATTGAAAAACTGTGGCGGTAACCATAGAACCGGAAATAAAATTTAATTTTAAAAACAATTTTAAATAACAAAAGTCCAAAAAAACTGCACAATTCTACAGTTTTCTGTAGAAATATGTCTCAGCTAAATTTTTTTTTTAATTATAAAAAGTGTGACGATAACCATAGAACTGTAAAAAAACCTTTACTGGCCCCACAAAAATTGCAGAATTCATGGTAAAAATATGTACAGGTTGAACTTTTTGTGGAAATTGAAAAAGTGTGGCGATAACCATAGAGCCGGAAATAAAAGTATACTGGCCTAAAATGACAAAAGTACAAAAAAACTGCACAATTTGGAGCTCGATTTAAGTTTTCTGTAGAAATATGTCCCTGCTAAACTTTTTTTATATTATTATAAAAAGTGTGATGATAACCATAGAACCAGAAATAAAACTTTACCGGGCTTCAAAGACAAATGTCATCCAAAATTGCATATTTTGGAGCGCGATTGAAAACTTAAAAAACCAAAAAAAAAAAAAAAAAAAAATTGTCTGTTTAACTTTTTCTATTTTGGAAATTGAAAAAGTGTGATGATAACCATAGACCCCGTTGCTGGATATTTAAAAACAACACACAAGAATGTATTGACCAATTTTACATCAATCGCATATAGCTAAAAGAATAGCTAATAATAACTAGCATGGAAACCATTTCTTATTTGTATTACTTCAAAATGCGAGTACTTTACTGAAACATTGAAACGTATTTGTGAGTAAATGTAAGCATGACTTGATTTCAGTTTCATGATACTGCGTCTAATGCAATATTTTTGCACACTTGTATGACAGTTGAGAAGTTTTAAATATTACTTGAATAAAATATTAATAAGCAACTATCCCAGGGGCCTTTTGTTTTACTCGTGAACAATTTCAACATAGTAGTACCTTGAAAAGCCATCACTGTATTGCCATTTTCAGTTATATACTATGACTACTTTTATTATTATTATTATTATTAAATCATGTGTACACTTAAATGACATTTAAAAAGGTTAGAATGTTCATTATTGAGAGTAGAGGGCAAGTGTGATGATAACCATAGAACGGTAAACAAACCCTTACTGTGACATAGCGACCCCAATAATTGTCCAAATGACAGATTATTTTGTTTATATGGGAAATTCGGTACGGATTGAAATTCCAGGACAAAAGGTGTTTAGGATTTAATCATAGGAAAACATATGGAGGAACATTCGGGATTCGAACCATGCAGTTTCACCAGTAGGTCCATCATATCTGCACATATTTTGACATAATCTCACAATTTTTTGTACGATAATCCACAAATATAGCTAACATTCTGCACCGAAAACGTTATATTTATCCATTATTGAAATGTGTGATTTTTTTTTCATAATATTACTTAACAGAATTCAAGTTTTACTGCAGTACTTTGTACAAAATCGCAGTAAAATGAAGTGGAAACTTTGGTGATATCATACAACTGACATTATGACTGCAACAGCATGTCAAGCATTCATAAGCGATTGTGTTCCGAAATACTGAGGTCATTGAATCACTCGTAACCGGACTACTGAATTACAGAATTTACTGAAACACCAGATAGGACAGCCGTTGTCCTATCAGGAGCTATACTGGCTAGTCTTTGAGCAAAAACCTGCTTAATGGTCAGAACAACACAGATCATTAGACACAACATTGGACTAGTGCTGTCCTATCTAGTCTCTGAGCATGCACTGATGAGGAGCTACTAGTCCTAACATGTGACACAGCATCAGACCTGAGCCATCCTATCTAGTCTTTTGAGTATGAACTGACCAAGCATCTTATCTGAGCAGACTCCTATCTAGTCCTGTCCTATCTAGTCTTTGAGCATCAACTGATGCAGCCCGCTCGGATGAAAATCTTTATCAGTTTTTGCTCAAAGACTAGATAGGACAGCTTTAATCCGATGTGGGTAGGACTAGTAACAGCTCTCATCTGAGCAGGCTCCTATCTAGTCCTGTCCTATCTAGTCTTTGAGCATCAACAGCCCGCTTGGATGAAAATCTTCATCAATTTATGCTCAAAGACTAGATAGGACAGCTTTAGTCCGATGTTGTGTTGCATGCTACATGTGGTTAGGACTAGTAATGGCTCTCATCTGAGCAGGCTCCTATCTAGTCCTGTCCTATCTAGTCTTTGAGCATGAACTGATGCAGTCTCGGATGAAAATCTTCATCAATTTATGCTCAACAACTAGATAGGACAGCTTTAATCCGATGTCGGTAGGACTAGTAACGGCTCTCATCTGAGCAGGCTCCTATCTAGTCCTGTCCTATCTAGTCTTTGAGCATCAACAGCCCGCTTGGATGAAAATCTTCATCAATTTATGTTCAACGACTAGATAGGACAGCTTTAGTCCGATGTTGTGTTGTATTCTACATGTGCTTAGGACTAGTAACAGCTCTCATCTGAGCCGGCTCCTATCTAGTCCTGTTCTATCTAGTCTTTGAGCATCAACTGATGCAGCCCGCTCGGATGGAAATCTTCATCAGTTCATGCTCAAAGACTAGATAGGACAGCTTTAATCAGATGTGGTTAGGACTATTAACGGCTCTCATCTGAGCCGGCTCCTATTTAGTCCTGTCCTATCTAGTCCTTGAGCATCAACTGATGCAGCCTGCTCGGATGAAAATCTCCATCAGTTCATGCTAAAAGACTAGATAGGACAGCTTTAGTCCGATGTTAGGTTGCATGCTACATGTGGTTAGGACTAGTAACGGCTCTCATTTGAGCAGGCTCCTATCTAGTCCTGTCCTATCTAGTCTTTGAGCATGAACTGATGAAGATTTTCATCCGAGAGGGCTGCATCAGTTCATGCTCAAAGACTAGATAGGACAGCTTTAGTCTGATGTTGTGTTGCATGTTACATGTGGTTAGGACTAGTAACGGCTCTCATCTGAGCAGGCTTCTATTTAGTCCTGTCCTATCTAGTCTTTGAGCATGAACTGATGCAGCCCGCTCAGATGAAAATCTTCATCAGTTTATGCTCAAAGACTAGATAGGACAGCTTTAATCAGATGTGGTTAGGACTATTAACGGCTCTCATCTGAGCAGGCTTTTATTTAGTCCTGTCCTATCTAGTCTTTGAGCATCAACTGATGCAGCCCGCTCGGATGAAAATCTCGATCAGTTCATGCTAAAAGACTAGATAGGACAGCTTTAGACTGATGTTGTGTTGTATGCTACATGTGGTTAGCATTAGTAGCGGCTCTCATCTGAGCAGGACTCATCAGATCATGCTCAAAGACAAGACAGGATCGGTCTAGATCGGACTAAAGCTGTCCTATCCAGTCTTTTAGGCAAACAAAATTTTAAAATTGTACAATTGCAATGAAATTAATTGCATCCGACCTTCCTGAAAATAGAAATTATGTTTTTATATTTGGGGGGAAAACAAGCAAAAATGAGGTCAAGTGTATAAATGCATGACATGTAGCGAGCATTAAGCATTAAGACCCATATTTCCTATACAATCATTTGTTAGTGAACTACACACGACTATTTAGTAGCTTCATGATAAAGTGACTACACGTCTGATTATTATTATTATTATTATTATTTTTTTTTAATACAACCTGTAATCCTAACATCTGCCTTTTATGGATCTGCTTTCCATATCATGATTAATATTGTGAGGAATAAAACGTAACAAAAGAGACCTGTTTTATGGATCTGCTTTCCATATCATGATTAATATTGTGAGGAATAAAACGTAACAAAAGAGACCTGTTTTATGGATCTGCTTTCCATATCATGATTAATATTGTGAGGAATAAAACGTAACGAAAGAGACCTGTTTTATGGATCTGCTTTCCATATCATGATTAATATTGTGAGGAATAAAACGTAACAAAAGAGACCTGTTTTATGGATCTGCTTTCCATATCATGATTAATATTGTGAGGAATAAAACGTAACAAAAGAGACCTGTTTTATGGATCTGCTTTCCATATCATGATTAATATTGTGAGGAATAAAACGTAACAAAAGAGACCTGTTTGGGTTTTGGGGCAGTGCAAAAGTAAAGTAGATACAGTCGAGAGTTAAGGAGGTTACTTTTAAATACAAATATATAGAATTTTGTCATGTTTTTACAAATATTATGTACAGTTGGATTTAATTACAAGTGAAATGCAAATGGAGGAAGAGGAGAAGGTAGCATCTCAGCACACACACGGAGACTTTGGATTTGTGTTTTTTTTTTTTTTGTTTCAGTCAGACCGTCCCGCTCGGGCGCCGTTAATCCAGCTCGCCGTTTGGTCGAACCCAAACGCTTTGCGATGCCGAAGAATATCCACTTCCGCCGTTAAATCGCAAACGAGTGCGGCAAAACGCACGTTATCGGCGTTATCGTTTTATCCCTTCATCCTACACGGTGGTCTCGCCGTGTTTGCCGTTTGTCAGTCTGGTGTAGAACTTGTGCCAGGAGTGTAGAGTCTTCCCGGACCAGATCCAGAACCCGGATGTGATACCCACAATGAGCGTCATGAGGTACTTGATCATGTAGACGGTAAAATCCGGGGTCATTCGCGGTCCCGTGTGCGCCGGGCACGGGATAGCCAGACTACGGCAGCTGTGCCCGACCCAGCTGCGTTCCCAATGCGGGCGGAAGGCCTGCTCGTAGAAGAAGCAAGCGATAACGATAGTGGCGGGAACGGTGTAGAGAACGCTGAAGACGCCGATGCGCACCATGAGGCGCTCCAGTTTCTCCGTTTTGGTGCCGTCGTGCTTCATGATGGTGCGGATGCGGAACAGCGACACGAAGCCGGCGAGTAGAAACGAGGTTCCGATGAAGAGGTAGATAAAAAGCGGGGCCAGAACGAAACCTCGAAGGGGGTCCAAGTTGCTGAGGCTGACGAAGCACACGCCGCTAAGAACGTCGCCCTCGATTTGCCCGATGGCCAGGATGCTGATGGTCTTCACCGCCGGAACCGCCCAAGCCGCTAGGTGGAAGTACTGCGAGTTAGCCTCGATGGCCTCGTGACCCCACTTCATACCTGCCGCCAGGAACCAGGTGAGGGACAAGATGACCCACCAGATGGAGCTAGCCATGCTGAAGAAGTACAACATCATGAAGAGGATGGTGCAACCTTCTTTTTTGGTGCCTTGCACAATGGTTTTGTAGCCGTCTGGGTTGAAGCTCTCATTACACACCACTTTATCACCCAGGAAGAACCCGGCGATGTAAGCGATGGACACCATGGTGTAGCAGCCGGATAAGAAGATGATGGGCCTCTCGGGGTATCTGAAACGCTGCATGTCCACCAAGTAAGTAGTCACGGTGAATAACGTGGAAGCGCAGCAAAGCACGGACCAGACTAGAATCCAAATTCTGGAGAAATTGATCTCCTTCTCGGTGAAGAACATGTACCCGCCGCCTTTGGAGGGCTCGCAAGGAGCCGCGCAGTCCTTCTCCTCGAGGAACATGTAGTTCAAATAAGGTGGCACCTTGAGAACATTCGGGCACCGGAATCGCCCGTCTTGACCGAACGGCTCCTGAGTACCCGGAACTGATAAAGGTGGAACGGTGGCGGCGGAAGAGTCGTTCTGTCCCACGCAGATCTGACCGTCTCCGAGTACTGGGAAGTTCTCGCAACGTAAACGGTCCGGCCACTGGAATCCGAACTTGTTCATGAGCGCCTCGCAGCCCTGTTTGGCTCTCTCACAGATGGACCTACACGGCGGGATGGCCTTCTCCAGGACGGTGCACACGGGCGCATACATGGAACACAGGAAGAACTTTAACTCCGGGGAGCACTGGACCTTCACTAGAGGGTAGAACTGGTGCACCTCCAGCCCTGCGTCCTCCTGGTTGTAGTGGCCTACTAAATTGGGCATGATGGTTTGGTTATAGGCGATGTCCGTGCACAGAGGAATGGAGATGGGTTGACAAAATCCATGTTCTGGGATGACAATTCCATTGTCTCCTTGATACTGAGCTGAAATCAGCACAGGCAGCAGAAGAACAGCCCTGGTCCAGCTGAGAAACATCTCGACTTTACACGCTTTAGTCATATAATTCACTTGCATTCATAAAAAAAGTCTTTAAAGACAAAAAAAAAACCATCCAAAAGCTGCAAAGTGTAATAGTTTACACCCGAGCGTCGTCCTCTTTGTGTTCACTCTTCGCTTCGAACTTTTTTCTTCTTCAAAACTCCTATGCTTGTGCCCCTGCTGTCATGTCGCTTCGACTAGAAGTTAAACATCCGGTAAGTGTCTTCAAAATAAAAGCGTGTCATCGCTAACACAAGCAGAAACATTATCTCTTTCTGATAAAAAAACAACCTTTACAGTTGTTATTGTCATAAAATAAATAAAATGTAAGGATTGTACTCACTCTGACAAACACAAATAGATAGTTAAATTGACTTCGGTGATAATTTATTTTTATTTTTAAGAAACTATTATGACAAGATGGTATACTGGTCTAACTTGACGCAACAGCTGGATGGCGTGGCCCAACCAGAAGTACGAGTTTGTGCATGGATAAATGAGGAGGGGAACGTCCCCACCTAGTGTTCATGTGATTTTAGGGTCCACATCACTCAGAAGACCATCAGACAGGAGGCTAAAATAGACTTAAAAGACTTAAAAGAGACTAAAAAGTCTAGGAGACTTAAGCTCAACCATAGACAGAAATGTAAATATCATTAAAATCTTACTCAAGCTCAAGTAAAACTGGTCTCAAAATATATTCAAATAAAAGTACTTTTCCAGGTGGGGGTACAAAGGTGGTGCAAAGTTTAAGTGCACTTTAATTTCTTGTATTTAATTATTTCATTATTATTATTGCATGTAATAATAATATTATAATATAATACTATTATAATATAACAGGAAAATGTTGCATTATTTTATTATTATTATTATTGAGTGTAATAATAATATAATTCATCATTTTCCTGCAGATTTTGCCACCAAGTGATTGGTTATCTCTCATTTACAGATGTTTTCAGGTGCAATTAGTCCCCTGTTACTTGCATTTTTAATTTAAAATGTAAACTAGCACAGACAGGAGCAAGAAGTACATATTCACATTTGAAAAAGTACTTCCAGTACTTCAATAACAGTCAGCAATGTAGTATTTTCAGTCAAATTATATTGCGTTTTAAGTAAATTATGACTTTGAAATTAAATTACTTCTAAAAGAAACCCATATTTGCTAATCAAAAGAAATAATAGACACATTTTAAGTATATTTTGTTGTACATTTATTATAAGTGTGTATATTTTATGGGTTTAGGCTTTAGTATGTTAAAAAAGTGCAACTCACTTACAGTAATGTCAGTAAAAAAATGAGAAAACACAATAATTTTAAAGCTATTACAATATTAGAATAGCATTAACTGTTTGTTAACGATAGTATTCTATTAAAATGGTCCAGAATGTGCACAACAAACCTAAAACACACACATGTTTGTATAGATATATAAGTATATTTTGTTATTTAATACAAATATAATATAATATAATAGTTTGTTTATATCAAATGTACTGAACTGCAAACACGCCCCACACTTAGTGACTATATGCAAATAAAACTTAAGAATGCGGAAGTAACAATGTGACGCACTAAACCAGTTTCCCTGGTATGCCAATCATTATGCGATTATTAGTATGTGCATCACAGAGATTATTTCTAATTACTTAATGTTTTACCGCATATATTGCCATGATTTATTAAAAGAAATCAATCAATAACGTTTACATCGCTGCATAACGGGGCGTGGCCAGCAGATGTTGCTACGCTGTGGAGACACCACCTTGACGTTAATTGGGCAACAGATGTGACCAATGAGCATTCAGTAAAAAAAATAACATACCCCAAAGGGGCGGGACTTCTTGAGCTTTGGCGATAGTACATTTTAGGACTTCTCAGTAAGTTGATCTAACGTTAACGGTCCAGGTAGGTTCATACAGGATTGGTTTTTGGATTGGTTAAGATCACAATTTTGTTAAAACTTCCCTTGTGATCCGATAATTGTAATCCATCTTCGCCATCTTGTTGATGACGTCTAAATTAGCTATCAGCTATTAAGTCAGCCAATATGGCCGCCATCGGTTTTTACTCATTAGCATCTAGCAGAAAAAAAAGAATGTCTTCAAAAAAAAAACAGCTATTATACTGATCGTGTGAGCATATAGATTTCTAAAAATGTTATCATGTGTTTTGATCGTTTGGTGTTGTAATAACAGAGTCAGGTTCGAAGGAAGAGGACCAGAATGGCATCATACACTAGCAATGTCCACCGTCAGGTAAAAGTCATATATTGTATAACAAACATACAGTTAAGTACAGTAAAGTAGCTCATTTATGTCATAACTCTTCAATCACTTGTATTGATCTGGAAAGGATGTGTATATAATTTTGGCTTCAATCCTAATGTGAATGCAATAACAAATTATTGATTATTATTTTAGTGATTTGCATCAAATTCTGGAGATAAAGGTTTGAATCTGTAGGTACTTTGGGCTTCTGGAAATCACGTAAACATCACGCAGTGACGTTCCAATGGAGATAAGAACCCAGATGAGGCAGATGTGCTAACCACTACGTGATTGAAGGTTGCCATTTTTTTTTTTCTGTTACAGGCAAGTGTAAATGGAGACGATGCTAATATTGATGCTTTCACTTCGGGTGTCGGTCTGCACGATGCACGACACATGGCGCCGTTCACACAATGGTCTCGCAGTGGTCACAGTGATTCCTACGAACTCAAGGATTGTATTCTGAACAGCATTAAGAAAAAGTATAGAATATTTACTTTAAGTGTAGTATTTATTCTTATAAAATGATATATATTTCTTCCTTCTCAAGGGAAAACTTTGACAGAAGTGAATCTGAAGAGGAGACTGATCTGCAGGCATTAGTGGCCAATATTTTGGATGAAGGTGACGCCCAAAGCCGGTATGTTGTGCAGTATTTTGAGGAACATGCTCCTCAGTATTTGATAAGATAAGATATGCATTTATTCGTCCCTCAATGGGGAAATTTGCTTTGCACGGCAGCAAGAGTACAGAGTCAGTTAAGCAGTACAAAATACACAATATAGAAAAATAAACAATATAAACAACCCAAGTATTAACAAAATCAACAGTTTTACCCAGAGTTATATACAAATACAGTATGCAGATAATATGAAACGAGATGAGATATATGACCAGTCTATACACTATGAATTCTTGCTAGTGAGTTAATATGAAATACTTCACATAGTGAGAGCAGGGGCCTCAAACTAGTGTCCTGCGGACCACATTTGGCCCGCGGGCCGCGTGTTGATATGGATGCTGTATGGTATCATGTACCCAGAAAAAAATGATTACGTTTGATTAATGTTCATGTTAAAGGTTAAATAACTGTTAATAGTTATCCTCCGTATCCGTGTGGAAGTGGTAAGTTTTTGGCTATTTAGGTTTAAAGGAAATAACTTGAAGGCTGCCGTTTAGGTGGCTAGCTCTCTAGTTTGCGAGTTAGCATGTGTCTCGAGACCCTGCAGTTGCGCAATATGTTGTAAATAAAAAGAGTATAATTGTGACTATAGTCGTTATTTATTACTGATTGATTGATTTTCTTTATACTTGATTTGTTTATTTATTTTTCATCTTATTTTGTGTAGAAAAATAAACATTAAGATATTTGAGAACAGTGGAATGTTTTATCAGAGCTTTTCATGTAGAAAATTGGAACCAAAGCAAAGTTTTTTTATTTTTTTTTGTTTTTAATAAATGCGTTTTTTTGTTTTTTTTGGAAAACCTGATGCGGCCCAGTCTCATCCAGACCCTAGCTCCAGTGGCCCCCAAGTAAATTGAGTTTAAGACCCCTGATTTAGAGCCTTAATATTGCACAGAGAATGAAGTCTGGAGTAACTATAATGAATATAAAAAATATAAAAAGTATTGCACAGATGTACATAGTGGTGTGGAATTCTATTGGGAGCATATTACAGTTGTTACTCGGAATAGGACCTATCTGTTCCAGTATCGGAATGGATTATATTCCAAACCAGGGGGCCGTATCTGTGCTTTAATGTTGTCAGCAAATGTAGCCAAATAAGTATCAGCAAATAAAGCGAGATGTTACTTTGGTATCGGAATAGTGGGAATCAACAGATATGCAAATTAAGTTGTTACATGTCGTTTAAGCCAGAAAAACAATACAGAAAAATTAATGACATGGCTTTTACTTTGAGTTAGAAATAAACCTTTTAATTTCATAGTGGTTTCTTTTGTTTAATGATGGTTAAAACGTAACAAAATATATGAAGATTGTTTTTTTTTTTTTTCAGAAACCTTTCTACTGGAAGCTCTATATGGTGTCCAGAACCTTGGATAGAAGACTTTTCAACATATTTTCAATCAGAGAATACACAGGACAACACTACATTTTTTTCTAACTCTGTTCCCAGTAAGGCTTTCCTTCAAGGACAAGTGGAGTCGGCGAGCAAAAATGTCCATTTCACTGAACAGCCCATTGGCGGTTCTTCTCATCGGCATGTCGGTGTTCCTAATGGAGACAGAAACGGCCTCTGTAGCCGTCCCCGGAGGCTACCGCCAGGTCTTCCCATTGTCAAAACAGGAAACCACATCCTGTCACGGACGCCGCCCGGCGAGTATGACCTGTCAGCTGATTTGCAGCAAGCAAATCATCGTCCCGTTAACGACTTCCCTCAAATCAGCCATGTCTTTCAGCAACAAAACGAGATGCGGAGCTCTTTATTTGATCTTCACCGTGAAGGCCACCGCAATGGAAGGAGTGCAACGCCCATGACTAATATCGAGCAGCACCTCCCAGAAGACATTAACCAATCTGTGTTTGGTTTCAAGTCACTCATGGCTTATGAGTCTAACGGAGGACATTTTAGAGTTTTTCCAAACATGCAAGTAAATACACAACATCCCGAAGAATGCATGGATGAACAACGGAAAATCCCGATCCGGGCAATGCCACCAGTGCACACCCAAAAACAGCTGGAGGGATTATTGTGGAGCAGAAAAGATAAAGCGGGAAAACCAATAGTTCATCATCATGGCATTCAAGGATTGTCAGGGTTTGGCAATGAAAATGAATATTTTCTGCAAAAAAACCCCAACTCTTCGCCTTTAAAGCAACACAACCAGTACCAGAATATAATAAACAGACACCAGTTTTCCAATCACTGCACCCAGCAGTACAATATGAAGCCGCAGGAAAAGAAGAGAATGCCTGGTTTATTTGGAGAAAGACCCCAAACCCCAAATTACAAGTCATCACACTCTGACTTCCTGCTCAACATGCAGAGAGCAGCTACAGAAGACCGTATGGGGGCCATGCAGCCATCGATAACTCTCACGTATACCGCCGGGTCTTATGCACACCGCAATTTGAGAAGCGTCCCTCCTGGTATGACTACCTCTCCTATGATGTCCAACCACCGGGGTGCAGCATTGTACGCTCAACTCGATGACTCCAAGTATGGAAAGAGTTATGGCATAGGCTCAGCTTTGGCAGCGCCGTTGGAAAATAACAAAGGGGTACTCATGATGCAGTTTTACCTCCACCTGGATGAGTGCTATGAGGAGTGGAGGTACTTGGAGGAGGAGTGGAAGAAGGTAGGTTTGTGTTTAGAATGCTCCGGTCAAGGACTTAAATCGACTGAAACTTGGATTAATTACCCATTTTTAATTAATTTATGATGAGCGATATTGTACAGGGGTGCCTGTTTTCAAAGAAAGTGAAAAAATTTGGGTAATAAGAGTTTTAAAGTCAATATAGGGGTGTTACTTCATGTCAAGAGGGCTCTAATAATGTAAAATAAATATTCATTCATTTTTTTACCACTTATCCTCACGAGGGTCGCGGAAGGGTGCTGGAGCCTATCCCAGCTGTCTTCAGGCGAGAGTCAGCGTACATGCTGGACTGGTCGCCAGCCAATCACAGGGCACATATAGACAAACAACCATTCACACTCACATTCATACCTATGGACAATTTGGAGTCGCTAATTAACCTAGCATGTTTTTGGAATGTGGGAGGAAACCGGAATACCCGGACAAAACCCACGCATGCACGGGGAGAACATGCAAACTCCACACAGAGATGGCCGAGGGCGGAATTGAACTCGGGTCTCCTATTTGTGAAGCCTGTGTGCTAAGCACTCAGACACCGTGCAGCCCCTAAAAGGTTTTATTTCCTTTTATTTACAAATTTGGGTAATAAGAGTTTAAAATTCAACATAGGGGTGTTATTTCATGTCTAGAGGGCTCTAATAATGATAAATATTCATTCGTTTTTACAGCTCATCCTCACCAGGGTTGCTGGGGTGCCGGAGTACCCGGAGAAAACCCACACATGCACGGGGAGAACATGTTTTGTCTTAAATGGCTTATTGTCTCTTATTATGTTCACTATATTGGTTAATACAAGAGTAAATGTGAACTTTAGGGTTGCTATTTCATGCCTAGAGGACTCTAATGTTATAAACTGCCTTTACACTATACAGTATGTAAATGAGGCAGCATGGCAGCCGAAAACCCACACATGCACAAGGAGAACATGCAAACTCCACACAGAGATGGCCGAGAGTGGAATTGAACCCTAGTCTTCTAGCTGTGAGGTCTGCGCGCTAACCACTTTTCCACCGTGCCGCCCTGTAATATGAACTGTTGATATGAGCTGTTAAAGATCACACCTTTGTTCCCAAATTTTCCGTGAAAATAAGGCGGAAAAACACTTTCCGGTGTGGCATTGAATTGACGTAAACATTCTAATAGACTACACATTTACCTGTCAAATTCCGATTGGTCATTTCAGACAGAAGTCACTCTCGCCAAAACATTTCCAGGGGAATGGATGCCACCTCTGACTTCCACAAGTCCCACCGCCTCTCCGGTGAAGCCGTCGGGAGTTGAGGATCTCATCTTGAACCAGAAGAAGGAGCAATGGAGGGTGAGTCGTCGGGATTTGTTGTTTTCTAACGGGACAAAAGACGTATTTTTGTGTCACATGACAGGTGGAGTGCCTTTTGTATAAAATGGAGGGTGTTTGCAACATACCGCTCCATGCCGGCGTTTGCGTGGCATTGACCAATCATCACTCGACTTTGTCACGCATCTCTGAGCTTGTGGGCGTGTCCCAGCATCATCAGCGGGATAGAGGTACTTTTCGATATTTGCATGTGATTCAAGTGTAAGAACAAGTAAAGGTGGTGCTTAGGTTACGTTTTGCGATTCCGCCATTTTGTTTCCCCAGATACCGTGTTGTTGGTCATGGGCCTGAAAGAGCTCGCCGCAGCCACCAGGAAGCTCCGTACGGCTCTGTGGTGCGCTCTTCAGATGTGCCTGCCCGAACCCGTCAAGAAGCCGGACCGCCATGATGTAAACAGGGAAGAGACACACACACAACCGCCCCTCTTCTCCCTACGGGGGTTACTCTTTTAGGATCTAGTAAAAAAAAATCCTAAAAAGAACCCATTGCTGTCAACCTGGTGATCGGATTTCCGCCAGTCTTCATTTTCATTTTATTTAAACATCACTATTTATGTTTGTTATTATTTATTGACCTGTTAAACTCACAAATATTTGAATCATAATCAAACGAATACATTCAATTTTTTTCCTGAATTATTCGGAACGGTTTAAAAAAAAAAAGGGGTAGCTCATATCTGGACAATGTTTTTAATTCATAAATCAGTTTTTTTTGACAGAGCACAATATGACGTATGAGGTCATTAATACTGCGTCGTACTACAATACTATCAGTGAAGTGTAAAACGGGAATGTTAAGGTCAACATTTGGGGGATTAAATATAAAAAGAAAAATATCTGAGACTTTAGTTTTGTTATTCAAATATTCATGCACAATTTAGTGCAGTTTTATCACTAAAAGTAAATATTTGAATCCAGTTTTATTTGCGATTAGTTTTGTCAGTTTGACATTAAAAATGGCAGCTCAGTTGTGTAGCTGCTTGAGTGTCAGTATTGCGGTTGTTCCGGTCGTTGGTTATTTAATGTGATGTTATAATGTTGGTGTTTTTCTCCACTGTACATGTTTGTACATGTAAACGTTTAAAATTAAAAGCATTGAAATTGATTCAATTTTTTTTTTTTTTTTTTACTTCGAAAAATTCAGTCAATGAAATTGCGGCAAATTTTTTTTTTTTTTTTACTTTGAAAAATGCTTTGTTTGTTCATGATCTCAGTCAATGAAATTGCGGCAAATTTTATTATTTTTTTTTACTTCGAAAAATGCTTCGTTTGTTCATGATCTCAGTCAATGAAATTGCAGCAAATTTTATTTTTTTTTACTTCGAAAAATGTTTTGTTTGTTCATGATCTCAGTCAATGAAATTGCGGCAAATTTTATTTTATTTTTTTTACTTCGAAAAGTGTTTCGTTTGTTCATGATCTCAGTCAATGAAATTGCGGCAAATTTTATTATTTTTTTACTTCGAAAAATGCTTCGTTTGTTCATGATCTCAGTCAATGAAATTGCGGCAAATTTTATTATTTTTTTTTACTTTGAAAAATGTTTTGTTTGTTCATGATCTCAGTCAATGAAATTGCGGCAAATTTTATTTTTTTACTTTGAAAAATGTTTAGTTTGTTCATGATCTCAGTCAAAAACCAAATGAGTTGAAAGATAGCACATAATTCCAGTTGTGACAATACAAAGATGCAAATATGTCCGATTAGCTCAAAAAAAATGGCTGAATTTCTGGCTTTTCCTAAATTTCAGTGCTCATCTCATTATTCAGCAAAACACACACAGGACTGCAACGTCCTAAATGTTTTTTTTTTTCCCCACACACGTACAAATGTCCTTTTCTCCTGCTTTTATCTTCTGCGTTCACCCTTCTGTGTCCGCTTCTTCTCCTTCTCCTTCCTGTCCTGTTTGGCCAGCTTGTCCTTTTCCCTCTGCATCTTGTCCATCTCTTTTTTCTTCTGAGCATCTTCACGGGCTTGATCCCGCTTCTGCTTTTGCCTGTTCAGGACCTCCTCCACGTTGGTGTTCTTGAACATGGCTGACAAGTTTGGCGTCAAGGAGAAAGAGCTCACGGAGATCACTTATTACCGACTTTGTGGATTACTTCCAGTTTTGATTTTTCTTTTGTGCAAAGTGGTGACAATCAAATACGTACCGGTATTTTTGGACATGACCTTAGAAAGGATACACTTGTCTTTTCCGACGTTGCCATCTGGAGACTCCTCCTCTTCTCCTTCAGTGTTTACAGTTAAGGAACAAAACTGGTATCACAATACAGTAATCATTGTTTACATAATAAGGATATTCCTCTTCGTCTGTAACGTTGGCATACTGCGCCAACAGGGCCTCTTTCCTCTTCTTGGACTCCTCCGTCACTTCTTTTTGTCTGACCACAATCTGAGCTTGTTTCTCGATCATGCTGGCGATGGCCTGGACCTCAACTGGAAAGAAATGCATTTTATTTACATTCTTTAGAACTTTGCTCCATAACATATAAGTGGCTAACTAATAAAAACTAACCCGAATTATTTATAATTAAAAAATACAATAGCTATAAAATAATATTACCGTCTCCGGCGTCCCTTTTGTTTGCAGAGTGGCTGCAGTACTCCGCCCACTGCTTAATAATTTCTTTGCAGACATCTTCAAGCGTGTCCTCATCCTGTACACAACATGGACTAGCATGTCAGGTGCTCAGTGACAATATAGTGCAATAAAAACAAGACAGTTTATTCTACAGTGGTTGTAATTTGCAGTGACAGCCATAATAATACATATATTAGTTGGATTTGCTGTGCTTTGTGACGCATGTGAACGTAGACATATCCGGTTTGGTGTTTTGGACTACAAAACTATTCCGTGTATCTGCTGTGTTCCATAAATTATAACAGACGGTAATCAGTTGGCTACGTGCGACATGAGGGCATCGTTACTCGCCAGAAATGCGGATAAAATCCCTTGAAGGGCGTCTTTTTTCTCCTCGTCGCTCTCCTCCTCTTGCAGCACTCCTAAAATGTACGCTCCGTACACTTCTCGGTCCACTTCTAGCGAATCCAGACGCTCATTTAGCCAACTTTCAAACTCCCCGGTGTCTTCTATGGGCGCAGCCATCTTGGCATTTCGGGGGTCCTTAACCGGCACGCAGCTGTCCTGTATTGCGCCTGTACGTAAATGTAAATCGATATAAAAATGTCGTTGCAGTGTCTAACCTAGCATCTTTTAGTAACGACGACGACTATAAACAGCCAGGTAACGTCATATTTATATCATGTATTGTAATACACGTAAGAAAAATATTTTCTTTGATTGTATTTTAAAAGCAGGCAGTGTATTTGGAAATGCCCAGTGAAATACAATGTACATACAAAAGTATACCTGGCACTGACAAATGCTACATGATGTTCCTTTTATGGGATAAAATAGAGTAGTCATCGTGAATGAATCTCCGGCATATATTCCACAGAAAGTTTACTGATAAATTTGCTGTTTACTTAATTTTGAAAACAGTTACAGGCTTCTTAATTCAGTTGCAAGTGTTCAGCTTTTGCAGTCTTATTGGGATCCTGCCATAAGTCCGCACAGCGTTTTCACTAAAAATGGATGTTTTGATTGCAAAACTACTTGTGCACTCACTTTCAGGCTTTGAGCAGCTCTAAGGCTTGCCAAAGCCTGTCTCATTAAAATGTTGATTCGTTTAAAATAAGCAACTTCATTCCGGTTAGTGAGCTTACTGGCAGATAAATATATATATTTTTTGGCACAAGAGAATCATCATTTGCAGAAAAAGTACCATATTTGATCATCAACTTGTAGTATTTTATAATGACTGAACGCTTAAGGTTACTTTTAGCATTAAGACTTCCTGTGTAGCTGAAACACAAGATGTGCATTGGCATGATATTACTAGTCTTTGCCACTAGGGGGTGCCAAAGCACATAAATACGCTCACCCTTCAAAGTCATGCTTGGCGATGCTGTTGCCTTTCCAGTTGGATGACAGCAGTGGAGCTTCCTCATGTATTCGCCACAGATTGCTTCATGCGTGCGCATCACATCCAGTGTGTTTTAGTGTAATTGTAAGCAGCACTGCAGGGGCAGGGAAAACGGCCCGCCAGCTGTTTGTTCGGCCCCCCCTCCCCTTTTTCATTTGACACTGGGACAACACCTCGCAGCTGTTTGAATATATTAAATAATGATTCCATTTGAATGATTCTGCTCCCAGAGAGAGAGATTTGTGCAAGACTGGGCGGGGAAGCGGATATTAGTTATACCCCTAGTTACACCCCCCCTCCGCCACCCCCCGGTCCCACAGCTCCCACATAATGGCTTCACACTTCACTGACATTGCAGTAATGAAGTGTGAAGCTTCTGTTGGAGGCCGCGGTTGGAGGCTGCAGGGGCGAAAGGCGCCACCTTCACTTCCTCGTGCACTCGCTCAAATGTTTTACGGGGCAGGCAGGCGTTCAAACTCGGGTCTTAAAGCGACGTGGAATGCGACTTCCTGTGCTGTGATTTGGCTGCGATGTCTTTTGCTAGAAATAGCGCACTCGCACGAGGCAAGTGGTCGCGTGCTTCGGGTCCACCTCGCAACCTAAAGTTCTGAGAACTCGGATAAGGACTCAAATGCAGCACGATTGCATGCAACAGCGTTGAGGCATAAGTCTGCATTTTGCTTCGGTTAGCATCCATAACGCTTATTGACCTTTTAGTTACCTTCCTTTTTATGGTGAGTGAACAATAGCAATTAAAGAGAATCAGCGAAGTGTGATCGGAGCTGGTAGGAATAGAATTCTATTGCAAATGTTGACAAACACGCATGACACACAAATGCATCGTGTGGGCAAATAAACAAATATTTATTTACAGTACCCATGCCAAAAAAAAACACCCATATATTGCCACCGCAAGGCATGCTGGGTAGCTGAAACGCAAAATAATCCAATATTTAATCACATACAGCTTTTTCACTTCTGATACAATACCGATATTGTCCTCCGATATTGCGTCGGGAAAAAAATAAAAATAATAATACATTTTATTTGTATACCGCTTTACAGTGAATAAAAATAAAGTTGAGTAAAAAAAGAAAAACAGTTAAAGTTTGAAGTTAAGGTCAAAATAACGAAATAAAACATCAAAATAATGAGATAAAATGTCAAAATTTTGAGAAAAGAATGTAATAATAATGAGATTAAAAGTGGAAATAATGACTTAGCACCCGCGGCACTCGACCAATTGGTATCTCGTAATTTTGACTTTCTTATCTCAAATTTTGACTTTTTATCTCGTAATTTCAGCTTTCTATCTCGTAATTTTGACTTTTTATTTCGTAATTTCGGCTTTCTATCTCGTAATTTTGACTTTCTATCTCGTAATTTTGACTTTTTATCTCGTAATTTCGGCTTTCTATCTCGTAATTTTGACTTTCTATCTCGTAATTTCGGCTTTCTATCTCGTAATTTTGACTTTCTATCTCGTAATTTCGGCTTTCTATCTCGTAATTTTGACTTTCTATCTCGTAATTTTGACTTTTTATCTCGTAATTTCGAATTTTTATCTTGTAATTTCGACTTTTTATCTCGTAATTTTGACTTTCTTTCTCGTAATTTTGGCTTTCTATCTCGTACTTTCGACTTTCTATCTTGTAAGTTTGGCTTTCTTATCTCAAATTTCGACTTTCTATCTCACACTTTCGACTTTTTATCTTGCAATTTCGGCTTTTTATCTCGTAATTTCGACTTTTTATCTCGTAATTTCGACTTTTTATCTCGTAATTTCGGCTTTTTATCTCGTAATTTCGACTTATCTCGTAATTTCGGCTTTTTATCTCGTAATTTCGGCTTTTTATCTCGTAATTTTGGCTTTCTATCTCGTAATTTTGACTTTCTATCTCGTAATTTCGACTTTCTATCTCGTAATTTTGACTTTCTATCTCGTAATTTTGGCTTTCTATCTCGTAATTTTGGCTTTCTATCTCGTACTTTCGACTTTCTATCTTGTAAGTTTGGGTTTCTTATCTCAAATTTCGGCTTTTTATCTCGTAATTTTGGCTTTTTATCTCGTAATTTCGGCTTTTTATCTCGTAATTTCGGCTTTTTATCTCGGAATTTCGACTTATCTCGTAATTTCGGCTTTTTATCTCGTAATTTTGACTTTTTATCTTGTAATTTCGGCTTTTTATCTCGTAATTTTGACTTTTTATCTTGTAATTTTTACTTTCTATCTCGTAATTTTGACTTTCTATCTCATAATTTTGGCTTTCTATCTCGTACTTTCGACTTTCTATCTTGTAAGTTTGGCTTTCTTATCTCAAATTTCGACTTTTTATCTCGCAATTTTGGCTTTTTATCTCGTAATTTCGGCTTTTTATCTCGAAATTTCGGCTTTTTATCTCGTAATGTCGGCTTTCTATCTCGTAATTTTGACTTTCTATCTCGTAATTTCGACTTTCTATCTCGTAATTTTGACTTTTTATCTCGTAATTTTGACTTTCTATCTCGTAATTTTGGCTTTCTATCTCGTAATTTCGGCGTTCTATCTTGTAATTTCGACTTTTTAACTCGTAATTTACCATTGGGATATTTTTTTTCCCCAATGGCGGAAACGGGTTTCCATACAAAAATGACTTTTTTTTTTTTTCCTCGAGTGACTTTTTTTTGTTCAATAAAGAACAAAACGTACATGCTCCGTTGGTATCTCATAATTTTGACTTTATCTCAAAATTTTGACTTTTTATCTTGTAATTTTGACATTGTATCTCACAATTTCGACTTTTTAACTTGTAATTTAATTGGCATAATTTACCATTGGGATCATTTTTTTTTTCAGTGGCGGAAACGGGTTTCCATACAAAAATGACTTGTTTTTTTTTTTTTGACTGACTTTTTTTTCCCCCCATCTGTTCAATAAAGATACTTAAAAATTATAATACCATGAAACGGTCACATTTTTACCCAAGGTTATCAATAGCGGCCTAATATTAGCACATGCTGTTGTGATCATGCCGGCTCTTTAACTCAATTCATAATAATCGACACAGTCAATGAAATAAAATTGCAATAATACAACAGAAAGTAAGTGATTTTTATTTTTTGACTTATTTCTCTTCATATTGTGACAGGCTGCAGGCCACAAATGGCGGCATTGAATACACTCTTATAGTACAAGTTAGTCGTCAAGTCTCTGTGTGAAAATAACGGCCCGGTCCAGAGAGTGGCAAAGAGGTGAAGAGGGACGCCTCCATTCAGGGAATAGACTGCAATAGTCATATTTCAAGCACGGGGGACTCGGGGGAGGGGGGTCATCGCTTAATGCCACTGCTGCTCTTAGTAACGCGTAGCTTTAGGACGCCTGTCCTATTTATATTGAGGAGCTGTGGATTGATGCGAAATGACGAGGGCTGCGAGGCTGCAGAGTGGGTGGGCATCCACATGCTCCACTCCACAGGCGAGCCTTCTGCCTCTGTGTGGACGCAAATACACACCGACACACACACACACTTGTCTTCCTGTCCCAATGCCACCAGCCTTGGAAAAAAAAAAAAAGCCCTACAGTCTCAATGTGCAATGTCCTCTCTCTGTCAACATATCCTCTGTGCCAGCGCTAATGTGACAGAATATAACCACAGCCCGGAACAAGCAGTCTGCACCGTGGAGTGAGCAAAAAAAAAAAAAAAAAAAAACACGTTCCCCTCGTTTTCTTTGCCTCCGAAGTTGAAACTACTGATTTATTCCCGTGAATAAACCAGTTAAATCCGCCGCTGGAGCTCGCCCACAGACCCGCTTTCACCTTTTTAAAACAGTGGTCTCAAACATGCGGCCCGCGGGCCAAATGTGGCCCGCAGGACGCGACCTTGAGGCCCCCGCCTTGATATGAAAATTTAATGTCAAGTTTGATATGGATGCTGTATGGTTATCATGTACCCGGAAAAAAAACTATTACGTTTGATTAATGTTCATGTTAAAGGTTAAATAACTGTTAATAGTTATCCTCCCTATCCGTGTGGAAGTGGTAAGTTTTGGGCTATTTAAGTTGAAAGGAAATAACTTGAAAGGCTACCCAGAGTTATATACAAATACAGTATGCAGATAATATGAAACGAGATGCGATATATGACCAATCTATACACTATGAATTCTTGCTAGTGAGTTAATATGAGGCATTATAGAAATACTTCACATAAGAACATAATATATTGCATTTAGAGCAGGGGTCTCAAACACGCGGCCTGCGGGCCAAATGTGGCCCGCAGGACGCTACTTTGAGGCCCCCGCCTTGATATGAAAATTTAATGTCAAGTTTGATATGGATGCTGTATGGTATCATGTACCCAGAAAAAAAATATTACGTTTTATTAATGTTCATGTTAAAGGTTAAATAACTGTTAATAGTTATCCTCCCTATCCGTGTGGAAGTGGTAAGTTTTGGCTATTTAAGTTGAAAGGAAATAACTTGAAGGCTACCGTTTAGGTGGCTAGCTCTCTAGTTTGCGAGTTAGCATGTGTCTCAAGACCCCGCAGTTGCGCAATATGTTGTAAATAAAAAGAGTATAAATGTGACTATAGTCGTGTTTTGTCATGTCTACAGGGCTCTAATAATGCTTTGTTCATTTTAATCTGAAAAAAATAATTTGTCTACCCGCTAACTATATGTGGTTTAAGTTTTTATTATTTGCCGTTTTATTATTATTATTATTATATATATTTATTACTGATTGATTGATTTTCTTTATTTGTTTATTTATTTTTCATCTTATTTTGTGCAGAAAAAAAAAATTAAGATATTTGAGAACAGTGAAATATTTTATCAGAGCTTTTATTGTAGAAAATTGGAACCAAAGCACTGAAAAAGTTTGTATATTTTTCAGTTTTTAATAAATGCGTATTAATAATTTTTTTTTTTTTTTTTGGAAAAACCTGATGCGGCCTTGCCCAGACCCTAGCTCCAGTGGTCCCCCAGTTAAATTGAGTTTGAGACCCCTGTTTTAGAACATCTCACTGCAACGTTCAATATTAATGTCAGTGAAGTAATCACAGCAAACGCACCATCAACTTGATGTTTCTCTCAATCCACTTTTATAGCCCTCTTCATCTAGCTAAACATGCACTTCATTTTAATTGTGTTTTAGTCATGTCAGCAATGATGTAGCGTGATAATTATATTAACTTTTATTACTCCACTATACGCTCTGTGCACCGGCGATCTCGGACCTTTTTTTTTTCCCCGAGCCTCGTATTTATTACTTGGACATTTGTCAGCCAGCCCAATTATGGATGATGAATGTTTTAGTCTGCGTCGGCTTCAATAATTATTGAACGTTCTTAATGACGCCGCTTGAAAAAGTCCCCTGAGGGATAGGTGGGGACGTCTTTGTTGGAGTTTGGATACTTTAGGTGAATCTTTATTAATGGATAAACAGTAGATATATGCATGGGTTCATTAAGGATGGGAATAACAGCGCATTAATTCATTTATCTGATAATCATGTGTAGATTGGAGAAAAAAAACAACTCACATTTATAATCGCCACTCAGAAAAAAAAAAACATGGAGTGCACATCTTGGTTGCAACCAGCAGAGGCGCTGTTGTTCGGTTTCATGTCTGGAAAAAAGACAAGCTGCAGCTACAACATAAGACGTCAATTATGGGGAGTTCAAGTACACCCTCGTACATCAGAACATTCAAGCGAACACGTAATTGATCATTAATTTTACGTGTGTACCGAAAGATTGTGTTTATAATAATTATATTTTTTGCAGTATTTATAAATCAGAAATTTTTGTACTTTTGTACTTGTTTGCAACCTTATAAATATTTTAAAAATATTCTCTGAATTTCCATGTTCTCCCCGTGCAATAGAAATATCAACCCTCGTGAGGATAAGCGGAAAAAAAAAGAATGAATATTTAAATAATTAATTAATTATTAAATTATTTATTAGAGCCCTCTAGACATGAAATAGCACCCCTATATTGACTTTTAAACTCTTATTACCCAAATTTGTGAATAAAAGGAAATGAAACCTTTTAGGGGCTGCGCGGTGTGTGAGTGGTTAGCACACAGGCTTCACAAATAGGAGACCTGAGTTCAATTCCACCCAGCTGGGATAGCCTCCGGCACCCCCGCATCTTTGTTAGGATAAGCGGTAGAAAATGAATGAATGAAAGAACATTATTAGAGCCCTCTAGACATGAAATAACACCCCTATATTGACTTTTTGTAAATTAGTAAATAAAAGGAAATAAAAATAAGACACAGGCGGTGTACCCCGCCTCTCGCCTGAAGACAGCTGGGATAGGCTCCGGCCCCCCCTCCCTGCCACCCTTGTGAGGATAAGCGGTAAAAAATGAATGAATATTTAAACATTATTAGAGCCCTTTAAACATGAAATAACACCCCTATATTGACTTTTTGTAAATCAGTAAATAAAAGCAAATAAAAATAAGACACAGGCGATGTACCCCGCCTCTCGCCTGAAGACAGCTGGGATAGGCTACAGCCTATTAGAGCTATTAGAGACCTCTAGACATGAAATAACACCCCTATAGTCATCTTTACCCTCATATTACTCAATATAATAGAATAGAATAAGTAATTTGATACATAAAAAAACAGCCTGTGTGTTTAATATTATCATTTGTTGTTATTGTCATTGCAATTGTTTCTGATGCGTTTCCTTTTTTTTCTTTTCTATCCCCTCCTGCTCCGGTTTCTCTAAATTTCCACAACACTACACTACAGGCAATTAGTGAGCATTGTCAAATACTACTTGGTATCAGGTGCCAGCAAGTCATACAGTGGTTTGTATCGATTTGGCTGCAGATGGCGTCTTCATATGTAGTCCAAGTGTGTCCCCCCCCCCCCCCCCCCCCCGGCGATGGCGTCCTTGTGGGAATCATCTGGTTATGTCTAATGAGGCCTCTTATTATTAGCGCTTATACATCGGTCAGGTCGAGTGCGGACCTCCCACGTGGTGGTCCTCTTGAGCACCTTCGCTCTCCAAGCTTTTTCCATCCGCCAATTTAGATGATGAATATGGAACGCTGACTCGGAGAAGTCTATCGAGATGGCGACTGGCGCTCTCTCCCCCGAAATGTAGGCAACTTTCAATTTGGCTTTTTTTTTTTTCGTTCATTGCACTCTGTAAAAGTTCAACACCCCTTTTTTTCCCAGGTCGGTGAACTTCCACGACCTTCTAGCTGTGAGGAGAAACTCCGACCCGAGAGCATGCCAGACCTCGCCACCTCTGAGCGGGAACAGAGAGGGGAGGGGGGGGGGCAACGAGGCGCTGAGTGAGGGCTGAGCGGATGCGTGTGGACAGCCGAGTGGAGGAGGGTAAATATTTAGCCGCGACCACATTGACGGAGGGGGGGGGGGGGGCTACAAAGATTCCTCTTAGCCCTGGAATCCGTGTCGCTCCCTGTCCCGCTTCCCTGTCTCTCGCTCTCTGTATTCAGGGTCACGGATCTCATTTCTGGGATAATATTTCAAGCTAGCCACAGATGGCGAATTAAATTGAAGACCTTCCTCGGTACGGGGCAGAAAAGATGGCTTCCGAAGAGATGATATGAAAAGGAAATTGATAGTGTAGCTTTCAGTCTACTGAGGGTCCTTTTTTTTTAAGGTTGCATTAAAACACTTTGGTTCGCCGATGAACTGCGTAAAAGCTAATCAGTATGTTTACGCTAATCGTTTGGATTATTGGGTGATTGGACTTGTGCATACATGCAAGGGAGGGGGGGGAATCTGCCCTGGCTAAGTGGACCTTTGGCTCCTTTCCGACTGGATTCTGAATAGTTTTTATTCTATTAGAGTTTATGTATCTGTACAATATGCAGATACATTATGGCTGTGTTGATTGACTACCCGTATTAATACAAATATACGACGATGAAGTGTTGTTACGTCTGCATCCCTCCAGGCCTATGGCGTGTGTGTGAGTGACAAGAAGAAAAGCTCCCATGTTATCGCTTTTCATTCAAAAATACTGATATTACTTATATTCTTATATTCGGATCAGCACATAGATATAGTTATGCTTACAAGTTATGTATATTTAAAGAAAATCAAATAAAAGTAAAAAAAAAAGTTTACTGCATACATGAATTTTTGCTCGGAACCTTTTTTTTTCAGTTAATCTATTTTTTTGTTTTGTTAGTAATATTGTGAAAATGTAATGTTTTTCTCACTTTTTTTAATTTATTTATTATTTATTATTTATTATTTATTATTTATTATTTATTATTTATTATTTATTATTTATTATTTATTATTTATTATTTATTATTTATTATTTATTATTTATTATTTATTATTTATTATTTATTATTTATTATTTATTATTTATTATTTATTAAATGTAGTCTTGTAAGTTTTCTTCTTGTTTTTGTTTTTTGCTTTGTTAGTAATATTGTGAAAATGTAACGTTTTTCTCACTATTTATTATTTATTATTTATTATTTATTATTTATTATTTATTATTTATTATTTATTATTTATTATTTATTATTTATTATTTATTATTTATTATTTATTATTTATTATTTATCATTTATTATTTATTATTTATATAGTCTTGTAATTTTTCTTCTTATTTTTGTTTTTTGCTTTGTTGGTAATTTTTCTCACTTTTTATTATTTATTATTTATTATTTATTATTTATTATTTATTATTTATTATTTATTATTTATTATTTATTATTTATTATTTATTATTTATTATTTATTATTTATTATTTATTATTTATTATTTATTATTTATTATTTATTATTTATAGTCTTGTAATTTTTCTTCTTGTTTTTGTTTTTTGCTTTGTTAGTAATATTGTGAAAATGTAATGTTTTTCTCACTTTTCGTTATTTCTTTTATTTATTATTTATTATTTATTATTTATTATTTATTATTTATTATTTATTATTTATTATTTATTATTTATTATTTATTATTTATTATTTATTATTTATTATTTATTATTTATTATTTATTATTTATTATTTATTATTTATTATTTAATTGGCGATAGTAATAATATTTAAGCATTATTAGAGCCCTCTAGACATGAAATAACACCCCTATATTGACTTTTAAACTCACAGACTAGACTACCATTTTAAAACTATAACTTGGCTTGGATTTACATTATTTCTTTTGGGAAACATTGATTCAGTTAGAGTCCGTTTTGGTTAGAGTCGGAACTTCTGGAAGAAATGAATGATTAGCTTTTCTTGTGTAGCTAAATCTCAGAAATGTTCATACAGTTCTTGAATTGGAGATGCGTTGATGCTAAGATCAAGGCTAACGTAAGGCTTGTGTACGTTCCAAACAATAGCCATGCTAATGCTATTAAATGCTATAATTAATCATTGTGTGCGTCGGTTTGATGTCACCTTCTGTAGTTGACAAAAAGCCTTAGGGACCGTGTGTCATTAGCATGTACAGCAGCGGATTACAGCTTATTAGTAGCAATACCAGCAGTGACACAAGCAAAACATCCTCCTGCGCTCCCTAATTGTCCCCCTCAGGGCCCGCCGCGTTGTCATGCGGACCGCTATCGACAGCCAAAGAGTCATTAGGACATCACACTCCAGCTGATGAGGGAGAGATTTCAGGGACCGCGTCCATCCTGATGGGTTTTAATTTGATGTGAGTAGAATGACACCGCATCTGATAAGCGATGCGGCGTCCGTGGTGTCGTTGTGAATCGGTGGCGAATCCAGCGGCGGTATCGAGACATTATTATGAATAGCCCGCCGGATCAGGAAGTAGAAAGGGCAATAAAGTTTACATGTCAAAGAAGAAGTCGCTGATATCCCGGCTTATCTGTCCATCCTCCCGGCCTGGGAGTGAAGCGGGGAAAAGGGCGCGGGTCAGCCCGGCGAGTCGGATCTATTTTATCCCAAACAATGAAGGTCCTGTCTGATAGAGATACACCGCCTGTCCGTCACGCCGCAACCGCTGATATTGTGTCACTTTTGTCCGAGTGTGAGGGAGAGGCCGACCCGTGCGTCTTTCTTGTAAATGTCTGCGAGTGTGTTGTCAGATTGGCATCTCCAGACAGGTGGCGTTCTACCCCGTGCCACCCGCCCCGTCCTCCCCGTCCTCCTTACATTGTTGACATCCTCGGGGGGGGGGAGCTGATAGAAATCTCAAGCTGGGCTCTTGGCAGCAGCGGGCTGTTGAAGTAGCATTTAGAAATAGATACTTTTTCCTTTTATGCATCAAACTCCCTTTCAGATCACTAGAAACAGACTTTTTGGGAATCTATGATGCTTTTCTGTATTTTATTTTTCAATATTTTGGTTATTTTATGATCTCTCAATTGCGTGAGGTGAGAAGTCGGAGTACAACAATTAATTGACTGGTATCGAACCGTTCAATACTACACAAAGTCAGTCTTCTATATTGACACTCAAACACAAAACACTTTTTATTATAGTTTTACATGCAGAAAATTATTATAATGAATCAGGGCTGCACGGTGGTCAAGTGGTTAGCAAGCAGGCCTCACAGCTAGGACACCCAAGTTCAATTCCACCCTCTCTGTGGGGAGTTTGCATGCTAGGTTAATTAGCAATAGTAATAACATTTAAGTATTATTAGAGCCCTCTAGACATGAAATAACACCCCTATGTTGAATTTTAAACTCTTATTACCCAAATTTGTAAATAAAAGTAAAACCTTTTAGGGGCTGCACGGTGTCCGAGTGGTTAGCACACGGGCTTCACAAACAGGAGACCTGAGTTCAATTCCACCCTCAGCCATCTCTGTGTGGAGTTTGCATGTTCTCCCTGTGCATGTGTGGGTGTTCTCCGGGTATTCCGGTTTCCTCCCACATTCCAAAAACATGCTAGGCTAATTAGCGACTCCAAATTGTCCATAGGTATGAATGTGAGTGTGAATGGTTGTTTGTCTATATGTGCCCTGTGATTGGCTGGCCACCACTCCAGGGTGTACCCTGACTCTTCGTCGAAGACAGCTGGGATAGGCTCCAGCACCCTGGCAACCCTCGTGAGGATGAACTGTAGAAAATGAATGAATGAGCATGATTAGAGCCCTCTAGACATGAAATAACACCCCTATGTTGAATTTTAAACTCTTATTACCCAAATTTGTAAATAAAAGTAAATAAAACCTTTTAGGGGCTGCACGGTGTCCGAGTGGTTAGCACACGGGCTTCACAAACAGGAGACCTGAGTTCAATTCCACCCTCAGCCATCTCTGTGTGGAGTTTGCATGTTCTCGCTGTGCATGTGTGGGTTTTTCCACGGGTATTCCGGTTTCCTCCCACATTCCAAAAACATGCTAGGCTAATTAGCGACTCAAAATTGTCCATAGGTATGAATGTGAGTGTGAATGGTTGTTTGTCTATATGTGCCCTGTGATTGGCTGGCCACCACTCCAGGGTGTACCCCGCCTCTCCGCCCGAAGACAGCTGGGATAGGCTCCAGCACCCCCGCGACCCTCTTGAGGAAAAGCGGTAGAAAATGAATGAATAATAATCTTTTAGTGCAGTACTTGGCTGCAACCAGCAGTGGCGCTGTTGTTCTGTCTCCGATCCGTTTGCTGTCTAAAGAAGGAGTCAATCATGGAAATGTAGTCAAATGCCCGTCCAAAGTAACTTGTAATATTATCAGCATCAAACCCTGGAACACCAGAAGCTTACACGGAGTCATGTTTACGTGATATGACTTCAGAAGAAACATTTTTCTGATCACAACAAACTTTTTCTTCCTATCCCGGCCAATTAACAAAGCTCGTGATGAGTATCTTTGGAGCGTCGGAGGCTTGAAACGCGTCTGTCTCGCTCTCGGCTACCAAAAGGCCACAGTGGTGCTGGCACAAGATAATCAGCACTCACACACATATACACACACACACACACACATATATATATGCACAAAATGTGTGAGAAGGATTTAGCTGCCTATCAGGACCGGCGCTGACGACACGGGAATTATTTTGGCAGCGACGCTAATGTGGCGACGCTTGTTGTTTCCTGAACTGATTTTCTTAATCCTCCACGCTTTGTAAACACGGGGGCTTGATTTTTGTAATCTGGGAGGTCCCACTGACGCAAAGACCCAACAACTCGTCCCGTGGTACCTCCCCCTCCTTTTCCTAGTCTCCTAGTCAGCCGCCGCCTTAATTAGTCAGAATTAAGACGAATGCGCGGGCCTCCTCGCGATCAATTGCTATCAAGCGGACCTTCGCTCGCCCTGCCCGGGGGGGGTGGTTGGTTGGTTGGGGGGGTCTCGCTCAGTCGGCACATCGTTTATATCAATAGCTTTTGTTTTTCTTTGCTTCCCCCGCGCCTGTGTCAAGGGCTCGGCTTGTCGTTTGGCGTGCCGTGAGGTTCCCGACGTGACACGCTACGCTTCACGTTTGTATCGATATTAGTAATGAGTATCGGAGAACATGCTTCTTCCCCGCTAACAAGCTGACCCCCTTTTTTTTTTTTTTTCCCATGTCGCCGCTCGTCTTGCTGGACTCCCATCAAGATTCCGGTTTCGTTATTTGTTATTCCGGACGTATGTGCTTCATGTTTTTTATTGATGCGCCCCATTTAGGTCCATATAATTGCTATCAAAGCATGTGCATCAATCTTTCGCTTTCGCTTGCCTTGTTTCAGTGCACAGGAACCAAACCTCCCACAAACTAGAGCTGCAACAATTAATCGATTAATCCAATTAATTGACAGCTATGTTGTTTTTTTTTCATTTTAGGCAAAAAAAAAAAAAAGGTGATTGACATGCATCGATTTAGTTAAACTGTTCGTTCTGCATCATGACACGCAACTTAAATCTGTTATTTCCAAATTCCCGCAAGGCATGCTGGGTAGTCCAGTTGCAACATCATGAACTCATTCATTCATTCGTTTTCTACCGCTTTTTCCTCACGAGGGTCGCGAGGGGGGGGGGGGGGGTGCTGGTGCCTATCCCAGCTGTCTTTGGGCGCGAGGCGGGGTACACCCTGGACTGGTGGCGAGCCAATCACAGGGCACATATAAACAAACAACCATTCACACTCACATTCATACCTATGGACAATTTGGAGTCGCTAATTAACCTAGCATGTTTTTGGAATGTGGGAGGAAACCAGAGTACCCGGAGAAAAAACCCACGCATGCACGGGGAGAACATGTAAACTCCACACAGAGATAGCCGAGGGTGGAATTGAAACCTGGTCTCCTAGCTGTGAGGTCTGCGCGCTAACCACTAGACCACCGTGCCGCCCACATCATGAACTATGAACAATAAAACATTGCATAGCAAGACTATTTTAACTTCTCCGGCGACGTCATCAACATATTTTGTCATCGAGCAAAAAATGCTAGAAATAACGAGTATCGCAAGCTACCCAGCATGACTTGCGGCAGGGGCATATGGGTGTTTTTTGTTTTTTTTTTGCATGGGTATTTGCGTGTTGATGTTTGTTTGTATGCCCGCATGGTGGATTTGGTTACTTTAGCGCGTCATGCTTGACGCGTTGGCTTGTTTGGATGGCTTTTTTTGTACAAGCTATCAGATAGCCTCTGATAATTTTGGTGACTCATGTGACACAACAGCGCTCAAAGTCATGTTTACAACTACAATTTCCATGTTAAACGTTAAAAAAATATATATTTTGAAATACCTGGTGGACTGGATTACGACCCTTCTCCGCAGTTTGCCCACCCCTGGTCTAGGGCCGAACTGATTATTCGATTAATCAAAACATGCTTCAGATTAAAACTACTACTACCACAAATGGCTAAACTATACATTAATTTTATTTTTTTTAACATTATTATATTAAAATAGGAATATAATCAATAATTTATTTTATTTTTAATATGCATGACTTATGCATGAGTTAGCGTTTGCTTCCTGTTATGCTATCATATAATTATTGTCGTTATCGGGCTGATGAGGACATCCATGGCGTTTTCTTCCTTGGTGGTGGCCCGGGACACGTCGGTGATCACGCTGCGAGTCTAATGAGTCTGATGAATGATGAGTCTTATTTCTCTCCGCCATACGGGGGCCGCCAGAGGAAAAACAATAGCGGGACGCAATCACAGAGAGTCTCGTGATTGCGAAGGTCGACGCGGAATACCAACGAGATCGATTTTTCATTTGCGTGCAAAGTTGTGACATCCCTTCTCGTTTATTTGTTTAGTAATTGCTGCTATTTTATTAGCATTTTTTTTTCAAGGTGGGGGGGGGGTGGCGGGGTGGAGTCATTGATTTGACTTTTGTATCTTATCAAGTTAACTGCAGTGTCAATATTTGGTGTTACTTAAAAGTGAGAAGCCTGTCTGTCAAACGTTTGCAGCATTTCAAGAAATGCTGCAAACATTTTTATCTGTATTAAAGAGCAGCATTTCTTTTGGCAATGACTTCCTGTGCAGGCACACCATTTTCATGTTCCTTTTATGTATACTCTGCCCACCAAACATCTCGTTAAGTGTTGATTTTTAAAGCTAGCTCGTTAGCTGTGGTCAAGAGGTCTCACTCCATTGACTGTTGTTCTATGGAACTTTGTAAACATTGCAAATGACAGCACATTACTTTATATTTACTTTTTATCGGTTATTTTTATTTACAAATTGTATTTATTGAGGGGCTGCACAGTGGACAAGTGGTCAGCCCGCAGGCCTCGCAGCTAGGAGACCCGAGTTCAATTCCACCTTTTGGAAAGTTTGAATGTTCTCCCTGTGCATGCGGGGGTTTTCTCCGGGTACTCCGGGCGGACCCCGCCTCTTGCTCGAAGACAGCTGGGATAGGCTCCAGCACCCCCTCGCCACCCTCATGAGGATAAGCGGTAAAAAATTAATGAATATTTAAACATTAATAGAGCCCTCTAGACATAAAATAACACCCCTATATTGACTTTTAAACTCTTATTACCCAAATTTTGTAAATAAAAGAAAATAAAATGGCGTATGAGTGGTTAGCACACAGGCTTCACAAATAGGAGACCCGAGTTCAATTCCACCCTGGGCCATATCTGTGTGGAGTTTGCATGTTCTCCCCGTGCATGCGTGGGTTTTCTCCGGGTACTCCGGTTTCCTCTCCAAAAACATGCTAGGTTAATTAGCGACTCCAAATTGTCCATAGGTATGAATGTGAGTGTGAATGGTTGTTTGTCTACTATATGTGCTGGGATAGGCTCCAGCACCCTTCCGCAACCCTTGTGAGGATAAGCGGTAGAATATGAATGAATGTATTTATTGAAGCATGACTTACCAGTACTTTGCAGTATTTATATTATCTGAAAAATGTTTTTTTTATGCATTTTTTTTCTTACGGTACCCAAAATGAACCTCACTATTAAAGTACGTGCCAGACCAATAGAGGTAGTATTGTTGCACCCCTAACAATATTGTCATATAGTTGTTTCTCGCAGTTCTACTACAAACAAAATGTCTCCAATGTACTTTTATAGTCTTTCCTCAGGACCGCCGTATCTCCCCCATGTAGCTTATTTCATGGATTTCCAAAGCAATGTTTAGTGGCAGAAACAATTTGTTTTCCTCTACATCCTGTAAGCGTGACTTGATTTTGGTAAATGTTACACACCGTAGTATTGCAGTATTGCCTCTGCTATCCGGGCTACTCTGGGGAAATTCATTTATAAAGAACACCAAAATAAAAAAAAAAGAGAGAACACTCCTATTAGTTACTTTCTCCAAGGTTAATGGCGAACTGTTGTCGTTGATATAGATGCAGTTTGTCCTCCACGGGTCACCGAGCGTGCTCGCCGCTTTTTTTTTTTACAAGTAACACAAGAGTGTTAGCTCGGACCCTGGATGGCAGCTCAAAGCTCCCCGGGGCCCTCCTCACCGGGGGCGTCATGCCTGCATGCCGACTGCTTGTGTTTGTGATGTCGCAACGCACCGGCGGCGTCTCTCTATCTCATGCCAAGCTTGGATGCGCCGCCAAGAGAGCTTTGGGCTAACTGTGAGTTTGGCGACGGGGGGGGCTCTCCTTCGTTATAGTGCGCTCGAGTCGGTGGAACAGTGGAGTCGCTGTCATGGATACACTTCAAGGTCAATGTTGCTGAGCCCCGGGCTGTGGGGCGGCGTCGCTTACGCACTATAATGCGATAATGTCTGTGTAGCTAGTCGTTCACATGATACGCCAACAATATACGTGGAAAAAATATCAGTATTTACTTCAAAGTAGCCATGTTTTGTTCCACATAACAGTTTACATTTCAGTTTTGGTGTTCCTTTTGTTTTTACATTGTTTCCTGTTTGGTGCTCTTATTTTGGTTTTCTGTTTCCTGTTTTGTTATCACATGCAGTAACTTTGCTTCTGCTGGTAAAGGCTGGCAGAAGCACCTGTTGGTAATTGGTAATCAGGATACTATTTGGTTTACTTTGGACTGCTAGTACTGTTGTTTGCTGTTTGTGTGGATTTGCAGTATTTGTCATGGATGTTTCCTTCCTTCCTTACGTCCTTCCTTCCTTCCTGCCTGATTATTGCATTTTGGTGAGTGTTTAACTGGGCAAATTGAGTAAATTTGTAGTATTGTTCATGTTATTGGAGCCCTCCAGACATGAAATAACACCCCTAGTCACCTTTTACACTCATTTTACGAAATATCATATACATAATAATATAAAATAAGCCATTTAAAACGTAAATATGACTCCTCCTTGCGTGTGTTTCTATAAATGTGTTCACTGGAGTACCTAAAAGATGCGGAGAGGATGTCGATATATTATAATTTAGTTAATTTAGCTCTTTCTATACTAAAAAAAAGCTTAATTTAGGCAAAATAAATTAAATAAATATGCTTAAATATGCATATTTTGTTTAGTTTTTACTCGTATGCTGCATTGCTTTTAGTTGGTTTATTAAATCATCTGTTTCCTTTGATACTTCCATTTTATTTACCGTATTTTCCGGACTATAAGTCGCACTTTTTTTATAGGTTGGCTGTTCCTGCGACTTATAAATGAAAAAAACTGTTTATGTTACATAAACACTGGACACCTTTTCTGTTTATGTTTATTTTTTGTGTAGCTGAATAACCATTGTTAGCATATCTTACACCTATTAGCATGTTCTCTATTATTTTATTGTTAGAACTTACCTTATAAATATTATTATAAAATAAATTACCCGCAAAAAATGCGACTTATACTCCAGTGTGACTTATGTATGGTTTTTTTTTCGACCTAATTATACATTTTTGGCCTTGTGCGACTTATACTCCGGAGCGACTTATACTCCAGAAAATACTGTATTTTTTTTTTCATAGGTTGGCTGTTCCTGCGACTTATACTCCAGAGCGACTTATAAATGAAAAAACTGTTTATGTTACATAAACACTGGACACCTTTTCTGTTTATGTTTATTTTTTGTGTAGCTGAATAACCATTGTTAGCATATCTTACACCTATTAGCATGTTCTCTATTATTTTATTGGTAGAACTTACCTTATAAATATTATTATAAAATAAATTACCCGCAAAAAATGTGACTTATACTCCAGTGTGACTTATGTATGGTTTTTTTTTTAACCTAATTATACATTTTTGGCCTTGTGCGACTTATACTCCAGAAAATACTGTATTTCTTTTTTTTCATAGGTTGGCTGTTCCTGCGACTTATACTCCAGAGCGACTTATAAATGAAAAAACTGTTTATGTTACATAAACACTTTTCTGTTTGTTTATTTTTTGTGTAGCTGAATAACCATTGTTAGCATATCTTACACCTATTAGCATTTTCTCTATTATTTTATTGTTAGAACTTACCTTATAAATATTATTATAAAATAAATTACCCGCAAAAAATGCGACTTATACTCCAGTGTGACTTATGTATGTTTTTTTTTTTCAACCTAATTATACATTTTTGGCCTTGTGCGACTTATACTCCAGAAAATACTGTATTTCTTTTTTTTCATAGGTTGGCTGTTCCTGCGACTTATACTCCAGAGCGACTTAAAATATAAATTACCCGCAAAAAATGCGACTTAAGTATGTTTTTTTTCTACCTAATTATGCATTTTTGGCCTTGTGCGACTTATACTCGGGAGTGACTTACAGTCCAGAAAATACTGTATTTTTTTTTTTTTTACCGGAGTACCTCCTGGACTCGACCTCTGCCCCTTTAACTTCAAACTTGAGTCCAAGATGGTCTCCCAGAACACAAAGTGGCTGTGAGCTGAGTTTCGTAGGCGATGTAGTAGAGTAAAGAAGAAGCCCACAGATGGAGGGAACGGGGTCTGTCCGTAGCATCTTTAAGGATTAATGGTGTGCGAAGCGGAGCTATTAATCGTCCTGGCTGAGCCGTACTGCTGCACCGTATAGAATATGAAGGTGACAAAGTGCACTGTAAATATTAACCAGTGTATCCCCCTCGCAATTTTGCCCATTCCGCTAGCTTCCCTGCTTATTACCGTCTCTATAATGAGTCACTAAGGAAAAAAAAAAAAAAAAAAGTTCTTCCATTGAGGCGCTATGTGCTTATGTACTTTTTCCTGCCTAATTTGCCGTTGTGAATAAGATGAAGTTAAGTGGTTTGTTTTGCTCCCTGCTGTGCTGGCGTTAATACGCTACCAAGAGAGGAGGGTTGGTGGGAGTTTGACAGCATGTACGGCGGCGGCGGCGGCACGTTTCAAACCAGTGTTGCTGATGAAGAGAGATGTGTAGAAGGGGAAACGAATGCCCGGGCCCTCCAGTGTTGCGACGGCCTCAAAGATGGCTCCCCAGAGGCCGAAAAACCGTAGTTGGCCTGAGCCGCTGCCAAGCTTACTTTTGGCTTGTTTGAGTTTCTGCAGATGGCGCACACTTTCATTACGGAGGATATACTGTACTGTAGTATTCGTCTTTGGAATCCAGTCAATTGATGGATTTTTTTTTTTTTTTAAACCCCTCTGGTGCCACATGTTCAACATTCACGTCAACATTCGTTATGTCAACCGATCACGACTTTAATATTTAAAATAGAAGCAAGCGCGGCCCTCTCAGAGGACGGCGGCTTCCTCTTATTTAATACTTATGTGGATCATACTTGCTTCCTGTCCCCAGGGTTCCACACCTACAAATGGACGCTGTGTGTGATCTATGTGGCCAATTGAATCAGCCGCCAGAGTTGGACATCACAAGAATCCCCAGCTGCACAGCTTGAGAAAACTGGGCACCAAAGGAGGTAAGGAATGACGTCAGAACCACCAACACAAAAGAAAAATCACCGTATTACCCTTGGAATCCGTAATATATTATAATATAATTACTATAGTTAAATATATGACTCAAAACATGGGTTGGAGGCTGCATGGTGGTTGAGTGGTTAGCCTGCGGGCCTCACAGCTAGGAGACCCGAGTTCAATTCCACAGCTGACATCTGTGTGGAGTAGCGGTAGAAAGCGAATGAATATTTTAGCATTATTAGAGCCCTCTGGACATGAAGTAACACCCCTATATTGACTTTTAAACTCAAATTTGTAAATAAAAGGAAATGAAACCTTTTAGGGGCTGCACGGTGTACGAGTGGTTAGCACACAGGCCTCACAAATAGGAGACCCGAGTTCAATTCCACCCTCTGCCATCTCTGTGTAGTAGCGGTAGAAAATGAATGAATATTTAAGCATTATTAGAGCCCTCTAGACATGAAGTAACACCTCTATATTGACTTTTAAACTGGTATTACCCAAATTTGTACATAAAAGGAAATAAAACCTTTTAGGGGCTGCACGGTGTAAGAGTGGTTAGCACACAGGCCTCACAAATAGGAGACCCGAGTTCAATTCCACCCTCTGCCATCTCTGTGTGGAGTAGCGGTAGAAAGCGAATGAATATTTAAGCATTATTAGAGCCCTCTAGACATGAAATAACACCCCTATATTGACTTTTAAACTCGTATTACCCAAATTTGTACATAAAAGGAAATAAAACCTTTTAGGGGCTGCACGGTGTAGGAGTGGTTAGCACACTGGCCTCGCAGCTAGGAGACCCGAGTTCAATTCCACCCTCTGCCATCTCTGTGTGGAGTAGTGGTAGAAAGCGAATGAATATTTAAGCATTATTAGAGCCCTCTAGACATGAAATAACACCCCTATATTGACTTTTAAACTGGTATTACCCAAATTTGTACATAAAAGGAAATAAAACCTTTTAGGGGCTGCACGGTGTAAGAGTGGTTAGCACACAGGCCTCACAAATAGGAGACCCGAGTTCAATTCCACCCTCTACCATTTCTGTGTGGAGTAGCGGTAGAAAATGAATGAATATTTAAGCATTATTAGAGCCCTATCGACATGAAATAACACCCCTATATTGACTTAAATTCGTATTACTCAAATTTGTAAATAAAAGAAAATAAAACCTTTTAGGGGCTGCACGGTGTGGGAGTGGTCAGCACACAGGCCTCACAGCTAGGAGACCTGAGTTCAATTCCACCCTCTGCCATCTCTGTGTGGAGTAGTGGTAGAAAACAGTAGAAAATGAATGAATGAATATTTAAGCATTATTAGAGCCCTATCGACATGAAATAACACCCCTATATTGACTTTTAAACTGGTATTAACCAAATTTGTACATAAAAGGAAATAAAACCTTTTAGGGGCTGCACGGTGTGCGAGTGGTTAGCACACTGGCCTCACAGCTAGGAGACCCGAGTTCAATTCCACCCTCTGCCATCTCTGTGTGGAGTAGTGGTAGAAAGCGAATGAATATTTAAGCATTATTAGAGCCCTCTAGACATGAAGTAACACCCCTATATTGACTTTTAAACCCGTATTACCCAAATTTGTAAATAAAACCTTTTAGGGGCTGCCCGGTGCAGGAGTGGTTAGCACACAGGCCTCACAGCTAGGAGACCTGAGTTCAATTCCACCCTCTGCCATCTCTGTGTGGAGTAACGGTAGAAAATGAATATTTAAGCATTATTAGAGCCCTCGAGACATGAAATAACACCCCTATATTGACTTTTAGTCTCGTATTACCCAAATTTGTAAAGTCGAGGCACCTCTGCTCTCGCACTCCGACATCAGACACATTTTGCCTTATGGAGGAAATAAACAAGTACAACCATCACAATAACAGAAGCGAGGATAATGACAACAATGATGCAATAATGCAGAGTTTCCTACACTTGAGGTCGATTGTTATTGGTTGACGTCAGGGTGATATATTTGCACCCTCAGACTTGTCATTTCTCTGCAAAGGGCTTTTTTTTTCTACATTCACAAGTTTTTGTAAAGAATACTAGTAGAAATACTTTATATGCACGTGAAAACAACAATTGGTATAATCCGATCAAGCCCAACCAGATTGCTGCGGAAACGTGCTGCCGTATGAATCAAAACAAACCGGAGTACCCGGGAAAAAAAAAAAACCCACGCATGCACGGTGAGAACATGCAAACTCCACACAGAGATGCCCGAGGGTGGAATTGAACTCGGGTCTCCTATTTGTGAAGCCTGTGTGCTAACCACTCGGACACCGTGCAGCCCCTAAAAGGTTTTATTTCCTTTTATTTACAAATTTGGGTAATAAGAGTTTAAAAGTCAATATAGGGGTGTTATTTCATGTCTAGAGGGCTCTAATAATGCTTAAAGTCCAGCCCGAAGACAGCTGGGATAGGCTCCAGCATCCCCCCTAGCATGTTTTTGGAATGTGGGAGGAAACCGGAGTACCCGGGAAAAAAAAAAAACCCACGCATGCACGGGTAGAACATGCAAACTCCACACAGAGATGCCCGAGGGTGGAATTGAACTCGGGTCTCCTATTTGCGAAGCCTGTGTGCTAACCACTCGGGCACCGTGCAGCCCCTAAAAGGTTTTATTTCCTTTTATTTACAAATTTGGGTAATAAGAGTTTAAAAGTCAATATTGGGGTGTTATTTCATGTCTAGAGGGCTCTAATAATGCTTAAAGTCCAGCCCGAAGACAGCTGGGATAGGCTCCAGCATGCCGACTAGCATGTTTTTGGAATGTGGGAGGAAACCAGAGTACCCGGAAAAAAACTCACGCATGCACGGTGAGAACATGCAAACTCCACACAGAGATGGCCGAGGGTGGAATTGAACCCTGGTCTCCTAGCTGTGAGGTCTGTGCGCTAACCACTTGACCACCGTGCCGCCTGAAGTTTTTTTTCAATGATTATGATTTCATAAACAAAATCTAAAGAAAATTCCATTAAATGCTCAGTGCCAAATTTTATTGTCTAATTTATTCTGTTTTTTTTTTACGTTTGCTGCCTAAATGGGTTGCAGTGAATAGAAACAAAAGAAGTTCAAGGTTAGAAAATAACAAAATATCGTCAATGCAGCCGAATAAATGATAGAACTGGATGGATGGTTTGGAAAATTTTGTCTAGAAACTGATGATTTATTGATATTTTCCCACCGTTTTCAAAGACTATTCCCATCCCTTGAATTCCCATCCCTGGGAAGGCCAGCAGCTCTAGCATGTCAGATTCCTGTTAGCCGGCGTCTTGAATAATCAGCTGTTCGCGAGGCTCCAGGCGGAATCCTGCAGGGCCTTTTGAGAAATGCTTGTAGAACCTTGGGGGGGGGGGGGGCGTTGAGGTGGGTGGGGGGGGGGGCATAGATGCTGTCTGCGACTGTCTATCAGGAGATTTGTTGGAGATATGTTGGAGGCTCGGGGGCAAAGAGTGGAGACGGTGTCAGGGCGATACCCTTGACGCTGATGTGATTGAGTAGACAGCTGCGACCCGCTTCCTTCTTTACCCCGCCGCCCCGTCTGACCCCCCTCCCCCAACACACACTGCCTACCGCCACCCCCTCCTTTCCCAACCTCTATATCTCCCAACCCCTCCGTCTGGAAGCATGAGTGATCCCCTAAAACTGGTTATTATACCCAAGCACATCCGAGTAATTTATGCATGATTGCGTCTCAATCGGAGGCCATTCATCATCCTCTTTCCCTATCTTTCTTTTTTTAATCTGTCGGTGTCTTGTTCTGCCGGACTTTAATCTATAGCGCTATTAAGAATGCCTGTGCAATAATGGCCCGGCCCAGGTGACAGCGTGACATTGGCGCCGTCATTGGCGCCGCTCTGGGACGTAAGAAGCGACCGTGAGGGAAGTGGAGAAAGAGGGCGGAAGCGACGTTTATTAGACCGTTGATGTGACGGCATTTGTCTGCGCGATGTTTTAAACGTCGCATCACGACGTGGGAAATTCATTAGGGGCGCGGAGTCGCCGATAAGAAGTCTGTTTCGACATCTGTGTTCGGTTTGTTGGTACTCTTGGTTTGGTTTCATTTATTGTTCATCAATCTATTGAGTGCAGTACTTGGTTATGACCAGCAGTGGCGCTGTTGGGTAAGTTTCAACTAGTTGGCTCTTCAGAAGAACAACATGACGTCAAATTGATATCACAGGAAATTTAAATTTTCCGGTATTCCGGCAGGGAACTTTAGTGAAATGTCTATCCCACTTCTGCATAAAGAGCAATAAATGATCCTTTACTATGCAAAAATATAACATGCAAACTCCACACAGAGATGGCAGTGGGTGGAATTGAACTCGGGTCTCCTATTTGTGAAGCCTGTGTGCTAACCGACTCCAAAGGTTTTATTGCCTTTTTATTTACAAATTTGGGTAATAAGAGTTTAAAAATCAATATAGGGGTGTTATTTCATGTCTAGAGGGCTCTAATAATGTTCATTTATTCATTCATTTTTGACCACTTATCCTCACAAGGGACGCGGGGGTGCTGGAGCCTATCCCAGCTGACTTCGGACTAGAGGCGGGGTACACCCTGGACTGGTGGCCAGCCAATCACAGGGCACATATAGACAAACAACCATTCACACTCACATTCATACCCATGGACAATTTGGAGTCGCTAATTAACCTAGCATGTTTTTGGAATGTGGGAGGAAACCGGAGTACCCGGAGAAAACCCACGCATGCACCTGGAGGCCTGCACGCTAACCACTCATCCGCCGTGCAGCCTCATTTGCATACTGTATAGTGTAATCCCAACCTTCCATAAAGGCAGTTTCTAACATTAGAGTCCTCTAGACATGAAATAGCAACCCTAAAGTTCACATTTTCTCTTGTATTAACCAATATAGTGGACATAATAAGAGTCAATAAGCCATTTAAGACAAAACATGTTCTCCCTGTGCATGCTTGGGTTTTCTCCGGGTACTCCGGTTTCCTCCCACATTCCAAAAAAACATGCTAGGTTAATTAGCGACTCCAAATTGTCCATAGGTGTGAGTGTGAATGGTTGTTTGTCTATATGTGCCCTGTGATTGGCTGGCCACCAGTTCAGGCTGTACCCCGCCTCTCGTTGGAAGACAGCTGGGATAGGCTCCAGCACCCCCCTCGACCCTCATGAGGATTAGCAGTAAAAAAATGAATGAATGCCTTTAAACTTTGTAATTGTAAGAAGAAGATGCGGCAAAGTCCTCCCCCGTGTGCTGGCATATAACCGCCAAAGTGCCAGGGAGGTGTAAACGGCAGTAGAACAAGCAACCCCCCCCCCCCCAACCCCCTCACACAAATGGTTGCAGAGTTATCCATCTGTGTGACTCCGAGGTGTATCTAATGGAAGCTGACCTCGATGCCACGTTCTCTATCTGCTCCATTCAGCAGCGATCAGGCTGGGGATGTATCTTGATTTACAGCCTGTCTTCTCCAACTTCTGCTCGGTGGCGCCCCCCAATGTATGTGAGCCGCCACTGTAGAGTGGAGTAAAGTTGAGTTATTATTATTGCCTTATTATTATGGACCTTCTCCTCCAGGTGCAACATCACTTCCACTTGTCAGTACGCACGATGACAAACTTTGTTGTGCATTGTTGGAGGGGAAAGGGCTGCACGGCGGTCTAGTGGCTAGAGACCCGAGTTCAATTCCACCCTCGGCCGTCTCTGTGTGGAGTTTGCATGTTCTCCCTGTACATGCGTGGGTTTTTTTTCCCGGGTACTCCGGTTTAATGAATATTTAAGCATTATTAGAGCCCTCTAGACATGAAATAACACCCCTATATTGACTTTTAAACTCTTATTACCCAAATTTGTAAATAAAAGAAAATAAAACCATTTTCAGGGGCTGCACGGTGTTCGAGTAGCGCGCAGACCACACAGCTTAGTAGACCTGAGTTCGATTCCAACCTCGGCCATCTCTGTGTGGAGTTTGCATGTTCTCCCTGTGCATGCGTGGGTTTTCTCCGGGTACTCCGGTTTCCTCCAACATTCCAAAAACATGCTAGGTTAATTAGCGACTCCAAATTATCCATAGGTATGAATGAGTGTGAATGGTTGTTTGTCTATATGTGCCCTGTGATTGGCTGGCCACCAGTCCAGGGTGTACCCCGCCTCTCTGCCTGAAGACAGCTGGGATAGGCTCCAGCACCCCCGCGACCCTCGTGAGGAAAAGCGGTAGAAAATGAATTCATATTTAAGCATTATTAGAGCCCTCTAGACATGAAATAACACCCCTATATTGACTTTTAAACTCGTATTACCCAAATTTTGTAAATAAAAGAAAATAAAACCTTTTTAGGGGATGCACGGTGTTGGAGTGGTTAGCGCGCAGTGGTTACCACACAGCAAGGAGACCCGAGTTCGATTCCAACCTTGACCATCTCTGTGTGGAGTTTGCATGTTCTCCGGTTTCCTCCCATCTATATGTGCCCTGTGATTGGCTGGTCATCAGTCCAGGGTGTACCCCGCCTCTAGGATAGGCTCCAGCACCCCCTCGCGACCCTCATAAGGATAAGTGGTAGAAAATGAATGTTGGAGGGAGGAAAAAAAAGCTAGGATATTTTTTATCTGCTGACGGACAGGTCCGACAAAGCTCGGAAAAGCGAGCAGAGATGAAAGCCAACTGGGATGTACTTTTCCAGCAGGCTCGGCTTGGCTCGGCTCGATGTAGCGTTCCATGTGAGGCGATGACTGACTGAGCGCACGCAAACACAAAGCCCGGCCTGGAAGGAGCCGCCATGCTCCCAGGGCAACGGGCGACAACAAGGCAGCCAAATCCCAACAGAGCGGAGGAATGGCTCTTCGCCTCCAGGCCTCCATTCCCACCGAACACACATGATAGCATGGGCGCTCTTCATATGTTGAAGCTATTGTAAACATGGCGGCGTGCCTGTGACATAATCAATAACATCATTCCGGCTGATAGACGCTTGGCGTGTTATTACGCGACAATGACAAAGGGGCAGAAATTAATCAGAGCCGGGTGGTATTTTTTTTTTTTTTTTTTTTTTTTTTTTTTTTGTGTGTGTGTTGACAGATATCTCAGCTTCGGCATTCAGCTGAGGTGCGAACATCAACTGGGTAGCGATCCAAATGTTGTTCTTCCATGCTGCTGACAAGGACACTGAAAAGCACAAAATGCCAATTTAACCAGATCGTCACCAAGGCCAAAACGTGCTGCTCACCAAATTATACACCTCCATAATCTCCAATATTATCCTTATTAGGTTTCTTGTATTAACGTAAATACCATAATTGACATTGATAAATTGTAGCCATTTACTGAAGAAATATGTCGTTAATTTGTCATTTTGTGCCATCTTTTGTCATTATTATAGCTTTTTTTTTTTTTTTTTTTCTGACTCATCTCTTATTCATCTATTTACCTTCCTTCTCTGCAAATGTTTCCCCCGAGCTTAAATCTCACCCTCGTCTTATCGGCCGCTGGAAGTCAAATCTCTAGTTAGGGACTAGCGTGCTGACACAGATGGTCGGCGTTATGTTAAGAACACCCAGATGGGTTTTTTTTTTTTTTTTTAACAGAAAAAGAATAGAAGTCGTATTTAACTCACGGTGCGACGGGGAGGGAAAAAGTCCTTCCGCAAAGTCAAGTGAAGCAGGTGACACTTTTTTTTTTTAATTCTTTTTTTTTTTTTCAGCGCTAAAACTTTTTTCATGTCTCATGCTTGGGATTAAAATTGTTTTCTTGTGTCTTTTTTTCCTCCTAATGTGCAAACACGTTAAGGAAGCCGCCTCGTGGGTCTTTTAAGGGAGCGGCGGCGATGAAGCCATCCATCTAAAAGACACCCTGTTGTTGATTTGGCTGCTTTTTTTTTTTTTTTTAATCGCCGCCGTGCACGTGTGTGGTGTGGTGTGTGGTGCCACGTGGGGGGGCTTTTTCTTTAGCTTCCTGCCTCTCTCATGCGTGAATAGCCCACACCGAGGCGCTATTTCCTGTTTGTCTCTTATGTACAGTAGATTGGGGACGGGACACGCCGTTTCCCACCGTACACATTTTGGCTAACGGGGACTTCTGCTTTTAGAATGCAATAAAAATGACAACTTTTTATTGTTTTGCATATTTTGGAATTTGAAAAAAAACTTCTGTTTTTAAGCATAGAATATATAAATGACTTGCTAATAATTTTTATATACAAGTAAACACAATCTGTAGTGAGACCAGCCATGTTTGGTCTAAAGACAGGAAGTAGAACTGGAGGTAGCAAAGATGAGGATGCTGAGGTTCACATTGGGAGTGACCAGGATGGATAGGATCAGGAACGAGTACATTAAAGGGACATTACTGACTGAGACTGAGCCAGACTGAGATGGTTCGTAAACACAACCTGTGGTGAGACCGGCCATGTTTGGTTTAGAGACAGGAAGTAGAACTGGAGGCAGCAGAGATGAGATTGCTGAGATTCTCATTAGGAGTGACCAGGATGGATAGGATCAGGAACGAGTAAATTTTTATAATTTTTAAATATAATTAGTATAATTTTTAAAAATAATTATAATACTAATAATATTTAAAAATATTTAAGTATAATATAATTATTTTTTATAATGTTTTAAATATAATTAGTATTATAATTATTTTAAAAAAATATATACTAATTTTAAAATATTTTAAGTATAATATAATTATTTTTTATGTTTTAAATATAATTAGTATTATAATTATTAAAAAAAATATATATTAATTTAAAAATATTTTAAGTATAATATAATTATTTTTTTATAATTTTTTAATATAGTTAGTATTAATTTTTTTTAATCAAAACTTGAGGTAAAAAAAAGGATGCTGCTTTTTGACTTAATACAACAACTTTCCGATAAAAAGCAGCATCCTTTTTTTTACCTCAAGTTTTGATTTAAAAAATTATAATAATATATTTAAAAATTATAAAAATAATTATAGTATACTTACTACTAATAAAATATTTTTAAATATTAGTACTATAATAAAATAATTATATTAATATTTAAAAATTCTAAAAATAATTATATTGTACTTAAACATTTTTTAAAAATATAATTAGTATTATTTTTTAAATCAAACCTTTAAAGGTAAAAAAAAAAGGATGCTCCTTTTTATCGGAAAGTTGTATTAAGTCAACTAGGACACTCCATTATGTTTCCATTGCTTCCATAGACGATTAATCAACAATAAATTCTCCATAAAAATGGCCGCCCCGGATAGCAAAAAAAAAAAAAAAGGTGTGACGCTCTCTGCGACAAAGTCTGAAATATTTCTGAGGCGGTTTGTCGCTGCCTGTCAGATCACATGCCGCATTTCTCATCCAGGCAGTGGCTCGACGCCCTGTTGCTTCCCGCCTCGGATGAGGGCCAGGAGAGGAGATTTAGGCGGCAGCTGCGTCTCTCGGGCGCAGATAGAAGAGTGATGGAACACCGAAGACATGATGTAATGGCGGAGATCAAGGCATCAAGCGGTCTGGCCGAGGAAGGGGAGGGGAGGGCTGGATCGTGACGGACGTCGTCGTCGTCGGCGGCGGCGGCGAGTCTCGATATGACAAAGTAGAACAATGGCCGTATGCTTGTTTAAAAAAATGCAGCGAATACGAATTTTTTTCACGTTCCAATGCAACGTCTCCCGTTGCATGAAGGCGGGGTGATGGAAAGTTTGATTCCAGACTGGATGCTGGTTTTACTCCAGAACCTCAGAGGGGGCCTCGGCTGACAGCGCCACTTCAAAACCGTCTGTAAATGTGAGGTGGCGCTGTCAACGCCGCGTCCCCGCTGGTGTGTCAGTGAGCTTCAAACTTTTTTTTTTTTTTTTTACTATTTACTTATTCATCCTTTTCTTTTTGCATATTTGATATTGTGTGCTTTCTTACACCCGTGACCTTGCGTCAGTAATTTCTCGATATGGGCCCTATGAGTCATATTTATGTCTTAAGTTGTCTTATTTTCTCTACCGTAATACTGAATTTGAGTGTAAAGGTGACTATAGGGGTGTTATTTCATGTCTAGAGGGCTCTAATAATGTTACGTTTACCATGAAGGTGACTATAGGGGTGTTATTTCATGTCTAGAGGGCTCTAATAATGTTACGTTTACCATGAAGGTGACTATAGGGGTGTTATTTCAAGTCTAGAGGGCTCTAATAATGTTAGGTTTGCCATTAAGGTGACTATAGGGGTGTTATTTCACGTCTAGAGGGCTCTAATAATGTTAGGTTTACCATGAAGGTGACTATAGGGGTGTTATTTCACATCTGGAGGGCTCTAAGAATGTTAGGTTTACCAAGAAGGTGACTATAGGGGTGTTATTTCAAGTCTAGAGGGCTCTAATAATGTTAGGCTTACCATGAAGGTGACTATAGGGGTGTTATTTCACGTCTGGAGGGCTCTAATAATGTTAGGCTTACCATGAAGGTGACTATAGGGGTGTTATTTCACATCTGGAGGGCTCTAATAATGTTAGGCTTACCATGAAGGTGACTATAGGGGTGTTATTTCATGTCTAGAGGGCTCTAATAATGTTACTTTTACCATGAAGGTGGCTATAGGGGTGTTATTTCATGTCTGGAGGGCTCTAATAATGTTAGGTTTACCATGATGGTGACTATAGGGGTGTTATTTCACATCTGGAGGGCTCTAATAATGTTAGGCTTACCATGAAGGTGACTATAGGGGTGTTATTTCACGTCTAGAGGGCTCTAATAATGTTAGGTTTACCATGAAGGTGACTATAGGGGTGTTATTTCACATCTGGAGGGCTCTAATAATGTTAGGCTTACCATGAAGGTGACTATAGGGGTGTTATTTCACGTCTAGAGGGCTCTAATAATGTTAGGCTTACCATGAAGGTGACTATAGGGGTGTTATTTCACATCTGGAGGGCTCTAATAATGTTAGGCTTACCATGAAGGTGACTATAGGGGTGTTATTTCACATCTGGAGGGCTCTAATAATATGTTTACCATGAAGGTGACTATAGGGGTGTTATTTCACATCTGGAGGGCTCTAATAATGTTGGGTTTACCATGAAGGTGACTATAGGGGTGTTATTCCACGTCTGGAGGGCTCTAATAATGTTGGGTTTACCATGAAGGTGACTATAGGGGTGTTATTTCACGTCTGGAGGGCTCTAATAATGTTAGGTTTACCAAGAAGGTGACTATAGGGGTGTTATTTCATGTCTAGAGGGCTCTAATGTTAGGTTTACCGTGACGGTTGACTATAGGGGTGTTATTTCACGTCTAGAGGGCTCTAATAATGTTAGGTTTACCATGATGACAAAAGGGGTGGATTTCAGTTAACTGTATAGTCCACTATGCCTCTAACACCCCCCCCCCCCCCACCCCATTTGAAATACACACAGCATGAGTCTTATTTATGTCTTAAGTTGTCTTATTTTCTTTACGGTATTGCCAAATTTGAGTGTAAAGTGGACTCTAGGGGTGTTATTTCATGTCTAGAGGGCTCAAATGTTGAAAAGCATATTTTAGGTCATAATGGGGTTTAATTTGGCGTTTATAAAGAGCCATTTAGTTTGATGACCGTATAGTCCACCATGCCTCTCACCCCCCCCCAATTTGAGTAGCACTGTCTAATGGGAAATCAAAAGAGCGTCTTGTGTTCCATTGTAGAATATTAGTGTTTGAAACTCGATGCCTTAAACGGGTCATCATTGTTTTTGGCGCCGCCCCCCCTTGCATCATCATTTTGTTGTAATCCATCACGCGTTAGAGATGCGATTGTTAACGATTGCCGGGTGATTTGTGGCGTCCATTCATCATCTTCACGGTGCCAGCCAGTCTTAATCTCGCCACATCGCTTTGACCGACATGAATCATCCCCAGGCAATTAATACTTTGGCTAAAGGACGCTTAATTGCTACGCAAGGGCGTGCTGATTCTTCTCGACTTCCGTGTCGTATTTCAACTTGAAATCTCAAATTAAGTTTCCGCTTTCTTTTCGGCGTATTTCTTTGCAGTCTGACTTTTTTTTTTTTCTTTCTTCTCAGTCATGCATCAAAAGATGGTTGATCGTTTGACAGGACGGGCCCTAGAAGCTCGCCGCCTCCCTTCAGACCTTGCTGAAAAATCTACTTCCCCCCCCTCCACCCTCCACCCTGCGTAAGTGTTATTTGCCCCATTTTTGGATCTTTTCCATGGCAACTAAAAAAAAAAAATATTGAAGAAAAAAGAAAAGCCAAAGAGTCTCCAGTGGAAGCGGCGTCAGGCTGCTGTCGAATGCCGAGGAAAACAAAAGGGAAAGTTTGTGGAAGTTAGCATTTTAGTGTGTGTGTGTGGGGGGGGGGGGTTAAATTGCTACGGTTCACCATCCCGCTGCCGATTTCAAATAAACACGTTTAGCAAAGCTGACGATGTAACAGCCCTCCATGAAGGTCTCGCTTAAAAAAAAAAAAAAAAAAAAAAAAAAAAATTCCTGACGTGTCAAAACACAACCTTGTTCCCTGGAAAGCCCCTCATGTAATTCCTTTTCGCTCGCATGGCTTCCCAGGCCTCTCTCCCATCTTTTTTTTTTTTTTTTGTTTCCTCCTCGCCGATGCCGAGTGACAAGACAACTTTAAAGTCGGGTTACGCTTGCTCTTTCCGTAGGATTACGTCGGAATCCCGGCGGTTTTAAACAGTCACACTCTGCCACTCAAAGCCCAGACGCTTTTTGGTTTGCCGCGTTTATTAAAGGAGCGCCGGTGGTGACAAGTCGAGCATTTTTTTTTTTTGTTTGTGCTGAGATGGAATGAGGGATACAGAGAACAAGTCTAAAGTTTCAAATACAATCAGGAATGTGTCTTGGTGAGGATCAGAGAGCAGCTTAGGGAAGCAACCTGGGGGACGCAATTAGAGCTTTCAATGCTTTCTATTGATTGGCTATTGGGAACATTATTAAATGTATCATGGGGGTATGCTGGAGCCTATCCCAGCTGTCTTCGGGCGGAGAGGCGGGGTACACACTGGACTGGTGGCCAGCCAATCACAGGACACATATAGACAAACAACCATTCACACTCACATTCATACCTATGGACAATTTGGAGTCGCTAATTAACCTAGCATGTTTTTGGAATGTGGGAGGAAACCGGAGTACCCGGAGAAAACCCACGCATGCACGGGGAGAACATGCGAACTCCACACAGAGATGGCCGAGAATGGAATTGAACTTGGGTTGCCTAGCTGTGAGGCCTGCGCGCTAACCACTCGGACACCGTGCAGTGCAATGTAGGATTCCTTATTTAAAAATGGAATATTTTACTAGTTAGAGCGTCGAAAATGTGTTTACGACCTCTTAAATATGGCTTTTAACACTATTAGAGCCCTCTAGACATGAAATAACACCCCTATAGTAACCATTTGACTTTTATTCATTCATTTTATACTGCTTACCCTCACAAGGGTTGCAGCTGTCTTCGGGCAGAGAGGCGGGGTACACACTGGACTGGTGGCCAGCCAATCACAGGGCACATATAGACAAACAACCATTCACACTCACATTCATACCTATGGACAATTTGGAGTCGCTAATTAACCTAGCATGTTTTTTTTTTTTTTGGAATGTGGGAGGAAACCGGAGTACCCGGAGAAAACCCACGCATGCACGGGGAGAACATGCAAACTCCACACAGAGATGGCCGAGGGTGGAATCGAACTCTGGTCTCCTAGCTGTGAGGCCTGCGCGCTTACTACCAATACTCCGTGCAATGCAATGTAGGATTCCTTATTTACAACTGGAATATTTTATTAGAGCGTCAAATGTGTTTACGACCTCCTAAATATGGCTTTTAACACTATTAGAGCCCTCTAGACATGAAATAACACCCCTATAGTCACCTTTAGACTTTCATTCATTCATTTTCCACCTCTTATCCTCAAGGGTTGTGGGGGGTGCTGGAGCCTATCCCAGCTGTCTTCGGGCGGAGAGGCGGGGTACACCCTGGACTGGTGGCCAGCCAATCACAGGGCACATATAGACAAACAACCATTCACACTCACATTCATACCTATGAACAATTTGGAGTCGCTAATTAACCTAGCATGTTTTTGGAAATTTGTATTTTTCTGGAATATGATACTTCATATAAGAAGTATATGACACTCGTACACTGGTGTGTGGCAGGTAGAAAAGGTGTTTGTGAGTGATGGGAAGAAAAGCTCTGACACACTATAAGCCGAACTATGTTTTACAGGCGTCTTGTATTGGTTTTATTACATTAGACCAGATAGTTTTTTTTTTTCAAAGCTTGTCCTAGCCTGTTAGCTAGGTAGAATATTGGCAGGATTTTACAAAAATATTGTATTTTCTGGAATATGATACTTCATATAAGAAGTATACGACACTCGCAAACTGGTGTGTGTCAGGTAGAAAAGCTTTAACTCAATCGGGAAGACTTGTTCTTTAGACCCAAAATATAAGACCTATCTTTTGCACATCTTGTATTCTTATATTCAATATAATGTTTGTGAGTGATGGGAAGAAAAGCTCTGACCCACTATAAGCCGACCTATGTTTTGCAGGCGTCTTGTATTGGTTGTAGTACGGTAGACTAATACTTCATACAAGAAGTATATGACACCTGATGAGACCTGATTTTTTTTGCCCTAGCTCAGGGGTGGGCAAACTACGGCCCGGGGGCCACATCCGGCCCGCCAAGTGTTTGAATACGGCCCGCCCAATCTTTCCAAAGTATTTCATTTAAACTCAACATACAACCTGGCATCATGGCCTGAGCCAACCTTTTGATGGTTTTATCAATTTCGTTTTTTGACATGGTCTGTTGTTTACAAAGTGCTCCTGAAAAAGGGACACAAGCACATAATAATAAGAATAATTATTAGATTTTTATAATTATTATTAGAACTATTATGATTTATTAAAAAAATTATATTAATTATATATAATATTATTGTTATATTTGCACATTTTACATAATAATAATATTATACTTATTATTTTAATTTTATTGTAATTATTATAATATTTTATTATTTTAAAAATATTTAAATATAAATATAAAATAATAAATAATAATAGCAGATTGCATGACAATTTTACAGATACAATAATACCAGGTGGACTGTTACGTGTAAAATAACACGTAAATTTTGTCATATCAATGTGGCCCGCGAGTCAAAAAGTTTGCCCATTCCTGCCCTAGCTTGTTGGCTAGGTAGAATATTGGCGGGATTCTACAAAAAAAAATATGATACTTCATATATGAAGTATATGACACTCATTTCATGCCATCGAGGCTCTTATAGAAGGCATTCTCCTCTTGACCGAGACGTTCAGAAGTGTATTTTTCTGAAGCCAACTGAGCATCTGGGTACCCACGGTGCAAATACTTGGACTGAAACGCGGCCAGTCCGGGTGTCTATCTCACCTCTTGCCCCCGAGTCAGTATCCTTGGCGTGAATACTGCAAGGGGAAACTGCAATATTCAGCGACTTGTGCCGCTTCTCAAGTGTTTTTTTTTTTTTTTTACACAAGCTTGACTATCAGCATTCTCGCAGTCTTCCCACCTGGAGGCACCGGGAGAAGCGGCGTGACCGCCGGACACGAACTGCTGAAGCCCAGCAGGACTTGAATGCAGCAGCGGTCAACCCTACCATGCCAAGCCAAGCCAAAATGGCCGGCCAAAAAGTAGGATGCACCATTTCCCCTCCACAAGCCCACAAGGGGGGGGGGCATGGAGGCCCCTGAATGTGGACTTTTGGTTAGCCCGAAATCCACATGTCATCACGGAGAGTTTCAGGAAGGGTCGTTCTTAGAAGGGGGGGGGGGGGCTCCAGATAGCCTCATTTCTATCCCCCGTAGACCATGTCAGAGGACATATGGTGGAAGCCAGAAGCACCTGGCAACCCCTCCAAAGCCAGCAGGCACCTTGAAATGGTCGCACTGTGAGGGGCTGGGAGCAAGAAGAAAGGATGCGGCAAACGGTCAGGAATTCACAGGCTCAAATCCGCTGGGGGAGGAAAAAAAAAAAATGGCTCGGCCATTTTGATTGTTTTCTCAAGTTAACTTTAAACGTTTGAGCCAACAATGCCACAAAAAGTCATAAAATAGACATTTCTGATACTTCTATGTATTGGATTTTGCAGGAGAAATTGGTTAAATAAATTCACAAATAAATCAGCAAAAATTAAAAAATGCTAATAATGCTAAAGTATGCAGCATTTTTTTTCCATTATGTTTATTAAAAATGTATTTATTCAGAAACAAACTTATTCAAAACAGGCTTACTATATCCCGTAATTGAAATTCTGCCATTTTATGTACCTATGTATTTTTTTATATATATGTGTAATTTTAACTTTTATTTATTTTATCAACTCTGTATGGTGACCTTGAGTGTCCTGAAAGGCGCCTATAAATAAAATGTATTATTATTTATTATTCTAATTATTAATAATATCTTTAATGTTATTATTATTAATTAGAATATTTAAAATATTATTGATATTTGTAATAGTAATAATATTTTATAATAATTATTGTGTGTAATTTTAACTGTGTTTTATTTATTTTATCAACTATGTATTGTGATCTTGAGTGTCCTGAAAGGCGCCTATAAATAAAATGTATTATTATTATTTATTAGAATAATAATAATTATTATTAATACTGTTATTAATACTTTAAACATTATTAATAATATTTGTAATAGTAATAATAATGTGTAATTTTAACTTATTTATTTTATCAACTATGTATAGTGACCTTGAGTGTCCTGAAAGGCGCCTATAAATAAAATGTATTATTTATTATTCTAATTATTAATAATATCTTTAATGTTATTATTATTAATTAGAATATTTAAAATATTATTGATATTTGTAATAGTAATAATATTTTATAATAATTATTGTGTGTAATTTTAACTGTGTTTTATTTATTTTATCAACTATGTATTGTGATCTTGAGTGTCCTGAAAGGCGCCTATAAATGTATTATTTATTATAATAATAATTATTATTATTAATACTGTTATTAATACTTTAAACATTATTAATAATATTTGTAATAGTAATAATAATGTGTAATTTTAACTTATTTATTTTATCAACTCTGTATGGTGACCTTGAGTGTCCTGAAAGGCGCCTATAAATAAAATGTATTATTATTTATTATTCTAATTATTAATAATATATTTAATGTTATTATTATTAATTATAATATTTAAAATATTATTGATAATATTTCTAATAGTAATAATATTTTATAATAATTATTATGTGTGTAATTTTAACTGTGTTTTATTTATTTTATCAACTATGTATTGTGATCTTGAGTGTCCTGAAAGGCGCCTATAAATGTATTATTATTATTTATTATAATAATAATTATTATTATTAATACTGTTATTAATACTTTAAACATTATTAATAATATTTGTAATAGTAATAATAATGTGTAATTTTAACTTATTTATTTTATCAACTCTGTATGGTGACCTTGAGTGTCCTGAAAGGCGCCTATAAATAAAATGTATTATTTTTTATTATTCTAATTATTAATAATCTTTAATGTTATTATTATTAATTATAATATTTAAAATATTATTGATAATATTTCTAATAGTAATAATATTTTATAATAATTATTATGTGTGTAATTTTAACTGTGTTTTATTTATTTTATCAACTATGTATTGTGATCTTGAGTGTCCTGAAAGGCGCCTATAAATGTATTATTATTATTTATTATAATAATAATTATTATTATTAATACTGTTATTAATACTTTAAACATTATTAATAATATTTGTAATAGTAATAATAATGTGTAATTTTAACTTATTTATTTTATCAACTATGTATAGTGACCTTGAGTGTCCTGAAAGGCGCCTGTAAATAAAATGTATTATTTATTATTCTAATTATTAATAATATCTTTAATGTTATTATTATTAATTAGAATATTTAAAATATTATTGATAATATTTGTAATAGTAATATTTTATAATAATTATTATGTGTAATTTTAACTGTTTTATTTATTTTATCAACTATGTATGGTGATCTTGAGTGTCCTGAAAGGCGCCTATAAATAAAATGTATTATTATTATTTATTATAATAATAATAATTATTATTAATACTGTTATTAATACTTTAAACATTATTAATAATATTTGTAATAGTAATAATAATGTGTAATTTTAACTTATTTATTTTATCAACTATGTATAGTGACCTTGAGTGTCCTGAAAGGCGCCTATAAATAAAATGTATTATTTATTATTCTAATTATTAACAATATCTTTAATGTTATTATTATTAATTAGAATATTTAAAATATTATTGATATTTGTAATAGTAATAATATTTTATAATTATTGTGTGTAATTTTAACTGTGTTTTATTTATTTTATCAACTATGTATTGTGATCTTGAGTGTCCTGAAAGGCGCCTATAAATAAAATGTATTATTATTATAATAATAATTATTATTAATACTGTTATTAATACTTTAAACATTATTAATATTTGTAATAGTAATAATAATGTGTAACTTATTTATTTTATCAACTATGTATAGTGACCTTGAGTGTCCTGAAAGGTGCCTATAAATAAAAAGTATTATTATTATTAATAATATATTATATATATATTATATTATTATTAATAGTAATATTTTTAATATTATTATTCATAATGTTTTAAATATTATTGTTATTATTATCAATTTTCTATACCGCTTATCCTCACGTGTCGCAGGTATGCTGGAGCCTATCCCAGCTGTCTTTGGGCGAGAGGCGGGGTGGCCAGCCAATCACAGGGCACATTCATACCTACCTACTTTTTTTTAAATTATATATTTCCATATTATTTGTAAACTAATTTCCTCATGTTTTCATTTGATCCAATTTGAATCCCATTTTTAGTTAAAACTATGGAATATTTCCATCATTTTTCATAAATTGTCCACCTCTTCCCAACTCCAGCTGCATAAATGAAGTCATTGTAAAAAAAAAAAAAAAGACGCCGCCCGAACCGAGTAACCTCCGTACTTTTGACTTCATCAATTTGTTCTGTTGCTTCATTTATAAAAAAGGTTAAACAAGACGGCCGCTATCATTTTTCTCCATGAAACTCTGACCAACTCAAGCGCTTCTCTGGCAAGACGGATCAATACACACACACACACACACACACACACACACACACGTTCACACTCCAGTGGTCATGCACTAAGTGGGCTTTATTAGACGGGTCTCCATCATCATGTTTCAATTTAGCCTCTTCCAGACCAGCGTGCCGGAGGCGTCGATACACCCGAAGTGCGATGCATACGTATATACGCATAAAAACAACGACGCAGCAGCGGCCACGGGGGAAGAAAATTGATGATCAATATCCATGCTCATAAATGTGCAGACAATATCCCCTCGTCTGCCATGCATCATCAGCATCATAGCCTGCTGTTTCAAATAGATTACAGTGTGTACTTGTCAGCCATGATGGATGGCTGTAGAAGGGATCTATATTCCCACCAAGCATTCCGTAATGAGCTGGGAGTGGGAGAAGAAAGAGATAAACACTAAAGATGACAGCGGAGGATGTTGGAGGGGGAACTCTTAAAAAGGCGGAGCGCACCGGGGAACGCGGCGTCTTCTTCTGCTGAGGAACGCTTTTCTTCGAAAGGTGGTTCCTAGTCTTAAAATTCATTTCCGTACGTTTTCTATGCCGCTTATCCTTATTATGGTCGCGGGGGATGCTGGAGCCTATGCCAGCATTTTTTTTAAAAGTTGGAATTTTACAAAAAATATATTGCAACAAGTTAGAATTTCACAAAAAAATTATGACAGTTAAGTCAGATACTTTCATATTTGTATTTTTAGATGTATTATTTATGTTTATATTATATACATGATATCTAATTTGGAATTTTTTTTTTTTAAAAGGGCATAAAGTCTTATTCTAATTTTAAAGAGAATGAGGAATTAATATTCAGACAATGAAAAAAGTTGCCCTTTTAAAATAATAAAAAGTTTTAATGTTACAAGATTAAAAGTTTAAATATCAGGGGGGGGGGGGATCTGGAAATTTACTAAAATAAAATGAGTACACTGGACTTGAGAACAAATAAATACAAAATTTGACCAAAAATGTTTACAATAAGGGTAAGAATATTATAAAAAAAGTATGAATATTATAACAAAACTTATATTGTCCTAGAAAAAATGCCTAATTAATAAAAATGTAATATTGCAAGAAAGTTGAATTTATGGAAAAAAAATGAATTCATTTTTTAAGGAATGAAACAATATTTTTACCAGATCAATTTTACCAGATTAAAAAAAAACATCAGAAAATTAAAATTAATTCAAATAATTGAATTTTTTTTTTTACAATTTTACAAGAAAAATATTGTATTTTTCAAGGAAAGAAAATTAACAATATGATGACTAACGTCCCAGCTTTACAATAACATAGTGAATTGGAAAATATCACCATAAAGCCAATTTCACAATTTTAAAAGTTATAATATTTCAAGACAAAAAGTCCTAATATGACAATGAAGGTGTGATTTTGTGGGAATAATAAAATATTCCAAGCGTAAATGTGGATGACCTGAGAAGACCATTGGTCAAGTGATGAACTACATGAACTCCTGATGAGGAACACACCAATCCACAGAGGAAAATCCACAGTAACATCACTCAAACATCCGAGCCAAGATCCTGGTTGATTTGCTGCGTGAATCCAATGGGGAAAAAGCCATTGTCTCCATTTAGCTGCTGTAACCGTTTAGTGTGGATTTCCCACAATTAAAGACGATTAACATGCATTGCAGGACTGGCGCTTCCCCAACATCCCGTCGGCGTCTTTCAGTGCTTTCACTAATTGTCTCCGCATAATCTCTTTGCGTTTTTCTATGCAGATCACCGCTCGGGAAAAAACAACCCACAAAAAAGAAATGCTTTGTTCTTCTTCTGAATTATCTAAAAACATCCCAACTTCCTTGTTGGGATGCTGGACGCACAGTCGGCTCCTGATGCCAAGTCATCAGTACGGTGGAACATTTGCTATGTAAGTGAAAGTCCATTTCATTTTTATAAGGGCATGCCTTTCCTTCCCATGCAATAAGCGCTCCACAGCATCAAGGGGTGTAGCCTGCACAAATGTTAATTATTATTTTTTTTTGTTTATGTTGTGGTATAAACGCACGATGGACGAGTGGTTAGCATGTTGGCCACACAGACATGGGTTCGATTCTCCGAATTTACATGTTCTCTCCCCGTGCATGCGTGGGTTTTCTCCGGGTACTCCGGTTTCCTCCCACATTCCAAAAACATGCTAGGCTAATTAGCGACTCCAAATTGTCCATAGGTATGAATGTGAGTGTGAATGGTTGTTTGACTATATGTGCCCTGTGATTGGCTGGCCACCAGTCCAGGGTGTACCCCGCCTCTCCGCCCGAAGACAGCTGGGATAGGCTCCAGCACCCCCCACAACCCTTGTGAGGATAAGAGGTAGAAAATGAATGAATGAAAGTCTAAAGGTGACTATAGGGGTGTTATTTCATGTCTAGAGGGCTCTAATAGTGTCAAAAGCCATATTTAGGAGGTCGAAAACACATTTTCGACACTCTAACTAGTAAAATATTCCATTTATAAATAAGAAATTTGACATTGCACTACACGGTGTAGGAGTGGTTAGCGCGCAGGCCTCAAAGCTAGGCGACCGGAGTTCGATTCCACCCTTGGCCAACTCTGTGTGGAGTTTGCATGTTCTCCCCATGCACATGCCATGAACACACTAAAGCCACACAGAGGGTGGAATTTAACTCGGGTCTCCTTGCTGTGAGGCCTGTGCGCTAACCACTCGACCACCGTGCAGCCCTAAAATCACAATATTAAGAGAAAAAGTGTAAGATAAGGATAAAATAAAAAAAAAGTTTGGTCATTTTGACACGCGTAAACTTACAACAATGTAAGTCGCCTCTTTTATGAAAGGGGCGTACGTTTCTGGCATCCAAAATGTCCGCAATACATCTCTCACAACACAATCTTAGTGTTTTTCCACTTTTTTCTGCATCATTTCCAGCTAAGAGAGAGCTATTTTCTACATAAACAATTCATTTCTACTTGAAATCATGCCAGACTATGAATAATGTTGGGCTTTTTAACTCAAGGTTATGTATTCGCCACTTCTCAAATTGGTCCAAAAGGGTACGCGCCTGCTTAAATTTGACGTTTTCTTGCCTGAAGGTTTCTATTCTTCAGTGATCATAGCACGCATGTCTTTGTAATCATTGCCAATAATGAAGTGTTAAACATTTAATGAGTGTAACATGCCTGTTATATCTGACATCCAAACCTGCTCCCCCTTCATTAGTGCACTTTAATTAATTAATTAATGCACTCTTTTCCAGACCAATGGACGGGCGGCATGAAGACGAGTCTTTACTACAAGGAGAAAAATGCTTGCAAGTCATCAGCCATCACCTCCGTGCAATAAAAAGGCCCCCACCAAGCAGGACAAAGCCGCTCCGAGACGTGTTTGACAGAAGTGGCAGGTACTTGACCTTCTTTTTCTCGGCTGTTTCTCTCCCTCTTACTTCCGACCCGCCTGCTTTGCGGCACCCCAGGCGAGCCGCTGCCGACCCGTGTCCCAGTCGGTTTGTTTGTGTTTATCCAACTTGGGAAAACTGCAGAAAAATGTTGGTCTGAGTATGTCATAATGTCTATTATGGTGGACTGTATTGTCCGTAATGTGTCCAGTATCCATACGTTTCATTGGGTTCTTGTCAATGATGCTCGAGCGCCGAATAGAAAACGAGCGGTCTGTCTGACAGCGTTTGTCCAGATTTTGCACCGCAATGTCCACTAGCAGTAAATATTGTCATGTTCTTGCTAAGTAGTGAGGAAATTGGTTTCCAGATGCTCGAGTGCCGAATAGAAACCTGATTAATAGGTTGACTAAGATTTGGGTTCGAGAGCATTTGTCCAAAGAGTGTACCATAACGTTTAAAATGGTGGACTGTATTGTCCATAATGTATCCAGTATCAATACATTTCACTGGGTTCTTGTCTATGATGCTCGAGTGCCGAATAGAAAACGAATGGTCTGTCTGACAGCGTTTGTCCAGATCTTGCACCGCAACCTCGAGTATCAGTAAATATTGTAATGTTCTTGCGAAATAGTGAGGGATTTTTGAAAGGTTCCAGATGCTCGAGTGCCGAGTAGAACCCTGATTAATAGGTTGACTAAGATTTTTGTTCGACAGCATTTGTCCAAAGAGTGTACCATAATGTCTATTATAGTGGACTGTGTTGTCCATAATGTATCCAGTATCAATACATTTCACTGGGTTCTTGTCTATGATGCTCGAGTGCCGAATAGAAAACGAATGGTCTGTCTGACAGCATTTGTCCAGATCGAGCACCGCAACGTCGCGTATCAGTAAATATTGTAATGTTCTTGCGAAATAGTGAGGGATTTTTGAAAGAGGTTCCAGATGCTCGAGTGCCGAGTAGAACCCTGATTAATAGGTTGACTAAGATTTTTGTTCGACAGCATTTGTCCAAAGAGTGTACCATAATGTCTATTATAGTGGACTGTGTTGTCCATAATGTATCCAGTATCAATACATTTCACTGGGTTCTTGTCTATGATGCTCGAGTGCCGAATAGAAAACGAATGGTCTGTCCGACAGCGTTTGTCCAGATCTTGCACAGCAATCTCGAGTATCAGTAAATATTGTAATGTTCTTGCGAAATAGTGAGGGATTTTTGAAAGAGGTTCCAGATGCTCGAGTGCCGAGTAGAACCCTGATTAATAGGTTGACTAAGATTTTTGTTCGACAGCATTTGTTCGACAGATTTTTGAAAGAGGTTCCAGATGCTCGAGTGCCGAATAGAAAACAAATGGTCTGTCCGACAGCGTTTGTCCAGATCTTGCACCGCATTGTGGAGTATCAGTAAATATTGTAATGTTCTTGCTAAATAGTGAGGGATTTTTGAAAGAGGTTCCAGATGCTCGAGTGCCGAATAAAAACCTGATTAATAGGTTGACTAAGATTTGTGTTCGAGATCATTTGTCCAAAGAGTGTAAAAAAAAAAAAAACAGTGGACTGTATTGTCCATAATGTGTCCAGTATCAATACATTTCACTGGGTTCTTGTCTATGATGCTCGAGTGCCGAATAGAAAACGAATGGTCTGTCCGACAGCGGAGAGCATTTGTCCAAAGAGCGTACCATAACGTTTAAAATGGTGGACTGTATTGTCCATAATGTATCCAGTATCAATACATTTCACTGGGTTCTTGTCTATGATGCTCGAGTGCCGAATAGAAAACGAATGGTCTGTCCGACAGCGTTTGTCCAGATCTTGCACCGCATTGTCGAGTATCAGTAAATATTGTAATGTTCTTGCTAAATAGTGAGCGATTTTTTAAAGAGGTTCCAGATGCTCGAGTGCCGAATAGAAACCTGATTCATAGGTTGACTAAGATTTGTGTTCGAGATCATTTGTCCAAAGAGTGTAAAAAAAACAAACAGTGGACTGTATTGTCCATAATGTGTCCAGTATCAAACCGTTTTCTAGGATGCTAGAGCGCCGAATAGAAAACCTTTTAAGTAGTCCGATGCGGTCCTGTATCTTTAATAACAAAAACTGCATTGCCTTGTTAGCTTGCTGTTGCATATTCATGCAGAATCCACAGAATACGGCCGTGTGAAGGGAATCGCTCAGTCACGAGTAAGTAAAAACGAAGGCGAGATGGCTCGCTTTTTTGCGCAAACACGACTCCGACGACGATGGCACAACAACAACAACACATCCCCGGGGCGATATCAAGACGGGGGGGGGGGGGGGGGGGTTACGGTGTCACGCCTACTGTACGACGGTATCTTCCTTGTGCATGTTTTTTTTTTTTTTTTTTTTTTCCGAGGGTAGACGGCTGAATTTTTAACAGCCTTGACGTACATTTCCATTTTTCGGGCAGACAGTGTCCCGTGTTCCCATCTGGGCTAACAATAGGCGAAATGTCAACGTACTTTCAGGCTGCTCTAAATTAAACATCGAGCCTCTTGGAGTACACATTTATAGAGATGCTCCTGCCTTCCTGTTTCACCTGAACTATTTTTATACCAACTTTATTCGTTTGTTTCCATACAAAAGACGTTCCAAATCTAATATCACGATACGTTTATTAGTGTAATGGTCAAGAAAGTTGACTTAATACCACACAGGACGTAGAGAGATATATTATTAATGGCGACTATTAATATTCCATCACAGTGGGACGCCTGTTTCTTTTTTGCAGAAGCATAATGAATAACTGAACACCTCCATCGTCGCCGGCTCCTCAGCATGAATATTCAGGCTTGGTGGTGGTGGTGTACGTATCATGGGAGTGCTGAGAGCTTCTCCTCCACGCTAGCAATGCATATCCCGCATTTTTTTTTTCTCCTTCACATCCATGCATGTGGCTAAAGATGGGGAAAAACGCCTTCTAGGATATATCGTATATCATATGTGCTCCTGCATGTTTCTCCTATGAAAGTGACAGCGTTCCGGAAAACCAGACTAAACGCTGCGTTGATCTACCTTCGGCAGCTTCTCCTGCCTCTTCTACTTCCTGCTCCCGGTAAACCACAGGGATCCATGAAGTTGAGTCCCCAAGCAAAGCACCCATTGTGTTGCTGACTCACTGTCCGTGCATTTTTTTTTTATTGAGTGTGACTGCTAAATAACCCACCATGGGGCCAAAGAAAGTTGTTTTTTTTGGGGGGTCTAAAAAACAACTAGTGTGTCAGAGCTTTTCTTCCCATCACTCACAAACATTATATTCATTCATTCATTTTCTACCGCTTATCCTCACGAGGGTCACGGGGGGTGCTGGAGCCTATACCAGCGAGGTCTTATATTTGGGGTCTAAAAAAAAACAACTAGTGTGTCAGAGCTTTTCTTCCCATCACTCACAAACATTATATTCATTCATTTTCTACCGCTTATCCTCACAAGGGTCACAGGGGATGCTGGAGCCTATCCCAGCGAGGTCTTATATTTGGGGTCTAAAAAAAACAACTTGTGTGTCAGAGCTTTTCTTCCCATCACTCACAAACATTATATTCATTCATTTTCTACCGCTTATCCTCACGAGGGTCACAGGGGATGCTGGAGCCTCTCCCAGCGAGGTCTTATATTTGGGGTCTAAAAAAAACAACTAGTGTGTCAGAGCTTTTCTTCCCATCACTCACAAACATTAGATTCATTCATTCATTTTCTACCGCTTATCCTCACGAGGGTCACGGGGGGTGCTGGAGCCTATCCCAGCGAGGTCTTATATTTGGGGTCTAAAAAAAAACAACTTGTGTGTCAGAGCTTTTCTTCCCATCACTCACAAACATTATATTCATTCATTTTCTACCGCTTATCCTCACAAGGGTCACAGGGGATGCTGGAGCCTCTCCCAGCAAGGTCTTATATTTGGGGTCTAAAAAAAACAACTAGTGTGTCAGAGCTTTTCTTCACATCACTCACAAACATTATATTCATTTTTCTACCGCTTATCCTCACGAGGGTCACAGGGGATGCTGGAGCCTCTCCCAGCGAGGTCTTATATTTGGGGTCTAAAAAAAACAACTAGTGTGTCAGAGCTTTTCTTCCCATCACTCACAAACATTATATTCATTTTTCTACTGCTTATCCTCACGAGGGTCACGGGGGGTGCTGGAGCCTCTCCCAGCGAGGTCTTATATTTGGGGTCTAAAAAAAACAACTAGTGTGTCAGAGCTTTTCTTCACATCACTCACAAAAATTAGATTCATTCATTCATTCATTTTCTATCGCTTATCCTCACGAGAGTCGCGGGGGTGTGCTGGAGCCTATCCCAGCGAGGTCTTATATTTGGGGTCTAAAAAAACAACTAGTGTGTCAGAGCTTTTCTTCCCATCACTGACAAACATTAAATCAATATAAATACAGATCAAAACCAATCAAAATAAGCAATACAGCAATAGGACTGTGCTTTCCAGGAGAGGAAGTGATAATGGCGCTCACGTCCACCACGGTACGATCAGCCTAATATGAGTACGCCCTTAGGTCAAACACCCGGGGTCGTCCACTGAGGTGGAATTCATCGATTATTCTTTGTGTGGCTTTGTGTAGGTGTTTAACCGATTGATTCATGGGCGGGATTGATTATGTGTGGTCAGCACTGCGGCGGACGGCGAGATCCAGCAGTACGCTTGTTCTTTCATCCAAGCTCATATGGCAGCGACCACCATTCGCCCTTGGCCCTGGACACCTCTCTGGAGATTCTTTGTGGATTTGGTTTGGTGGAGTTTCTTAGTGGTTTGCACGCAGGCCTCACAGCTAGGAGACTCAAGTTCGATTCCACCCTCGGCCATCTCTGTGTGGAGTTTGCATGTTCTCCCCGTGCATGCGTGGGTTTTCCACCTGGTACTCCGGGTTTCCTCCCACATTCCAAAAACATGCTAGGTTAATTAGCGACTCCAAATTGTCCATAGGTATGAATGTGAGTGTGAATGGTTGTTTGTCTATATGTGCCCTGTGATTGGCTGGCCAACCAGTCCAGGGTGTACCCCGCCTCTCGCTTGAAGACAGCTGGGATAGGCTCCATCACCCCCGTGACCCTTGTGAGGATAAGCGGTAGAAAATGAATATAATGAATATAATGTGTTTGTGAGTGATGGGAAGAAAAGCTCTGACACACTAGTTGTTCTTTAGACCCCAAATATAAGACCTATCTTTTGCACGTCCTGTACTCTTGTATCCAATATAAGGTATTTGTGAGTGATGGGAAGAAAAGCTCTGACCCACTATAAGCCACCTATGTTTTGTTTTGTTATGTTTTTTTCAAAGCTTGTCCTAGCTTGTTGGCTAGGTAGAATATTGGCGGGTGTTTGTGAGTGATGGGAGGAAAAGCTCTGACCCACTATAAGCCGAACTATGTTTTGCAGGCATCTTGTATTGGTTTTAGTACGGTAGACTGATACTTCATACAAGAAGTATATGACACCCACACACTTGTGCGTGTCAAGTAGAAAAGCTTTGACTCAATCGGGAAGACTTGTTCTTTAGACCCCAAATATAAGACAATCATTTTGCACGTCTTGTATTCAATATAATGTCTTTTTGAGTGATGGGAAGAAAAGCTCTGACCCACTTGTGTGTGTCGGGTAGAAAAGCTTTGACTCAATCGGGAAGACTTGTTCTTTAGACTCCAAATATAAGACCTATCTTTTGCACGTCTTGTATTCAATATAAGGTATTTGTGAGTGATGGGAAGAAAAGCTCTGACGCACTATAAGCCGAAGTATGTTTTGCAGGCGTCTTGTATTGGTTTTAGTACGGTAGACTGATACTTCATACAAGGAGTATATGACACCCGCACACTTGTGTGTGTCGGGTAGAAAAGCTTTGACTCAATCGGGAAGACTTGTTCTTTAGACCCCAAATATAAGACAATCATTTTGCACGTCTTGTATTCAATATAATGTCTTTTTGAGTGATGGGAAGAAAAGCTCTGACCCACTTGTGTGTGTCGGGTAGAAAAGCTTTGACTCAATCGGGAAGACTTGTTCTTTAGACCCCAAATATAAGACCTATCTTTTGTACATCTTGTATTCAATATAAGGTATTTGTGAGTGATGGGAAGAAAAGCTCTGACGCACTATAAGCCGAACTATGTTTTGCAGGCGTCTTGTATTGGTTGTAGTACGGTAGACTGATACTTCATACAAGAAGTATATGACACCCGCACACTTGTGTGTGTCGGGTAGAAAAGCTTTGACTCTATCGGGAAGACTTGTTCTTTAGACCCCAAATATAAGACAATCATTTTGCACGTCTTGTATTCAATATAATGTGTTTGTGAGTGATGGGAAGAAAAGCTCTGACCCACTATAAGCCGGCCTATGTTTTGCAGGCGTCTTGTATTAGTTTTAGTATGGTAGACTGATAATTCATACAAGTATATGACACCCGCACACTTGTGTGTGTCGGGTAGAAAAGCTTTGACTCAATCGGGAAGACTTGTTCTTTAGACCCCAAATATAAGACAATCATTTTGCACGTCTTGTATTCAATATAATGTCTTTTTGAGTGATGGGAAGAAAAGCTCTGACCCACTTGTGTGTGTCGGGTAGAAAAGCTTTGACTCAATCGGGAAGACTTGTTCTTTAGACCCCAAATATAAGACCTATCTTTTGCACGTCTTGTATTCAATATAATGTGTTTGTGAGTGATGGGAAGAAAAGCTCTGACCCACTATAAGCCGGTCTATGTTTTGCAGGCATCTTGTATTGGTTTTAGTACAGTAGACCAGATTTTTTCTTTTTTTTTTTTTCAAACCTTGTCCTAGCTTGTTAGCTAGGTAGAATATTGGCAGGATTCTACAAAAAAAAAGTGTATTTCCTGGAATATGATACTTAACATAAGAAATATGACACTGGTGTGTGTCGGGTAGAAAAGCTGAGATGAGATATCCGATTATCTCCATTATGCATTATGTCTGCAGTCTGGAAGTTTTTTCTTCGGATTGAAAATATGCAATTTGCAAGGTCTGTAAGTTGGTTATGCAACCATGGAGGACAAGGGATGTTCCTTCAGTACTTCTAGTCGACATCACACCTCAGGAAGAATCACACGGAGCGTTTGTCAGAAGCAATATGTGTACATTATATACCATTAGCTTGATGGAATAGCTGCGGTATCTCTATTGATGCTAGTCAATAATATAGATACTATGCATTGTGTATTGGCTTTTTTTTTTTTTGCACATAGATTCGCCCGGTGTTCAATAACGCCAGGTCCGTGGCCTTCCGCAGACCCAACAAAAGACTTTCCTTGGAAAGCTCGCATGGGAATTGTGTCAGAGCGAGCCCACGCGGTGCAAACCGAAGCGCGGCTTCGGAGAAGTTTTGAAGAATACGCTGCAAATAAAGAATGCAAACACAAAGACGCCGCGGCGATCAATAAAATAATGTCGAACCGCGAAGGGCGAGCACAATGGAAAAAGGGGAAAAAAAACATGACAATCTCGGCCAATAATAAACAAGACGGCTCCTTTGCCTTCTTTCGCTCGGGATGGTCACAGCTGGGGTGCGAGGAGCGTTTCTTTAAGCGTCTGCTGTTCCAAACATTCCACTCGTCAACAAAAGAACTTGCTTCGAGCGACTATACAGTATGTAGTAGTTTGACCTCAAAATAATAGTTTCAAATTCATCAAAGACAGCCGCTGCATCTCGGCGGTTGCCACGGCAACCTGCATTATCTGCCGGTATGTGTCGGTATATTCGTTCCTTATTAATTACTGTAACGTGTTACCCACATTTTTGCCCGGCTCGCCAATGCCTCTCTGGCCGCAGCTTGTTAGCTTACTTGCGTCACTAAAAATCTTGCTCTCGTATTATAAGACTTATGGCCTCTTCAAAAGATGAGATGTGTTTAAAGTTGTTCAAAATAAAGACTTACCGTATTTATTTGGTAAAGGTAATGGTTTTATTTCATTTGAACATGCATCAGATTGCAATTGAATGCATCACATAATCAGTTCCCAGTTCCACATGTCCGAAAGGAGTAGGAAGAAGCAAAGCTTATTAGATCCTACCCCTCCATTTCGTATTTTTGCAATCAGTAACTGTTACATTTGTTCACTTCCTGCTTTCCTAATATAGTTTACTTTTACAGTCAGTAACTGATACATTTGTTCACTTCCTGCTTTCCTAATATAGTTTACTTTTATAGTCAATAACTGATACATTTGTTCACTTCCTGCTTTCCTAATATAGTTTACTTTTACAGTCAGTAACTGATACATTTGTTCACTTCCTGCTTTCCTAATATAGTTTACTTTTACAATCAGTAACTGTTACGTTTTTTCACTTCCTGCCTTTCTTATATAATTTAAGATTTTTGTAATTTTTAATTTAATTTAATTTATTAAATTATTAATTTCATTTTTATGCAATATTTTTATGTAATTTTTAATTTAATTTTAATTAATTTTTTCATTTAATTTAATTAAATTTTTAGTTTAAATAAAAAATTAATAATAAATATTCATTCATTTTCTACCGCTTTTTCCTCATGAGGATCGCGGGGGTGCTGGAGCCTATCCCAGTTGTCTTCTAATAATAATTTATTCATTTTTTGGCTTTATATTTATTGAAATTGCATTTTTAATCTATATTTTTTGTCATAAAAAGCCATCAGCTGTGCGGGTATAAATAATATAATAAAAATAAAAATATATAACTTTAAATATCACGGCAACAAAATTAGCTTATATTAAAGTTTGACACTGTTCCGTTACTCGGGCGGCCTTCAAGCGGAGACGCGATAACTCTTTCCAGGCGGCGCCCATGAGAAAAGCTTCATATTATGCGTAACATTGAACTTTGCAAGGACCTTCCTGAAACTCGGCGGATATCCGAAAAAGCTCCTCGGCGTCCCCCTCTCCGGTTCTCCGTCTCCCCCTTATGCATGTCCTTGTATTGTCTAGTCAACTCCTTTCCTCGGAGAAATATACGACTGGGCCGCATATCAGAGCCATCCATCAGCCAAACGCTCCCAAATGTGGCGCGCGCTGTTATTAAAGTGGCACCGCCATATATCAAATGATTCTACAGACAAATCAAAAGTCTCACACAAACACTCTCGCTCGGGGGGGCAGTTGCTGCAACGCGATGCTTGGCCTAATTTCAATGCCTATTGTACGTACGTATATACAGTAGCACTTCCCAGACACTTTTACATGAGATTGAATGAGAAGGGGCCTCCAAACTGTACCTATATGCAGGAAATTGACAGTTATGACAAGTTATGGTCCACTTGCATTGGGTTGGAGTCACCCTAATGTTTGGCCTTGGCTCCACTTGATGCAGTTTAATGTTGGTTGCATGCAGTGGCGTCATTAGGCCTATTTTAGATTTTTAGTAACAATTTTAAAAATGTTATTAAGCCCCCTCAATAATTTCATATTTTTTATTGTTTTTTTTAAATTGATTAAAAAAAATATTTTTTTTTTACAAAAAAAAAATCTCGGACATATTTCATATAATAAGGCAAAAGCAGGCTAATAAGAAAGCCAATAAGCAGGCTAATACTAGCCTACTACTACTACTTGTAGTAGTAATAATCATAATAATAATAATGATGATAGTAATAATAGGCTAATAAATAATATAATAATGATTATTATATGATTGATCACTGGCCTTGGCTCCACTTGATGCAGTTTAATGTTGGTTGCATGCAGTGGCGTCATTAGGCGTATTTTAGATTTTTAGTAACAATTTTTTAAATGCTCTTAAGCCCCCTAAATAATTTGATATTTTTTTATTGATTTTTAAAAATTGATTAAAAATATTTTTTTTTAAATAAAAAAAAAATCTGACATTTTTATTTAATAAGGCAAAAGCAGGCTAATAAGAAAGCCAATAAGCAGGCTAATACTAGCCTACTACTACTACTACTACTTGTAGTAGTAATAATCATAATAATAATAATGATGATAGTAATAATAATAGGCTAATAAATAATATAATAATGATTATTATATGATTGATCACTGGCCTTGGCTCCACTTGATGCAGTTTAATGTTGGTTGCACGCAGTGGCGTCATTAGGCCTATTTTAGATTTTTAGTAACAATTTTTAAAATATTCTTAAGCCCTCTAAATAATTTGATATTTTTTTATTGATTTTTTAAAATTGATTAAAAATATTTTTTTTTTTACAAAAAAAAAATCTCTGACATATTTCATATAATAAGGCAAAAGCAGGCTAATAAGCAAGCCAATAAGCAGGCTAATACTAGCTAGTAGTAGTAGTAGTAATAATCAGAAGAAGAAGAATGATAGGCTAATTAATAATGATTATTATATAATTGAGCAGCGGTTTTGCAGTGTAGATTGTGTGTACTGTAAATTTAATGGCGGCTAAAACAACTTGTTTGTTTGTTTTTTGGATTTTTTTTTGAACGTCTACTACATTCATTCATATCCTGCAGCCCACATGACTGCACGACTCTGTTCACTACAGCTGCTATGCATCACGTATTCATATTCATACGCCGTCTCTTAACCTATCTCGTCTCAATACGGATTCCTGCTGGCAGGACAGATGCACCGACTCATTGCTGCAGAACAGTGTGGCGTCGTGAAGGTAGAGGACATACGGCTGCCTCTGACTGATTGGACATGAGCACTTCACTTGTGCTTATAGACGAGTCAAGAACCGGACCTGAAAAAGGCCCTTGAACACCCCCGTGTCCTAACAACCTGACACAGGGTCATACCTGAATGTATGTACATTCGGTTTTTACGTAACGTAAAGCAACGCTACGACTAACCCTTACTGCCTCCATTAGAGTCAGAAAGTAGGGGATTACTTCCCCCGGGGGTTGGGCTAATGACTGTCATGGCCGCAGAAAGCCGATTTTACCGAGGCTGCGGCAGGGAGGCGTGAAGCCCAAATCTCCTACTAAGACGTAGCGTGAGAGGCCTTAATAAAGGAGAACACTCCGCCTTATCGGATGCTTCCTTCTGAGAGGAAGGTGTACAAGTCATGTTCAAGTCAAGTCATTGCTGTATTTATGGATATTATCACTACTTGTGTTGGCTCCAATGCATTTTCACTATTGTATTGGAATGATGGGTGTCCTTTAAGGGCGTGGCTCAATGCACAGCACGAGTGCAATATATGGTCATGGTTTTATTTCATTTGAACGTGCATCAGATTACAATTGAATGCATCACATAATCAGTTCACAGTTCCACATGTCCAAAAAGGAGTAGGAAGAAGCAAAGTTTAATAAATCCTACCCCTCCATCTGGTACTTTTGCGATCAGTAACTGTTACATTTGTTCACTTCCTGCATTCCATAATACAGTTTACTTTTAAATTCAGTAACTGTTACATTTGTTCACTTCCTGCTTTCCTAATATAGTTTACTTTTACAATCAGTAACTGTTACATTTGTTCACTTCCTGCTTTCCTAATATAGATTACTTTTATAATCAGTAACTGTTACATTTGTTCACTTCCTGCTTTCCTAATATAGTTTACTTTTACAATCAGTAACTGTTACATTTGTTCACTTCCTGCTTTCCATAATACAGTTTTACTTTTACAATCAGTAACTGTTACATTTGTTCACTTCCTGCTTTTTTAATATAGATTACTTTTATAATCAGTAACTGTTACATTTGTTCACTTCCTGCTTTCCTAATATAGATTACTTTTACAATCAGTAACTGTTACATTTGTTCACTTCCTGCTTTCCTAATATAGATTACTCTTATAATCAGTAACTGTTACATTTGTTCACTTCCTGCTTTCCTAACATAGTTTACTTTTACAATCAGTAACTGTTACATTTGTTCACTTTCTGCTTTCCTAATATAGATTACTCTTATAATCAGTAACTGTTTTATTTGTTCACTTCCTGCTTTCCTAATATAGTTTACTTTTACAATCAGTAACTGTTACGTTTGTTGACTTCCTGCTTTCCTAATATAGTTTACTTTTACAATCAGTAACTGTTACATTTGTTCACTTCCTGCTTTCCTAATATAGATTACTCTTATAATCAGTAACTGTTACATTTGTTCACTTCCTGCTTTCCTAACATAGTTTACTTTTACAATCAGTAACTGTTTCATTTGTTCACTTCCTGCTTTCCTATGCTATGGCTTTTTAACATAGTCCTAGCATACAAGTGTTTCAAATGTAGTTCTTCCCTGAGATCATATTTCTCCTCTCTTGTAGAGAAGTATTGGATGACATTTTTAGCTAATTGGTTATTTTTTTAGCCTTATGCATTATTTTAGCTGTTTGAATATGAACTATATCAGCAAGTTGAAGTATTTGTGATTTTAGAAATAAGGAAGTTAGTATGTTAGTATGTGTATATATTGGAACTGAGGTTGTTTTTCGGCATGTTTTTAGGAATAATATCCACAACGGGGGCCCTGAACACAATGCTTCTGCAGCCATGACTCCTTTTTATGTCCCATCGAGAGACTTCAGCTCTGTGACATTTTAGAATATCTGATCTAAGGCAGTTCTTACCATTTACTGCCGCTTATTGTTGCTGCTGGTTTTTTTTTTTTTCTTTCTTTTTTTTTATCCCCCCCCTCCCTTTGCTCTCTCGGCTCCCCTTCCTGTCTAAATAGCACATGCAAACGTGGCGCATGCGGCAAACACAATGCGCTCTCCTATTGATCGGGAGCAGAGGGCCAAAGGAGAGCACCGGTGTAGAAGTTTGTACAATTGATCTCCCGCACCCCCCCATCATGCTAGTCATGTCTGGCACATACTGGACTGGAATTCCCTGCATGCGTACTCCGGATTCTCAATTGTGTTCCGAGTGTGTGGTTTTAATCCTGCTGTTGTTTTACCCAAAGGACATGTCTCAGTGGGACACGTGGATGTACAGTAGGTAGCACAATGCGTAGTTGCGGCGGGATTCCAACACGCATCATTGTGTACCAGGACTGTATATGGTGAATCGACCACGGGTAGCCTTAGATTTTAAGTCATTGCATTTTGGTTAGGTGTTTTTATGCATTAACTTCTTCTAACATGGCTGCATGGTGTACAAGTGGTTAGCACGCAGGCCACACAGCTATGTTGCCCGAGTTCAATTCCACCCTCCGACATCTGTGTGGAGTTTGCATGTTCTCCCCGTGCATGCGTGGGTTTCCTCCCACATTCCAAAAATTAATTGATGACTCCAAATTGTCCATAGGTATGAAAAAATGAATGAATGAAAGTCTAAAGTTGACTATAGGGGTGTTATTTCATGTCTAGAGGGCTCTAATAGTGTTAAAAGCCATATTTAGTAGGTCGTAAACACGTTTTCCACCCTCTAACTAGTAAAATATTTCATTTATAAATAAGGAATCCTACGGCGGACAAGTGGTTAGCGCACAGGCCACACAGCTATGATACCCGAGTCCAATTCCACCCTCCGACATCTCTTTGTGGAGTTTGCATGTTCTCCCCGTGCATGCGTGGGTTTCCTCCCACATTCCAAAAATTAATTGGCGATTCCAAAAATTAATGAAAAGTCTAAAGGTGACTATAGGGGTGTTATTTCATGTCTAGAGGGCTCTAATAGTGTTAAAAGCCATATTTAGGAAGTCCTAAACACATTTTTGACGCTCTAACTAGTAAAATATTCCATTTATAAATAAGGAATCCTACATCGCACTGCACGGTGTATGAGTGGTTAACGCGCAGGCCTCACAGCTAGGAGACCCGAGTTCAATGTCAGTGCATGCGTGGGTTTTCCTCCCACATTCCAAAAACATGCTAGGTTAATTAGCGACTCCAAATTGTCGGTATGAATGTGAGTGTGAATGGTTGTTTGTCTATATGAGCCCTGTGATTGGCTGGCCACCAGTACCAGGGTGTACCCCGCCTCTCGCCTGAAGACAGCTGGGATAGGCTCTGGTGCGACCCTCGTGAGGATAAGTGGTAGAAAATGAATGAATGAAAGTCTAAAGGTGACTATAGGGGTGTTATTTTATCTCTAGAGGGCTCTAATAGTATTAAAAGCCACATTTAGCCACATTTTTGACGCTCTAACTACTAAAATATTCCATTTATGAATAAGAAATCCTACATCGCACTGCACGGTGTGTGAGTGGTTAGCGCACAGGCCTCACAGCCTTGAAACCCGAGTTCAATTTCCGTGCATGCCTGGGTTTTCTCCAGGTACTCCGGTTTCCTCCCACATTAAAAAACATGCTAGGTTAATTAGCGACTCCAAATTGTCCATAGGTATGAATGTGAGTGTGAATGGTTGTTTGTCTATATGTGCCCTGTGATTGGCTGGCCACCAGTCCAGGGTGTACCCCGCCTCTCATCTGAAGACAGCTGGGATAGGCTCCGGCACCCCCCAAAGCGACCCTTGTGAGGGTAAGCTGTAGAAAATGAATGAATGAAAGTCTAAACGTGACTATAGGGGTGTTATTTCATGTCTAGAGGGCTCTAATAGTGTTAAAAGCCATATTTAGGAGGTCAAACACATTATTGACGCTCTAACTAGTAAAATATTCCTACATCCTACATCTCACTGCACGGTGTTTGAGTGGTTAGTGTGCAGGCCTCATAGCTAGGAGACCCGAGTTCAATGTCCGTGCATACATGGGTTTTCTCCGGTTTCCTCCCACATTCCAAAAAACATGCTAGGTGACTCCAAAATTGACTCCAAATTGTCCATAGGTATGAATGTGAGTATGAATGGTTGTTTGTCTATATGTGCTGGGGTAGGCTCCGGCACCCCCGCAACACTGCTCGGTTGTACAGTTACCTCTGATTTGCAGGTATAGCATTTCATATTCTAGAATGCTGCTACCTCCCAAATCCAAATATATATATATATATATATATATATATATCCAGTTCAAAGGAAGTATCTGTGTGCTAATTTGCGTGGTTCTGTACAAAAGGAGCGCTCTGGAAAAATGTCAATTCCAAATATTACAATAAAATAAATGAGTGAGTTATACAATAAAAAGACATAACACAACATATCACAAGCCGGTGTTGTGTCTGCAGCCGTGTGACGCCCGACTGCATTCTCTCGAAAATCCTTGTATATTTGTGAAGGAGGCAAGTCTGGCGAAGGATTAGGGGAAAGGGGGGGGATGGGGGGGTGAACAGCAACGTGCCAAAATCTGCACAGCCTGTCAGACTTTGGACGAGAAAGAGACAGGAGAGGCGAGGAAAAAAAAAAAAGGAAAAAACGTGGAGGAGGAGACTGCAAATGAGGCTTGTTTCAATAAGAGGATCGATTCCCATGCAGGAAAAGATGTTGTGTGCATTGATGATAAGTGTCCACTGGCAAACACAAGACGGGAGGTTATTGAAGGGGATATAGAAGGCGGGGTCTCGAGATTGTATCACGGGGAATAGATTACATTTTTTTTTTCGACCCTGCGCTTAAAGACGAAACTCCCGAGAAAGCCGAGGAACATAATGTCGGCGTTATATTGCCGTATTCTTCCTCTTCACCCTGATGTCTTGATGATGATAACTTGTGGCCACTGTACGAGTGTAGAGGATGAGGGGCGGGAGGGGAGGGGGAGGGGGCGAGGGGTGGTCTCTACAGGCTTGATCATTATTTTTAGGCGCTTGCCCTTTGTTGTTTGTGCTCTTCCCTGGCCTGGGCCTTCTTTGGGAAGATGTGATTGTTGGGGACAGCCCTTCAGCAGTTGTCCATGTCACGGGGCCTTGTGGCGGGGGAGACCCATTACGACAGACCGGCCCCAGCAGCCTTCTCTTTGTTGTTCTCTGTACCCGAAAGTTAAAGTAGGAGTAATAGAACAATGTCATGGAGTAGCGGAACTAATGTCAGCATAAAATCTATTTTAAGTATCATTCTTAACTAAAAACTATTACTGGAAAACATCATGTGTATATCGGGTGTATTTTTAAAAAATGAGTAGTTTTACTTTATTTTAGTTTTATTGAGTTCATGTCATCTTTCATGCAAAAGAATCATAGACGCTGTACTAACGGCACAGGCTATGTATAAACTAACATAATAACATCCATTAACTTTTATACAAGTGCTGTGCAATACAACTAAATTAAGTAAAATTACTACTCAGCCTTTGAAGACGTAATGGAGAGGAAATGGGAAAGTGGTTTGAACTATTACTGGAAAACATTGTGTGTATGTCGGGTGTATTTTTTAAAAAATTACTAGTTTTACTTTATTTTGGTTTTATTGAGTTCATGTCGTCTTTCATGCAAAAGAATCATAGACGCTGTACTAACGGCACAGGCAATGTATAAACCAGCATAATAGCAGCCATTAACTTTTATACAAGTGCTGTGCAATACAACTAAATTAAGTAAAATTACTACTCAGCCTTAGAAGACGGAATGGAGAGGAAATGGGAAAGTGGTTTGAACTATTACTGGAAAACATCGTGTGTATGTTGGGTGTATTTTTAAAAATGAGTAGTTTTACTTTATTTTGGTTTTATTGAGTTCATGTCATCTTTCATGCAAAAGAATCATAGACGCTGTACTAACGGCACAGGCTATGTATAAACTAACATAATAACATCCATTAACTTTTATACAAGTGCTGTGCAATACAACAAAATTAAGTAAAATTACTACTCAGCCTTTGAAGACGTAATGGAGAGGAAATGGGAAAGTGGTTTGAACTATTACTGGAAAACATTGTGTGTATGTTGGGTGTATTTTTTTCAAAATTACTAGTTTTACTTTATTTTGGTTTTATTGAGTTCATGTCGTCTTTCATGCAAAAGAATCATAGATGCTGTACTAATGGCACAGGCAATGTATAAACCAACATAATAACAGCCATTACCTTTTATATAAGTGCTGTGCAATACAACTAAATTAAGTAAAATTACTACTCAGCCTTTGAAGACATAATGGAGAGGAAATGGGAAAGTGGTTTGAACTATTACTGGAAAACATCATGTGTATATCGGGTGTATTTTTAAAAAATGAGTAGTTTTACTTTATTTTGGTTTTATTGAGTTCATATTGTCTTTCATGCAAAAGAATCATAGAAGCTGTACTAACGGCACAGGCAATGTATAAACCAGCATAATAACATCCATTAACGTTTATACAAGTGCTGTGCAATACAACTAAATTAAATAAAATTACTACTCAGCCTTTGAAGACGTAATGGAGATGAAATGGGAAAGTGGTTTGTGCTATTACTGGAAAACATCATGTGTATGTCGGGTGTATTTTTTAAAAAATGAGTAGTTTTACTTTATTTTGGTTTTATTGAGTTCATGAGAGGGAACGGGAAAGTGATTTGCAGCACTGTCTTCTACTGGCCTTTTTTATTCATTCAAGTACTTTTACTCAATTTTAGATTTACTTACACTTGGCTCATGTAGTGTTAGCAAAAGTGTCAATAAAGCTAACCTTTTGACTTCTAATTTGTTGTAATTATAAAATATTGTTCCCTATAAGAACTAACACAAAGTGTGTTAACTGCTGTATAATAAAACTAAAATAAAGTAAAATTCCTCATGTTGCCAATTGCCAACACTAAATCCAGTTAGTAATTAGAGCTCTCTGGACATGAAATAACACCCCTATAGTCATTGGCACGGTCATATTTTGCACTCCTGTAAAGATGATAGATGATATAGTCATTTAAGACATGATACTTAGTAGTCGTCTCTGGTGGCATCTGTAAAAAAAAAAAAAATCCAAAGAAAAAGCAAAACACTTATGAAGTCACTCCAATAGATAAGATTTTCAGGGATGTGTTTTTTGTTTTTTTTTTTCTGAACATTGTGGTTGAACTGTTAATTGTACCCTGTGGGGGGGCCAGATGGGTACATTTAGCTAATTTGATTGTATTTTTATACTGTATTGTAAATAGTACATTAGGAATCAAAACAATGTTATTTTTTTAAAAGCTATGATTTATGATTATTATTATTATTTTCCAAATGTCACGATCGGCTGCATTGCAAGGTGTGTAAAAAAAAAAAAAAAAAAAAAAAAAAAAGCAGATATGTACACAATACTTATATTGACACTCATTAAAAGGCGTGTCTTTGTTTCAACGGCGGCCTCAAGGGTTGCGGTAGTACTAATAAAAAAACAATTACAAACTATCTATTCCACAAGCAAGCAGCCCAGCAGCGCTGCCACGGGTTCCCGCACGTACTAAACGGCGCCAAGTGGAAGCTTCCTGATGAGCCTCCGTGCGTCTCCCTCCATCCCGCTATTAGTTGGGAGTAAAACATATCAAACAGGAAGCGGAGAGTTCGTTTAACCTCCCGTGGCACTGCTTTGATTCGCTATTACGCTAAATGAAGCTGATGCTGCAGCTGTGTTATCATAGCAGCAAATCTAAAAAAAAAAAAAAAAAACGAGGCTAAATTGTGTGAAAATGTACTCAATTATAAAACTTTATCGGTACTGTACATATTAACAATGTCATTACTGACTTGTTTGTTGCGATATTTAGGAGCGCAGTTTTGCCGCGTATCATGTTTTTAAAAATAGTCCCCTGTTGAAGAGTGACAATGAGCCGTCATGACACCTCAATTTTGGGATCGGGTCCGCCTTGAGAGAAATGTCAGGAACCCTTCCTGTCCATCTGCGTTGCGATGATGACGATGAGAAGGATGCTGTTTGTCAGCGGCGTCGACCTCGCCCACGTGCTCGCACCCGTGCATGTGGAGTCGTGGATTTAGGGATAAACCAAGTCATGATGCATTGATAAATCCTTTTTTTTGGGGGGGGGGGCAATTTATGTAAAAACCTAAAAATGAAGCTTTATGAGGCCTTCATAACTGTATTCACGTTCCATTGTTTCCTATGGTGAAATTGTTCTTTCCAGTCCTTTCCTAAGTAAAATGTAACCGTTTGCAAGATGCGATCAAGTCCCCGACCTGTTTCCACGACAAAGCCCCCGACTCCCCCCCACCCACCCCCACCCCCTAGAGTATGTTGTTTTTCACGGCGAGGCATGCACATCCGTCTTCTTTTGATGCCAAATTACTGCCCATCTATGATTGTCACTCCTGGTGTAAACCAAGTGGCTCCAAGGGCTTGGTTGATGGGGTGGGTGGGAATGGGGGGGGGGGCAGGGTGGACGTACTGGAGGTGCTGTATTGATAATCAGTGCAGAAAACAACAAAGCATGTGAAGAGCGGTTTGTGGGAGGTTGGGGGGGGGGGGGGGGGGCAATAGTGACGGGTCTATCCACAATGTCAAGATGCCCTTGAGGGGGGACGAGGCGGGGGCAAGAACAATCAAATATTAGAACCTGTGTATTTTATCTACACGGCAACAGTACTTTTCCAATACATCGTTTTTGTGTTTTATGCATAATAACTACACTGTAATACTTCTGTAATACGTTTATAATATTTATTATAATACAAAGTATTAGAAAATGACAAATGTATACTTTTTTAGGAAAGAAATTAATACTTCTTCACTGTTGATGTGAATATCAAATCATTATACATGTATGTATATACGTATGTACGTATGTATATATGTATGTATGGATTTATGTACGTATATACGTATGTATGTACGTATGTATATATGTATGTATGGATTTATGTACGTATATACGTATGTATGTATGTATGTATATACGTATGTACGTATGTATATACGTATGTATGGATTTATGTACGTATATACGTATGTACGTATGTATATACGTATGTACGTATGTATATACGTATGTATGTACATACGTATGTATGTACGTACGTATGTATGTACGTACGTATGTATGTACGTACGTATGTATGTACGTACGTATGTATGTACGTACGTATGTATGTATGTACGTACGTATGTATGTACGTATGTACGTACGTATGTACGTATGTATGTATGTACGTACGTATGTATGTACGTACGTACGTATGTATGTATGTATGTACGTACGTATGTATGTACGTATGTACGTACGTATGTATGTACGTACGTATGTATGTATGTATGTACGTACGTATGTATGTACGTATGTACGTACGTATGTATGTATGTACGTACGTATGTATGTACGTATGTACGTACATACGTATGTACGTACGTATGTATGTACGTATGTACGTACGTATGTATGTACGTACGTACGTACGTATGTACGTATGTACGTACGTACGTACGTACGTATGTACGTACGTATGTACGTACGTATGTATGTACGTACGTATGTATGTACGTACGTATGTATGTATGTACGTATGTATGTATGTACGTACGTATGTATGTACGTACGTATGTATGTATGTATGTACGTACGTATGTACGTACGTATGTATGTATGTACGTACGTATGTATGTATGTACGTATGTATGTATGTACGTACGTATGTATGTATGTACGTATGTATGTATGTACGTACGTATGTATGTACGTATGTAGTATGTGTCAAATCATTATATCTGGGGAAAAAAATTATGAAGTACAGTATCCTTATCCTTTTTGGTACATCTTCACTAGGGTTGTCCAAAATGCAGCTGGGGTATCCCTTGCGGGCCACGGCTTGATTTTATTGGCCTATGGCACAATATAGGCATAAAAGTGATAAAGGGATTATACACCCATTGCTACACCGCCTGCATGCATCCATGTAGCCATATTTTGCTCTATTTTTGCAGCAAAAAAAACTTTTTTTGATAAAACAAAATAGTGAACTTGCGCACCAAGAATGCAAAATTCCGTTCGAGTTTGTCAAAGAATCAATATTCACATTTATTACATTTATTTCAATGCAATCATCCGTCATTTTCTCGGCCTTGTTAGCCGCGACACTCGGCGTCACAGATGAGAATGTCTTAGTTTTCGGGTGGATGGCGACGAGCACACACATGTTGCTCTGGATCTACAAGTTGCCCATTAAATGCAACATGTGTGTGTGTGAAACTATAAGTTTTCCTTTCTCCCAAGAAGGAACGCCGCATCCTCAGAGTCGGCGTTGCGTGCCAGCCTGACACTCCACGCCACAACATCCTGCTCCGCAAACGTCACTGACGGTCCAATTAGAGGCCTCGACTGACGTGGATGTCGTCGGCTTTGTTTGCTGTTGTGTCACTCGAGACCCCGAGAGGCGTTCGAGGCCCTGAGTCAAATCCGTGCCGGTTTTGCATTTACATTTTCTACCGGTTGGTGTCGTTTAGCTCCAGTTTGCTTTCCGGTGCCCCTCAACCAGCAGCCAGGTCGTCCATCATTTCACCCCCTCTGTTCAACAGCAATCTACAGCGTCTTTAATACTCCTCAGTGCGTGATGAAAGATCAGCGAGGCGCCACTCGTGCACTATTTCTGTGCCGTGTGTTGTCATTGGCAGCAGACGGAGAAAACACCGCCGGCTTTTGTTGCCTTGGAGATGGAGCTAAAAATTTACTTAACATTTACCACTCAGTCACACTCTTGGTTACTTTTTACCACCCCTTCTCAGAAAACCAGCAGCGTAGCGTGGGCTGGCAGCGCTTGGGGCCTGAGTGGTGGGGGGGGGGGGGGGAGTGAAGTATTTGTGCCCCCTAACCTGTGGACTGCAGTGCATATTAGACAGCTTGTTTCTAAGAATTGACTTCCATGCCAGCAATTAGCAGAGTAGCAAATACTAATCTCCTTTCAGCATTCCTTATCAGGCTTAAAAGTTCCTCAACACGTTCTTACCCTCTGAGGACACCACAACTTTTTACTTCAGGATTTCTTCACATTTATCATATCACCAAACTGGATGTCCATTCATATACACCCAAACTATACGTAGCTATTACTCTGGGAAAGAGAGGAAAAAAGTTAATTGTGTGTATGTATATATATATATATATGTATGTATGTATTTATATACGTATGTATGTGTTTATATACGTACGTACGTATGTATTTATATACGTATGTATTTATATACGTACGTACGTATGTATTTATATACGTATGTATTTATATACGTACGTACGTATGTATTTATATACGTATGTATGTATTTATATACGTACGTACGTATGTATTTATATACATATGCATGTATGTATTTATATACATATGCATGTATGTATTTATATACGTACGTATGTATATTAACGTATGTACGTATATTAACGTATGTACGTATGTATGTGTATACATATGTATGTATATAAACGTATGTACATATGTATATATATGTATGTATGTATATATGTAAGTATGCATGTATAGACGTACGTACGTATGTATGTGTATACATACTATGTATGTATGTATTATATGTGTGTATATATGTAAGTATGTATGTATGTATTATATGTGTGTATATATGTATGTATGTATGTATATATTATATGTGTGTATGTATGTATAGACGTATGTATATGTATGTATGTACATATGTACGTACGTATGTATGTATATGTATGTATGTACATATGTACGTACGTATGTATGTATATGTATGTATGTACATATCTACGTTCGTATGTATGTATATGTATGTATGTATGTTCGTATATATGTAAGTATGTATGTACGTATGTATGTATATGTATGTATGTACATATCTATGTTCATATGTATGTATATGTATGTATGTATGTATGTATGTTCGTATATATGTAAGTATGTATGTACGTATATATATGTACGTATATATATGTAAGTATGTATGTACGTATATATATGTAAGTATGTATGTACGTATATATGTAAGTATGTATGTACGTATATATGTGTAAGTATGTATGTACGTATGTATGTAGTATGTACGTATGTATGTATGTACGTATGTATGTATGTACGTATGTATGTACGTATATGTATGTATGTACGTATGTATATATGTTTTAAATTGCCATTAACAGTGATTAACTTTTTCCACTTGATGACAGCTTAGATATGTGTGATGTCGTATGTTGACCCTGGGTCTGATGGTTTTTTATTTGCATTATTTCTTAAGCGAAGAACAGATTCCACAAGTGGTGGGCTGACTCTTTTATCGTATTTGTTGTGAGTTGATACGAATGCCCTACAAATCAGAGGTCAGCCGCATATCTTAAGCCTCATTTGCTGCATTCCGTGTCTCGTCTCGGCTTGCTGTCTGAGTGGAAAAAAAAAAAGAGGTTAGTGCAGGCTGAGGGCGACCGTGTGCCGGTATAAATCCCTTTTTCCCCTCATATGAACTTCCAACTTGCCGCGTGTAGTTAACGGTGGCAGTCTGCCACTCCTTAAGAGGAAGAGGACGAGCTCGCTTGTCTGCTTTTTTTTTTTACCAGAGAAGCTCTTAATTGGAAAAGCTAATGACACGAGGTGCAGCTTGGACCCGCAGGCAGAGTCAACAGATGCCAGGTCCTGCTCCCCGTTCCTTTTTCTCCTCCTGCAGGAAGGAAAGATGCACGCTTCACATTTGATGCTAAACTCATTAGGAACGACACACTCTGATATTTTAGAAAATGATTACTGAACTTCCATGTTTCTGCTTTAGCCCTCTAAATAGAAGCTCTTAGTACTCAGACCTTTATCTGACCATCACAGGGTATTAGCTCCCTAAAAGCAATCTGATGTTCACTCCACTCTATGTTAACGCTGAAAGCAGCTCAATGCTACATTATAGGCTACTGTGTTTTTTTTTTTGTTTTTTTTTTTTGGGAGAGAGGGGGAGTTTCTTCTGCATGGGTCAGAGCATCACGGCATGAAAATGTTCCCTTCTGGCATTTATTTGGAACTCACCTTTCATTTGAACTCCTTCGGCGGTCTTCGTTGTAAGGTTATTGCTCTCAAAATAATAAATAATAATAACATTCATAGTCTTGACAGGCTGATGTTGGATTTTCATGAGAATTTACTGGGATTTTGTACTAATAGGAGATTTTTTTTGTATTGATAATCAGTGCAAAACATAACAAAGCATGTGAAAAGCAATTTGGTGTGTGTGGGGGGGGCAATAGTGACGGACGGGTCTATCCACAATGTCAAGATGCCCTTGAGGAGGACGAGGAGGCGGGGCCCAAAAAAAAAATCAAATATTAGAACCTGTGTATTTTATCTACACGGCAACAGTACTTTTCCAATATATCGTTTTTATGTTTTATGCATAGTAAATACACTGTAATACTTCTGTAATACATTTATATAACATACTATTATAAGACAAAATATTAAAAAATAAAGAATGTATACTTTTTTTAGGAAAGTAGTTTTTTTGTTTTATGCATAGTAAATACACTGTAATACATTTATATAACATACTATTATAAGACAAAGTATTAAAAAATAACGAATGTATACTTTTTTTGAGAAAAGTAATGAGTTTTTGTGTTTTATGCATAATAAATACACTCTAATACTTCTGTAATACATTTATATAACATACTATTATAAGACAAAGTATTAAAAAATAACGAATGTATACTTTTTTTTGAGGAAAGTAATGAGTTTTTGTGTTTTATGCATAGTAAATACACAGAAATACTTCTGCAATACATTTATATAACATACTATTATAAAACAAAGTATTAAAAAATGTATACTTTTTCGAGGAAAGTAATGAGTTTTTGTGTTTTATGCATAATAAATACACTGTAATACTTCTGTAATACATTTATATAACATAATATTATAAGACAAAGTATAAAAAAATAACGAATGTATACTTTTTTTGAGGAAATGAGTTTTTGTGTTTTATGCATAGTAAATACACTGTAATACATTTATATAACATACTATTATAAGACAAAGTATTAAAAAATAACAAATGTATACTGTTTTTTGAGGAAAGTAATGAGTTTTTGTGTTTTATGCATAGTAAATACACAGAAATACTTCTGCAATACATTTATATAACATACTATTATAAAACAAAGTATTAAAAAATGTATACTTTTTTGAGGAAAGTAATGAGTTTTTGTGTTTTATGCATAGTAAATACACTGTAATACTTCTGTAATACATTTATATAACATACTATTATAAAACAAAGTATTAAAAAATGTATACTTTTTCGAGGAAAGTAATGAGTTTTTGTGTATTATGCATAGTAAATACACTGTAATACTTCTGTAATACATTTATATAACATACTATTATAAAACAAAGTATTAAAAAATGTATACTTTTTTGAGGAAAGTAATGAGTTTTTGTGTTTTATGCATAATAAATACACTCTAATAGTTCTGTAATACATTTATATAACATACTATTATAAGACAAAGTATTAAAAATAACAAATGTATACTTTTTTTGAGGAAAGTAATGAGTTTTTGTGTTTTATGCATAGTAAATACACTGTAATACTTCTGTAATACATTTATATAACATAATATTATAAGACAAAGTATAAAAAAAAACTAATGTATACTTTTTTTTGAGGAAAGTAATGAGTTTTTGTGTTTTATACATAGTAAATACACAGAAATACTTCTGCAATACATTTATATAACATACTATTATAAAACAAAGTATTAAAAAATTTATACTTTTTTGAGGAAAGTAATGAGTTTTTGTGTTTTATGCATAGTAAATACACTCTAATACTTCTGTAATACATTTATATAACATACTATTATAAGACAAAGTAGTAAAAAATAACGAATGTATACTTTTTTTGAGGAAAGTAATGAGTTTTTGTGTTTTATGCATAGTAAATACACTGTAATACTTCTGTAATACATTTATATAACATAATATTATAAGACAAAGTATAAAAAAATAACTAATGTATACTTTTTTTTGAGGAAAGTAATGAGTTTTTGTGTTTTATGCATAGTAAATACACTGTAATACATTTATATAACATACTATTATAAGACAAAGTATTAAAAAATAACAAATGTATACTGTTTTTTGAGGAAAGTAATGAGTTTTTGTGTTTTATACATAGTAAATACACAGAAATACTTCTGCAATACATTTATATAACATACTATTATAAAACAAAGTATTAAAAAATGTATACTTTTTTGAGGAAAGTAATGAGTTTTTGTGTTTTATGCATAATAAATACACTCTAATAGTTCTGTAATACATTTATATAACATACTATTATAAGACAGAGTATTAAAAAATAACGAATGTATACTTTTTTTGAGGAAAGTAAAGAGTTTTTGTGTTTTATGCATAGTAAATACACTCTAATACTTCTGTAATACATTTATATAACATACTATTATAAGACAAAATATTAAAAAATAAAGAATGTATACTTTTTTTGAGGAAAGTATTGAGTTTTTGTGTTTTATGCATAGTAAATACACTGTAATACTTCTGTAATACGTTTATATAATATACTACTATACTATTGCATACTATTATAAGTATTAAAAAATAACGAATGTATACTTTTTTTAGGAAAGTAATGAGTACTTCTTCACCGTTGATGTGGATATCAAATTATTATATCAATAGGAGATTTTTCAAATTTGGAAAAATTCATTAAACATACTAAAAATGTATGTAATTAAAAATAAATACATATATATTATTTTTTTTATCATTTGGTAACCATTGAGCAAAAACTACAATGGCTCACAGTCATAAAAACAAAGTAAAAACAAAAACAAAACAGGAAGTGTCAGAGGGGTTAAGAAGTGTCGGTCAACTGTCCCAACTGGTCCTCGGTCTCCAGACACCCCGTTCGTCTCTCTGCCTGCCTACCTTGAAAGGCGTCAAGTTGCTTTGCTTTTTATGTTTGAATCCCGTGTGTTGTTGGAACACGCGTGACAAAGCATTTCCCGGTGTTTTTTATTGACTTGGATTCAATTGGCACAGATAAAAGGCTCAAGGTTCCTTTCATTGTGTCTTCTTTATGTCCAACTATCCATGTATTATTTTCATCCGTCTCTCCGTGTATTCCTTTTTGTCCTGGATGACTGCTTTAACGCTCCCGTCGCTAAATTCCGTGAAGACATTTTTATTCTTTTTTAAATGCGACAACTTTGTGTTGTGATCCCAACGTATTACTTTGGAATGGCCTGATAAAACGCACTGTGGGTCGTAAATGTTGTCCCTTGTCAGCAACTTTTCCGGGCCAGTCTAGCGTAGCTACTGATAAAGAAAGGACTCTCGCTGGTTGGTTAGCCTGAGGGATAGAACACCCGCCTTTCGAGTCCAAATTGAAGAACCTTTTTTTTGTGTGTTTTGAACAAATAGGGTGTGATTTCCTCTCGGGATTACAGAACTTGCAAGAACAAAGTTGGGTTACAGAACTGGGTAGACAAAAACTGAAAGTGGTCTTAGGGCTGGTGGAACCAAGGACCTCAGCGCAGATGTAGGACTGGTTGGAAGGAGATCTAAACGAAGCGAACTTGGGTATAAGACTGGTTGGAAGACTAGGTTATGGTTTTGGTTATGGGATTGGTTCAAGAAGACCCAATTGTGGTTGTTGGACTGGTTAAACCTGAAGAACTGAATGTGGTCTCAGGGACTGGTTAGAATGAAAACTTGATATTACCTGACTGGTTGGAAGAAGACCTGAACAATGTTAAGGGAATGGTTCCAAGAACTGAACTCGACTTAAGACACACCGAGACATAAGACTGGTTGGAAGACGAACTGAACTAGGTTATGGAATTGGTTCAAGAAGACCCGAGTGTGGTTGTTTGGACTGGTTGGAAGAAGAATAAAGCAAGGTTAAACCTGAAGAACTGAATGTGGTCTCAGGGACTGGTTAGAATGAAAACTTGATATTACCTGACTGGTTGGAAGAAGACCTGAACAATGTTATGAAAATGGTTCCAAGAACTGAACGGGACTTAAGACACAACTTAAGACATATGACTTGTTGGAATGAAGAACTGAACAAGGTTATGGGGTTGGTTCAAGAAGACCCGAGTGTGGTTGTAGGACTGGTCGGAAGAAGAATAAAGCAAGGTTAAACCTGAAGAACTGAATGTGGTCTCAGGGACTGGTTAGAATGAAAACTTGATATTACCTGACTGGTTGGAAGAAGACCTGAACAATGTTATGGGAATGGTTCCAAGAACTGAACGGGACTGAGCAGACATATGTCTTGTTGGAATGAAGAACTGAACAAGTCGACAAGGTTAGTTTTAGCAGGAAACGAACACTGTCTATGGAACTGATTGGAACTGCACAAGTTTAAGGGACTGCTTCGAGGAAGAACTGAATGTAGTCTCAAAGACTGGTTGCAAAAAGTGAACTAGAACTAGATGACCGAACACGGTTGGAATAGGAAGTGAACTTAGGACTGAACGCTTGTTGCAAGTTCGTGAACAGGAAAAAACCACTGACCGGTTTGGAAGAAGAACTGAATAAGGGTGCAGGAATCGGAGGATTGACGTGTCTAAGAGTCTAGGACAGATCTGAATAACTCGATAGGATCACGAGACTGGTTGGATGACGAAGTACTCACGGATGGTACAAGGCTGGACGAATAGTAGTATTATTAGTAGTATTAGAATGTTGTTGCATCCTGTTAAACGATGCCAAAGGCTTCGATAATGAGCTGTGATGATGGAGCCAAGGAAATACAGCTGGAATAGGTGCAGATTCTGGAAGATCTAGAAAGCTTTCTGTGCGTAAAGGTAACTCTAGGTTTAGGTTTACCATGAAGGTGACTATAGGGGTGTTATTTCAAGTCTAGAGGGCTCTAATAATGTTAGGTTTACCATGAAGGTGACTATAGGGGTGTTATTTCATGTCTAGAGGGCTCTAATAATGTTAGGTTTACCATGAAGGTGACTATAGGGGTGTTATTTCATGTCTAGAGGGCTCTAATAATGTTAGGTTTACCATGAAGGTGACTATAGGGGTGTTATTTCAAGTCTGGAGGGCTCTAATAATGTTAGGTTTACCATGAAGGTGACTATAGGGGTGTTATTTCATGTCTAGAGGGCTCTAATAATGTTAGGTTTACCATGAAGGTGACTATAGGGGTGTTATTTCAAGTCTGGAGGGCTCTAATAATGTTAGGTTTACCATGAAGGTGATTATAGGGGTGTTATTTCATGTCTAGAGGGCTCTAATAAAGTTAGGTTTACCATGAAGGTGACTATAGGGGTGTTATTTCATGTCTAGAGGGCTCTAATAAAGTTAGGTTTACCATGAAGGTGACTATAGGGGTGTTATTTCAAGTCTGGAGGGCTCTAATAATGTTAGGTTTACCATGAAGGTGACTATAGGGGTGTTATTTCAAGTCTGGAGGGCTCTAATAATATTAGGTTTACCATGAAGGTAACTATAGGGGTGTTATTTCAAGTCTGGAGGGCTCTAATAATGTTAGGTTTACCATGAAGGTGACTATAGGGGTGTTATTTCATGTTTAGAGGGCTTTAATAAGTTTGCCATGAAGGTGACTATAGGAGTGTTATTTCACGTCTGGAGGGCTCTAATAATGTTAGGTTTACCATGAAGGTGACTATAGGGGTGTTATTTCAAGTCTGGAGGGCTCTAATAATGTTAGGTTTACCATGAAGGTGACTATAGGGGTGTTATTTCATGTCTAGAGGGCTCTAATAATGTTAGGTTTACCATGAAGGTGACTATAGGGGTGTTATTTCATGTCTAGAGGGCTCTAATGTACAAACAAATCGGTTGTAAAAGAGGTTTTCCATGCTCCAACTACTAATATAATCCATTTATACTGGATTGAATCCTAATTTCACAAGCAGGTCTGCAACCAGATGTAAAGGGAACTTATAGGACAGATCTGAATAGTTGAGAACCGATTGGAAAAATGAAGGACTGGTTGCAAGAAAAACTGAACCGAACGGTTCAGACGAGACAATAAGACCCAGGTCTTTGTACTTGAGATGTTAGCCATTCATGACCTACCTCAGTTAGCAGTGTAGTTTACTTCCGCGGCGTGTAAAAGGGCATTCCTGACATTCCTAAGTGACAGAGATGTTGGGAGACGAGCCAGAGAGGCGATGGAGAGACACGCTTTAGCTAATGGGAAAGCCTTCAAGTGAGACAGTAATCTGGGCCAAAATGTCAGGCCGTTTTCACGTGGGAGAACTTGACGTTTTCCCAATTAAAAAACCAAACCGAGGCTTCTTCTTCTTCTTCTTCTAACCGGTTTGTGTTGCATAAGAGGGTAGCGTGTTGACACAGGTGGTCTTGGACGGCGTGGATGAAGTTCTCAGACGGGATTGATTTTTTTAAGAGTTGGTTTATCTTCATTACGACTGGAGATGCGTCGTTCAAGATGGTGATGGCGACGGCTAATTGATAACGAGGTCTCCATTCAGTTCTTCATCCGCTCTTGTCTGTCACAAAAAAAACGGGAAAAATGACCCAGACACCTTTTTTTTTTCATTTCATCACTTTTGTTTGGACAGCTTATTGAAACCTTGATTTCCCCAAACTGCGTCTCTGTATGTTCCTCGTCTCATTGTCGCCTCGGCCCTTGCGTGAGGAGAAAGAAAGTAGCACCAGTTGGTTTTGTTTGTGGAGCGCCGCGAGCCAACTGAACCAACAAGCGCACTGATTAAAATGGGAAAAAAAAAAAAAGGACCCGCTGCGGGGAGTCGCCCCACATAAATCCTTCCTTTCTCCGGAATACTGGCCATGAACCTCCGACTGGTATGCCACTTGACGTGGAAAAACACCATAAAAACACATGCGGGGGCCTGTCTAGAGGGCTCTAATAATATTAGGTTTACCATGAAGGTGACTATAGGGGTGTTATTTCACGTTTGAGGGCTCTAATAATGTTAGGTTTACCATGAAGGTGACTATAGGGGTGTTATTTCATGTCTAAAGGGCTCTAATAATGTTAAGTTTGCCATGAAGGTGACTATAGGGGTGTTATTTCATGTCTAGAGGGCTCTAATAATGTTAGGTTTACCATGAAGGTGACTATAGGGGTGTTATTTCATGTCTAAAGGGCTCTAATAATGTTAAGTTTGCCATGAAGGTGACTATAGGGGTGTTATTTCACGTCTAGAGGGCTCTAATAATGTTAGATTTACCATGAAGGTGACTATAGGGGTGTTATTTCACGTCTAGAGGGCTCTAATAATGTTAGGTTTACCATGAAAGTGACTATAGGGGTGTTATTTCACGTCTAAAGGGCTCTAATAATGTTAAGTTTGCCATGAAGGTGACTATAGGGGTGTTATTTCATGTCTAAAGGGCTTTAATAAGTTTGCCATGAAGGTGACTATAGGAGTGTTATTTCACGTCTGGAGGGCTCTAATAATGTTAGGTTTACCATGAATGTGACTATAGGGGTGTTATTTCACGTCTGAGGGCTCTAATAATGTTAGGTTTACCATGAAGGTGACTATAGGGGTGTTATTTTACATATGGGGGGCTCTAATAATGTTAGGTTTACCATGAAGGTGACTATAGGGGTGTTATTTCATGTCTAAAGGGCTCTAATAATGTTACGTTTGCCATGAAAGTGACTATAGGGGTGTTATTTCACGTCTGAGGGCTCTAATAATGTTAGGTTTACCATGAAGGTGACTATAGGGGTGTTATTTCATGTCTAAAGGGCTCTAATAATGTTAAGTTTGCCATGAAGGTGACTATAGGGGTGTTATTTCACGTCTAGAGGGCTCTAATAATGTTAGGTTTACGATGAAGGTGACTATAGGGGTGTTATTTCATGTCTAAAGGGCTCTAATGTAAAAACAGGTTTTCCATGCTCTAACTACTAATATAATCCATTTATACTGGATTGAATCCTAATTCACAAGCAGGTGTGCAACCAGTCAAGGGAACTCTAGGGGTGTTATTTCATGTGTAGAGGGCTCTAATTTAAAAAAAAATAGGTTGTAAAACAGGTTTCTTAAGAAGTTTGGTTTGAACGCTTGGTTTCAGAGAGTTTTTTTCCAACGTTGTGACATCACAGTGAGTTGAGCCGTGGATGGAATAAACCAAAACGGACCATTTAGGAAAGCCAAAAAAATACAGCTAGAATAGGTGCAGATTCTGGAAGACCTAGAAAGCTTTCTGTGCGGGCTATTGTGTGTAGCTGCTCTAGAGAAGCCTAAAACTGAATACAAATTGAGCATTTAACGAGCATCTCATGTTAACACTTGAACAATTTGGCATGTCTGGAAAAGGAGGAGGTAGAAACGTATTTAATTTCATCCTAATTCCGCTTTTCCATGTTTCAGCAATCACTGAGATTATTCACCTTCTGTGCATAAGATAAAGAACTTATAACGGAAAAATTAAGTTCACATAGCTTAATTAGTGACAACAAATAAATGAAGAAAACCAGATGTGCACATGCATCAGTGATTGGATTCTTATTTCATCCCGGTATTCCATCCAGTCGGTGTTAATTGGGTTTCCAAAGGTGTTAAGAAGAAACAACAGGTGGCGGAATGTCTCGCCTCATTTGAGACAATGGGACCGTCTTACGTTGAATGCGCTTTTCGCAGGAAAAACTGAACAATGGTTCACAAGAAGAATTGAACATGATTAAAGAACTGGTTGGAAGGAGAACAGTGTAACGTCAAAAGGAATGGGAACTATGGTTAAAAGACAAACTGGGGGTAAAGGACTGGTTGGGGAAAAAGACTTGACCGAGGTCACGGGATTGTTTTGCAGGAAGAACTGAACAATGGTACACAAGAACTGAACAATAAGTCATGGGAATGGTAGAAAGAACAGAACAGAACCATGAACATGGTTAAGACAAAGGGTGTAAGGGTATCGGACAGATTGCAAGCAGAACTGAATGTGGTCTCTGGACAGGTCTGACAAATAACCCAAAGTGGACTTTGGATTTTGACTTCAGAACCGAACAAGGATACAAGACTGATTGGAGAAGTAACTGTTAGAAAAAACTAAACAGAACCATGAACATGGTTAAGGGTGTACAAGGTTATCGGACAGATTGCAAGCAGAACTGAATGTGGTCTCTGGACAGGTCTGACAAACAACCCAAAGGGGGCATAGGATTTTGACTGAAGAACCTAACAAGAATACAAGACCGATTGGAGAAGTAACTGTTAGAAAGAACTAAACAGACCCATGAACATGGTTAAGGGTGTAAGGGTATTGGACAGATTGCAAGCAGAACTGAATGTGGTCTCTGGACAGGTCTGACAAATAACCCAAAGTGGACTTAGGATTTTGACTGAAGAACCGAACAAGGACACAAGAATGATTGGAGAAGTAACTGTTAGAAATAACTAAACAGAACCATGAACATGGTTAAGGGTGTAAGGGCATTGGACCGATTGCAAGCAGAACTGAATGTGGTCTCTGGACAGGTCTGACAAATAACCCAAAGTGGACTTAGGATTTTGACTGAAGAACCGAACAAGGATACAAGGCTGATTGGAGAAGTAACTGTTTGAAAGAAGAACTGAATAAGTCATGGTAATGGTCTAAACAGAACCATGAGCATGGTTAGGGGTGTAAGGGTATCGGACAGATTGCAAGCAGAACTGAATGTGGTCTCTGGACAGGTCTGAAGAACAACCCAAAGGGCGCGTAGGATTTTGACTTAAGAACCGAACAAGGATACAAGGCTGATTGGAGAAGTAACTGTTTGAAAGAAGAACTGAATAAGTCATGGCAATACTAGAAAGAACAGAACAGAACCAAGACCATGGTTGAGACTGTTGACAGCAAATAATGCAACACGAACCACCTCAGCAGTTCTAGGAAAAGGGTCCTCGTGTTTATTTGATACAGCACTTATATAGACTTCATGAACAATAACAATGACGTGGATTCCTAGCATTCAGTCTGGCTTATCTGGAAATGCCTTCTGACTGGACCTAAGTACTTCTTGGACTCCAAACCCATCTTGTGTAACAATCAGGACACATTGGCCTCCCAAAGTCACGTATCCCTCTTAAGTTCGACTAGAGTTTACCAGAAGAAAAGTCATATTCGGTGTACAAGAAAAGTCATTTTTGGGGGTACCAAACCCCCAAAACAACGAACAAAGTCTCTCAGACCAGTTTTGGCACCTCGGCACTGTTACGATTCTTCGAAGAGAATTCATGCGGATCTTGCTGCCTACTTGTTCTGGAGCATGGGCGTGGGGAAGGGGCGGGATTCGGGGCCAGGGGCCAGGGCAGAACCGCTCAAAGGATTATCGTATTATTGTTTCTGTAAGAACGGTGTTGGCCATCTTGAAGAAGAAGGTTTAAGGAACTGGCAGATCTGATTTTTGTGTTTTTCATCAGAATGGAGACAAAATAATACTTGTCCTCGACTAGAAAATCAAGAGACCTGGTTCTGTACCGTTTTTAAAATGTGGCATAACGAAAAATAATATTAGGAATGCATGTCCTGCTATATCAATAGTAGCCATGAAATTAGAAGTGGGCACTTGGACGGTATGCTGATATTGGAACCGATACGAGCTATGACGTCTAATCCATATATCCATATTCTCTACCGGAACATCGCTCTGAGACTTGTTGACCATCTCGAGTCGGCCTCTTCAAAGCCTCCGCCGCCGCCGCCGCAGCTGCTGCCCTCCTGAAGGACAGCGTCCGCCCACCTCTCCTCTTCAAGTGACAGGCTTTGCCATCGATAGCTTCATTCCCCTGCAGAGTGCTGCTCTTCCGGCCACGGCTGACTACACCGCTACACTACACTACACTACACTACACTACACCGACGCTACAGGCTGCTGAATGTGCAGTGGAGCTCAGCAAAGCCCAGCTGGGAGCCACTTACAAAAAAAACAGCCTTTTACCTGGCCCTGAGTGCCCGAGGTGCTTTTATACTTACTCCACTGAACCCACTGAATCCACTGAAGCCCTCCAGATGCATATACAGTAATCCCTCACCGCTTCGGGCTTTAGATTTCACGTCTTCATTCTATTTAATTAATAAGCTATGCTCTCGACTATGTCTGCTGTAGTATTTTTAAGTATAAAAATGCCTGAATTAATGAAATTACAAATGTAAGGCATTCAGAAGACTCATTCAAAGGTGATGTGATATGTAGTACTCCTCTCTGGCGACTAGGTAATGTAATGTTGTTGTCTAGAGGGCTCTAATAATGTTAGGTTTACCATGAAGGTGACTATAGGGGTGTTATTTCATGTCTAGAGGGCTTTAATAATGTTAGGTTTACCATGAAGGTGACTATAGGGGTGTTATTTCATGTCTAGAGGGCTTTAATAATGTTAGGTTTACCATGAAGGTGACTATAGGGGTGTTATTTCACGTCTGGAGGGCTCTAATAATGTTTGGTTTACCATGAAGGTGACTATAGGGGTGTTATTTCACATCTGGAGGGCTCTAATAATGTTAGGTTTACCATGAAGGTGACTATAGGGGTGTTATTTCACGTCTGGAGGGCTCTAATAATGTTGGGTTTACCATGAAGGTGACTATAGGGGTGTTATTTTATGTCTAGAGGGCTCTAATAATGTTAGGTTTACCATAAAGGTGACTATAGGGGTGTTATTTCACATCTGGAGGGCTCTAATAATGTTAGGTTTACCATAAAGGTGACTATAGGGGTGTTATTTCATGTCTAGAGGGCTCTAATAATGTTGGGTTTACCATGAAGGTGACTATAGGGGTGTTATTTCACATCTGGAGGGCTCTAATAATGTTAGGTTTACCATGAAGGTGACTATAGGGGTGTTATTTCACATCTGGAGGGCTCTAATAATGTTAGGTTTGCCATGAAGGTGATTATAGGGGTGTTATTTCATGTCTAGAGGGCTCTAATACTGTTAGGTTTGCCATGAAGGTGACTATAGGGGTGTTATTTCACGTCTAGAGGGCTCTAATAATGTTAGGTTTACCATGAGGGTGACTATATAGGGGTGTTATACATGTCTGGAGGGCTCTAATAATGTTAGGTTTACCATGAAGGTGACTATAGGGGTGTTATTTCATGTCTAGAGGGCTTTAATAATGTTAGGTTTCCCATGAAGGTGACTATAGGGGTGTTATTTCATGTCTGGAAGGCTCTAATAATGTTAGGTTTACCATGAAGGTGACTATAGGGTTGTTATTTCATATCTGGAGGGTTCTAATAATGTTAGTTTTACCATGAAGGTGACTATAGGGGTGTTATTTCATGTCTGGAGGGCTCTAATAATGTTAGGTTTACCATGAAGGTGACTATAGGGGTGTTATTTCATGTCTAGAGGTCTCTAATTACTAAAGTAATGAATAGTGTCCTACTTTTATGATTGCAACAGTTTGCTACAGAAATCTGAACAAATAAAGAATTTTAAATATATTTAAATATATTTTGTTATGTAAGAATATTTTGTTGAAATTAAAAAATAGGCTTTCACAAGTCAGCACTTTACTAATTTTAACAAGTTGAGTTCCACTAATAGCTGCACGGATAACTCGGCTTTGCTTCAAAAAAAAAAAAAAACTTTCCCAATGACACAAAAACTTCCCGCCAGCTTTATTTAGCAATTAGCTTTTGCGAATTAGCCGCCATCCTCCGTCCCCACCGGCGGTGCCGAGCCGCACGCTGTGACTTTTCTGTGCTCATCACGATCACGCACCTGAGTGTGACGCCGCTGGGGCACAATGGGTGAGCATCCTTAGTAATCAGCACCTGCTGCCTCTGACAATGGAGGCGGCCGGCCCACGTGACGCGTCATGCCGTCGCACGCTGTGTCAGGATGCGCCGCTTCCATAGCGTTGGGGTTGGATGGGCGAGGGGGGGGGGGGGGGGGGGGTGCTGCTCTGTGTGAATGGCTAATGACGAACACAGTCACCCAGCATCCTCGGATGGGTAAGGCGTTACATGGCACCCTTACAGATGCACCCGGGTGTGAATATCCCCTGTTGGCAAACTGTTACAGCACCTCCCACTCTTGGTGCACGTGTGTGTGTGTTTTTGTGTGTGTGTGTGTGTGTGTCCACACAAAAGCATGTGTCTTACCATTTTTGACAGTAAAACTACAGAGGCTGTGTATTAATTATAAAGGAAATAACCATCTGTACTTTGATTTTTGACACTTGCTTTTTTGTGTACAGATGTTAAATGAAAGCCTTTGTTAATGAGGCACTTTAAGTTTTCAATATGAACACATTTGGGAAGGAAAAAGGCTTTCTGAAGCGCCGGCGCGGTATTTGGAGCGTGACCTGTTATCACAGGAATCCGGTAGGACTGTAATTAGCAGAGACGCTAACTATAGCGTTTTGAATCCAGCATGTCTACCGTTTATTGGAGTCACAAAGTCACGTTTGTCGTCGTATATATAGGCGGTAAAACCTCAGGGATTGCCTTCATTATCGAGAAAATGACCATCTGTACTTTGATTTCCGGCGCTGAAAAGGTACTTCCTGTGCTCTTTAGCGCCGCTTTCTCTATGGATCAGTTGTAAGATAACGGTAAAAACAGCCTTTACAACCTGTCTCACAAGAGCTTGGTAAGAAATACCCAAAAAAATTGGCAGCTGTAACCCACGTTCAACCCCTGAAGTCACTTCCTGTCCGTCCCCACTCAGCACCAGAACACATTTACAGCAACACATGTGTACAAGTCTTATTTACGTCTTAAATGGCTAATTTTCACCCATTATATCTAGTATATTGGATAATATGAGTGTAAAAGTGACTATAGGGGTGCTATTTCATGTCCTGAGGTCTCTAATAATAACACAGTATCTATTTAAAAGGTCGTACACAGGTTTTCAATGTTAGTTTTACCATGAAGGTGACTATAGGGGTGTTATTTCACGTCTAGAGGGCTCTAATAATGTTAGTTTTACCATGAAGGTGACTATAGGCGTGTTATTTCATGTCTAGAGGGCTCTAATGATGTTAGTTTTACCATGAAGGTGACTATAGGGGTGTTATTTCATGTCTAGAGGGCTCTAATAATGTTAGTTTTACCATGAAGGTGACTATAGGGGTGTTATTTCATGTCTGGAGGGCTCTAATAATGTTAGTTTTACCATGAAGGTGACTATAGGGGTGTTATTTCATGTCTGGAGGGCTCTAATAATGTTAGGTTTACCATGAAGGTGACTATAGGGGTGTTATTTCACGTCTAGAGGGCTCTAATAATGTTAGGTTTACCATGAAGGTGACTATAGGCGTGTTATTTCACGTCTAGAGGGCTCTAATAATGTTAGTTTTACCATGAAGGTGACTATAGGGGTGTTATTTCATGTCTAGAGGGCTCTAATAATGTTAGTTTTACCATGAAGGTGACTATAGGGGTGTTATTTCATGTCTGGAGGGCTCTAATAATGTTAGTTTTACCATGAAGGTGACTATAAGGGTGTTATTTCATGTCTGGAGGGCTCTAATAATGTTAGGTTTACCATGAAGATGACTATAGGGGTGTTATTTCATGTCTGGAGGGCTCTAATAATAGGTTTACCATGAAGGTGACTATAGGGGTGTTATTTCATGTCTGGAGGGCTCTAATGTTAGTTTTACCATGAAGGTGACTATAGGGGTGTTATTTCATGTCTGGAGGGCTCTAATAATGTTAGGTTTACCATGAAGGTGACTATAGGGGTGTTATTTCACGTCTGGAGGGCTCTAATAATGTTAGGTTTACCATGAAGGTGACTATAGGGGTGTTATTTCATGTCTAAAGGGCTCTAATAATGTTAGGTTTACCATGAAGGTGACTATAGGGGTGTTATTTCACATCTGGAGGGCTCTAATAATGTTAGGTTTACCATGAAGGTGACTATAGGGGTGTTATTTCACATCTGGAGGGCTCTAATAATGCTAGGTTTACCATGAAGGTGACTATAGGGGTGTTATTTCACGTCTGGAGGGCTCTAATAATGTTAGGTTTACCATGAAGGTGACTATAGGGGTGTTATTTCATCCTATTAAGTCATATATTAAGTAACCCAAAACACTATCATTACAATGTCTCAAATAGCGTATCATTACATAGCCACAAAAATAAGCGTAACCTTTACCGTTGAAGAGGACGCCAAGCTTGACACCGAGATGCTCTAATGAGGTACGCCGACACCGCGAATGGCGGCGGTTCCAACTGGAAGTTGGAAGCATTTTTTTTTTTTATTCTTATTTTCATTATTCCGATAGTGAAATTGCAAAAGGAACGTCTGGGATTCTGAGGGATTTTTGACGGTAAAAAGAAAAAGCTTCCCATGCCCCCTTATCGCCCCTTTGTCCCCGCGGACGGAGGTTAAATTAACGCCTCGGTAATCATTTCCTGCTTTTGTCTGGGTTGTCCGATGCTAATTGATCCTTGTGTGTGTTTTGCCTCCCACTGCTTCAAATCGATCTGTACTGTGCATTTATGGCGGGGCTTTTTTTGAGTGGAAATTAAGTGGTTAGTGCAATTTTGTGTGTGTGTGTGTGTGTGTTCATAATATCTAAATATAGACAGTGATGTGTGTAAGGTCATTTTTTCCCCATTTCTACCGTTTCCCTATCAGGGGTCACGACAAAAAGCCAATCGCATGAATAATTTTGGCCCATCCTGGCCCGGGAATCGAACCCATGTCATCTAAAACATGTCGCATACGTTACATAAGTTACATGTTACATACGTTACATACGTTACATCCGCTACATATGCTGTGTGGCCATCCATTAGCCGTACCACCTGTCTCGCCGATCTCGGAATAAGCGAATACAGATGGTACGTGAACCGCAAGGCTGACATTTGGAGAAAGACAGCCGCTTACGGAACACGCTATTTAGCCTATGAAAATATCACCGTGTCCTCCGCACATCCAGACATTTTTATAGCATTGACTTTATTGCTTTTTTTTTTTTTTTTTAATTATCAATATTTAGTTGGAGTTCAAAAATAGCTGTCTTCTGGCGGCTTGTTTAAACACACACGAGCAATCCAAGTTCATAAAGTTATGGAAATGTTATGGAAAAACAAATACAGTAATAAGTTAATATGAAAACATAAAGCCATCTTAATTAGTTTTTTTCCCGGTCGTTGCATGTAAAAGTGTATGTTCATATAAAAATGCATAAAAACGATATCTCTATGTGTAGACGGCAATAAATCGATGTCATTGGTTCATGTTGCGACATAAGCCAGGAAATGAATGCGTCGTGCGACCATGCTGAAGCTCAAAGAGCGTACGGTCGTTTTTCATTGATGACGCAATCGGCTTGTCGAAGTTCCTGGAAGTCATATGCATGTAAGGATTATTTACCAGAACCACAAAAAGCGTGTTTTTGTAGTTTGAAGCATGTTTGAAATGTAAATTTGGAACCAAATATGGTTCCTCACTAAAGAGCTAAAGAGCTAACATAAATAAAATAAATGGTATATAGCTAAAACATTAAAAGATTTTTTTTTTGTAATTTTAGTGCCACTATCATGAGCAAAGACAAACAAAGTAGTAGCTTTGGCATTTTTTCGCTCTTGTTCTTCATTGATGACGCAATCGTGGCGAATGCACAACGAGCGGCTTGCTTGTCCCGGCGCGAAAGGAAATGTCGAAATTCCTGGAAATCCTATGCATGTAAAGATTATTTAACAGACCCACAAAATGAGTGTTTTTGTAGTTTGGAGCATGGTTTCCATGTTTGAAATGTAAATTTGGAACCAAATATGGTTCCTCACTAAAGAGCAAACATAAATAAAATAAATGGTATATAGCTAAAACTTTTTTTTGTTGTAATTTTAGTGCCACTGTCACATGCAAAGACAAACATTGAAAATAAAATAAAATAGTAGTAGTAGCTTTGGCATTTCCTCGTTCTTCGTTGATGACGCAATCGTGGCGAATGCACGCCGAGCGGCTTGCTTGTCCTGTGGCGAAAGGAAATGTCGAAGTTCCTGGAAATCTTATGCATGTAAGGATTATTTAACAGAACCACAAAATGAGTGTTTTTGTAGTTTGGAGCATGGTTTCCATATTTGAGATGTTAATTTGGAACCAAATATGGTTCCTCACCAAAGAGCTAACATAAATAAAATAAATGGTATATAGCTAAAACATAATTTTTATTTTTTTTTGTCATTTTAGTGCCACTATCACGAGCAAAGACAAAATTGTGATGAAATAGTAGTAGCTTTGGCATTTTCTCGTTTTTCGTTGATGACGCAATCGTGGCGAATGCACGCCGAGCGGCTTGCTTGTCGTGTGGCGAAAGGAAATGTCGAAGTTCCTGGAAATCGTATGCATGTAAGGATTATTTAACAGAACCACAAAATGAGTGTTTTTGTAGTTTGGAGCATGGTTTCCATGTTTGAGATGTTAATTTGGAACCAAATATGGTTCCTCACCAAAGAGCTAACATAAATAAAATAAATGGTATATAGCTAAAACATAATTTTTATTATTTTTTTTAATTTTAGTGCCACTATCACGAGCAAAGACAAAATTGTGATAAAATAGTAGTAGCTTTGGCATTTTCTCGTTTTTTGTTGATGACGCAATCGTGGCGAATGCACGCCGAGCGGCTTGCTTGTCCCGGGCGCGAAAGGAAATGTCAAAGTTCCTGGAAATCGTATGCAAGTAAGAATTATTTAACAGAACTACAAAATGCGTGTTTTTGTAGTTTGAAGCAGGGTTTCCATATTTGAGATGTTAATTTGGAACCAAATATGGTTCCTCACCAAAGAGCTAACATAAGTAAAATCAATGGTATATAGCTAAAAAACATTTTTTAGTAATTTTAGTGTCGCTATCACAAGCAAAGACAAACATTGTGATAAAATATTAGTAGCTTTGGCATTTTTATTTTTAATTTTTTTTGTTGTGTGCAACATAAAGGCGGAAGACATTGGCGGACATCTTTTTGGCAGATACGTAATGCGACTGCGAGAGCGCGGACGCCACTCTTTGTTTACGGCGCTAACGCCGACAATGAAACGAGCTGTTTGAGGGGAAAGTGGAAAGCAATCAACATTTGTCAGCTGCCTGTCCGCCAGCCAATGATTTATGTGCGATGGCGCCGCTTGTTTGCCCATCCTCCTGCCAGTCGGCGGCTCGTAGCGTTTTTTTTTTTTTTTTTTTTTTTTGATTGGAGTGCCGTCGTCGAGCTGCATGCAGTACGTGGACGTCGACGGGGGATGGGGGTGGGGGAAAAAGAGCCGGTGTCACCTTGTCACTCTCGGGCGAGCTGCCAAAGTACCAGCGGTGTGTGTGTGTGTGGGGGGGGGGGGGGGGGGGGGTTGGCGGGGTGGCTGAGTGGGCATGATGCCCTGTGTGTGTGTGTTTGTGTGATGAATCATTGTGATGCTCGCCTTCCCTCCCTCCCTCCGTTTCTTCCTGGATCTGTCCCACTCTCCACCCTCATCCTCACCCCATCACTAACATTGTAATTATCTGCCTGTGGAGGATGGGAGGCCTGCAATAACACTCAAGTTTGATTTCGTGTGCGCGCGTGTGTGTGTACCATAAACCTTGGCACTGGACTCGTAAAGAAAAGAAATATAGACTCATTGTTATCATAGATTTTTGCTTGATTTACAGTCTAACAGTATATCACGTTATGCTCCAGACCAGCAGGGGGCGCCAGTTACTGTACAGCGCTGTTATTACATCCTGTATAACTTTTTAGGCTAATCATTGCGAAATTTGGTACACATTTTTAAGGGACTGACAAGCACGTGTGTGTTAAATTTGAGCAAGATTGGTTGAAAAACATGGCTGCCGTCAATCAAAACAGGGCGGGACCTAGCATCTAATTGTACATAAGTCAGTGACCATTTGTCCAATGATAATAATAATAATAATAATACATTTTATTTCTATAGCGTTTTTTCAATATACTCATAGAAAAATAGAGTTGAGTAAAAGATTAAAATTAAAAATAAAATAAAGGCTAAAAGCAGGGCACATGACGATACATACGCTAGCTAGCATGTCTTCCAATTTTCACTACATCCTATAGGGGGCGCAACAAATTATCATTTGCAGTCATGGGGTGACTGTTACTTTAAATCAGGGGGTGTCCAACATGCTTTTTTGGATTAGCATATTCTAAAAATGTAATTTAACCAAAAAAAACAAAAATCTAACAAAAACACCATAAATGAAAAAAAAAAACATTTTAAATTTTATAGAATAAAATCTAAATAAGACAAAAAGTTGTATTCTAACATGAAAAAGTAAAAATTTTGCAAGAATAAATGAGTAATATTATGAGTATAGAATAGACTTGAAATATTCATTCATTAATTTTCTACCGCTTTTCCTCACCAGGGTCGCGGGGGTGCTGGAGCCTATCCCAGCTGTCTTTGGGCGAGAGTCAGAGTACACCCTGGACTGGTCGCCAGCCAATCACAGGGCAGACTTGAAATATGAAAAACATAATTTAATTAATAATTTAAATTTGTAATACAGATTAAGGCATTAAATATGAAGTATAAATATTTTGAAAATGGAATGGAACGATTGCTGGCAGAGTATTATTTTTAGCCTGCTATGTTTAGAATCAAAAGAAAAACAGTAATAAAATGAAGGAAATGAAATATTATTTAGAATATTTTTTTATTTAGAATATTTATGAAATATTACTTTTGAAGTAGAAAGTATTAGAATGCTAATATTTGATATTTTAGGCTCAATTTTAGAAAATAAAAAAATTAACAATAGAATAACATTCTTTTCTATTATCGTAAAAATTCCGACTTATAAAATTACAACTTTATTATCTTAAAAATACGACTTTATTTTATAAAATTTACTGTATTTTATAATATTCTGACTATATTCTCATAAAATTACAAACTTATTTTTGTAAAGTGACAACGTTTGAGAAAATAGTACCATTTTCTTGTCACAATTTTACTGTTATTCAACATTTTTGATGAGGAAATTAGGAAAAAAAAGAATAAATATTGTTAAAACTGTATTTTAGTGCAATAACATTGATGTTGCTCATTACTGCCCCTTGAGGAGCAAAGCGGTACCACAAGTGATATATATATATATATAGTATTGTTACCAGATCCAGGAAAAAGCTTGCAGCAGGTGTAGAACTCTTCAATCTCACCAAGACGGATGGTCAGAAGACCTTTCGGTTCCCCGTCACCCCCCCCCCCCCTTCCGCTAACTCCAGACACTTCAGGTCGAGGAGGTCTACGTCTGATCGCCGAAGGAGTCGGTGGAGATCAAAGTTTGCGGCGAAATAGGTGCTCCCGTGGCGGCGGCGCTGTCACAACAGGCTGGCAGCGCCGTGCCCAGACCTGCAAAGGCCAGGTGGGCGAAGGTTACCTAGAGTGTCGCATCCATCGGGCTGAGGCGGGGGTGAGGTTGGAGAATGCACATGTTCGGTCGCCGTGACAACAATGAGGAGGAGGATGCTCTGCGGATGTGTTCGCCGATGAAGGGACATGAGTGCCGCCTTCAAGCAACTGTTATATCTATATATACTTTACATGTATAGATATATACTATGTACGTATATATACATAGAGAGCTGCCGTATTTCCATATTAGGATAAAAATGTTGAAACAATAAACGACTCCGAGCTGCACGGTGGCCAAGTGGTTAGCGTGCAGACCTCACAGCAAGGAGACCCGAGTTCAATTCCACCCTCAGTTTTTGAGTTTTTTTCCAAGTACTCTGTTTTTTCCCCCACATTCCAAAAACATGCTAGGTTCATTGGCGACTAGCAAAACATGCCATGATTCCCGAGTGTTTAGCACAAGGGCCTCACAGCTAGGAGACTCAAGTTCGATTCCACACTCGGGCATTTCTGTGTGGAGTTTGCATGTTCTCCCCGTGCATGAGAGGGTTTTCTCCAGAGATTCCGGTTTCCTCCCACATTCCAAAAACATGCTAGGTTAATTGGCGACTAGCAAAACTAGCAAAACATTCTATGACTCCCGAGTGGTTAGCGCATAGGCCACACAGCTAGGAGAGCCAAGTTCGATTCCAGTTCGAATGGGCATCTCTGTGTGGAGTTTGCATGTGTGTGGGTTTTCTCCGGGTACTCCGGTTTCCTCCCACATTCCAAAAACATGCTAGGTTAATTAGCGACTCCAAATTGTCCATAGGTATGAATGTGAGTGTGAATGGTTGTTTGTCTATATGTGCCCTGTGATTGGCTGGCCACCATCCCAGGGTGTACCCCAGCCTCTGGGATAGGCTCCAGCATCCCCTGCGACTCTTGTGAGGATAAGCGGTAGAAAATGAATGAGTTCTCCTCCTATTTTTTGTGGAAGTGGTAACTTTTTGGCTTCTTATTTTGTCTTTCCCCACCCTTTGCCATCTCTGTGTGGAGTTTGCATGTTCTCCCCGTGCATGCGTGGGTTTTTTTTTCCCGGGTACTCCGGTTTCCTCCCACATTCCAAAAACATGCTAGGTTAATTAGCGACTCCAAATTGTCCATAGGTATGAATGTGAGTGTGAATGGTTGTTTGTCTATATGTGCCCTGTGATTGGCTGGCCACCATCCCAGGGTGTACCCCAGCCTCTGGGATAGGCTCCAGCATCCCCTGCGACTCTTGTGAGGATAAGCGGTAGAAAATGAATGAGTTCTCCTCCTATTTTTTGTGGAAGTGGTAACTTTTTGGCTTCTTATTTTGTCTTTCCCCACCCTTTGCCATCTCTGTGTGGAGTTTGCATGTTCTCCCCGTGCATGCGTGGGTTTTTTTTTCCCGGGTACTCCGGTTTCCTCCCACATTCCAAAAACATGCTAGGTTAATTAGCGACTCCAAATTGTCCATAGGTATGAATGTGAGTGTGAATGGTTGTTTGTCTATATGTGCCCTGTGATTGGCTGGCCACCATCCCAGGGTGTACCCCAGCCTCTGGGATAGGCTCCAGCATCCCCTGCGACTCTTGTGAGGATAAGCGGTAGAAAATGAATGAGTTCTCCTCCTATTTTTTGTGGAAGTGGTAACTTTTTGGCTTCTTATTTTGTCTTTCCCCACCCTTTGCCATCTCTGTGTGGAGTTTGCATGTTCTCCCCGTGCATGTGTGGGGTTTTTTTTCCCGGGTACTCCGGTTTCCTCCCACATTCCAAAAAAAACATGCTAGGTTAATTAGCGACTCCAAATTGTCCATAGATATGAATGTGAGTGTGAATGGTTGTTTGTCTACATGTGCCCTGTGATTGGCCGGCCACCATCCCAGGGTGTACCCCAGCCTCTCGCCTGAAGACAGCTGGGATAGGCTCCAGCACCCCACGCGACCCTCATGAGGATAAGCGGTCGAAAATGAATGAATGTTTTGAGTCTCAATATTCCAATATAACGCCATTATTGTATCGAACCCAGGTCTTCCCAACCTTATGACTGTGTGGCCTACATGCCATCCACTCGTCCACCGTGCGGCCCACCACTAAGCATAAGACATATGAATGAAAAATACACTAATTGTTATAAAAGTGTTTAGTCAACAATACACAGCCACGAAGTAGATACATCATGATGGTATGATATTGTATCATAATATCAAAATAGGTAATGATACTTCCATTAAAATCACCTGCTACAAATTTCCTACATTTCCCTCCTCATAGACATTCCCACTTTGTATAATTTGCTGTCTGATTTGTAAGAAACGAGACAAACCAAAGACTCTCCGACGTCTCATTTGAGGAATAATTGGGTTACTCGTCGGGTGGGAGAGGTCACGCTGCACATTAAAGCTTTAATACGTCCTCTTTATACGTCACGCATGAGTGGATATACATTGACAGTGTATAGATATATATGTGTGGGGGGGTGGTTAAATGTTCCACGGGTATCCTGGCGGAACAATTTGCATATCTCGGCTAAGGAAATTTCCCAGCATAATTGGTGCGGGATGATGAGTGTTCTTTGTTTTTGCTGACCCACATGTATTTCTCTGATGGATTTTTTTTTTGTTTTGTTCTGAAAAAAAAAAAAAAAAGTTGTCGTTTTTCTCACAAGGAAGTCACAAGAAGGTTAGATTACATAACAAAGCATTTCATTTTATTTAGTTTATTTATTTAGTTTTATTTAGTGCAGCCTAATATGGGCATGCACCGGGCCAATTAAGCTGGTTTCAAGAATGAGTGGGATGGCTACAGTGTCTCCCAAAAGGAAGCATTTTTTTTTTTGCATTGTCTGGGGCTGCATGAGTGCTGCTGTCACTGGGTGAGCTGTGGTTCATTGTAGGCATAAATTCCGACATGTACTGTGACATTGTGAAGTAGAAACCGGGCCGTTTTGTAACATAAGGAACCCAAACATACCACCAAGATATGGCCGAGTTCATCTCGTACAGACTTTTATCCCACCACAGAAAGAAAGGTGGAAAAAAAGGAAGCTTCCCCAGCCAAGAGGATCAAGGCCGGGCTAGATAACGTGGCCTTAGACAGGAAATGAAGAACGAAGGAGGAGTGCAAGGTGTCTCACATCCACCGGTGATGTTGATGATGGAGGAAAGGAAGGTTCCACACCCAAGAGGATTAAGGCACGGCTAGATAACGTGGCCTTAGAAAGGAAATGAGAAAGGAAGCAGGTGTGTAAGGTGTCTAACATCCATCGGTGATGTCATCATGGAGGAAAGGAAGGTTCCACACCCAAGAGGATTAAGGAAGTTCTACATAACGCGGCCTTAGAAAGGAAATGAGCAAGGAAGGAGGAGTGTGAGGGGTCTAACATCCACCGGTGATGTTGATAATGGAGGAAAGCAAGGTTCCACACCCAAGATGATTAAGGCACTGCTAGATAACGCTGCCTTAAAAAGAAAATGAGGAAGGAAGGAGTGCGAGGTGTCTTACCTCCACCGGTGATGTCATCATAGAGGAAAGGAAGGTTCCACACCCAAGAGGATTAAGGAAGTTCTATGTAACACTCCCAAAGGAAAGAAGGAAGGAGGAATGCGAGGTGTCTAACAACCACCGGTGATGTTGATAATGGAGGAAAGCAAGGTTCCACACCCAAGATGATTAAGGCACTGTTAAATAACGCAGCCTTAGAAAGAAAATGAGGAAGGAAGGAGGAGTGCAAAGTGTCTAACATCCACCGGTGATGTCATCATGGAGGAAAGGAAAGTTCCACACCCAAGATGGATTAAGGAAGGTCTACATAACACTCCCAAAGGAAAGAAGAACAAAGGAGTGCAAGGTGTCTAACATCCACCGGTGATGTTGATAATGGAGGAAAGCAAGGTTCCACACCCAAGATGATTAAGGCACTGTTAAATAACGCGGCCATAGAAAGAAAATGAGGAAGGAAGGAGGAGTGCGCGGTGTCTAACATCACCGGTGATGTCATCATGGAGGAAAGGAAGGTTCCACACCCAAGATGATTAAGGCATTGTTAGGTAACGCGGACTTAGAAAGGAAACGAGGAAGGAAGGAGGAGTGTGAGGTGTCTAAACATCCACCGGTGATGTTGATAATGGAAGAAAGGAAGGTTCCACACCCAAGAGGATTAAGGCAGTGCTAGATAATATGGCCTTGGACAGGAAATGAGGAAGCAAGGAGGAGTGTTAGGTGTCTAACATCCACCGGTGATGTCATCATGGAGGAAAGGAAGGTTCCACACCCAAGAGGATTAAGGCAGTGCTAGATAATATGGCCTTGGACAGGAAATGAGGAAGCAAGGAGGAGTGTTAGGTGTCTAACATCCACCGGTGATGTCATCATGGAGGAAAGGAAGGTTCCACACCCAAGAGGATAAAGGACATTCTACGTAACACTGCCAAAGGAAAGAAGGAAGGAGGCGTACAAGGTGTGTAACATCCACCAGCAATATCATCATAGCGGAGTCCACACCAAAGATGATTAAGGCAGTGCTAGATAACGCGGCTTTAGAAAGGAAATAACGAAGGAAGGAGGTGTGCAAGGTGTCTAACATCCACCGGTGATGTCATCATGGAGGAAAGGAAGGTTCCACACCCAAGATGATTAAGGCATTGTTAGATAACGCGGACTTAGAAAGGAAATGAGGAAGGAAGGAGGAGTGTGAGGTGTCTAAACATCCACCGGTGATGTTGATAATGGAAGAAAGGAAGGTTCCACACCCAAGATGATTAAGGCATTGTTAGATAACGCGGAGTTAGAAAGGAAACGAGGAAGGAAGGAGGAGTGTGAGGTGTCTAAACATCCACCGGTGATGTTGATAATGGAAGAAAGGAAGGTTCCACACCCAAGAGGATTAAGGCAGTGCTAGATAATATGGCCTTGGACAGGAAATGAGGAAGCAAGGAGGAGTGTTAGGTGTCTAACATCCACCGGTGATGTCATCATGGAGGAAAGGAAGGTTCCACACCCAAGAGGATAAAGGACATTCTACGTAACACTGCCAAAGGAAAGAAGGAAGGAGGCGTACAAGGTGTGTAACATCCACCAGCAATATCATCATAGCAAAGTCCACACCAAAGATGATTAAGGCAGTGCTAGATAACGCGGCTTTAGAAAGGAAATGACGAAGGAAGGAGGTGTGCAAGGTGTCTAACATCCACCGGTGATGTCATCATGGAGGAAAGGAAGGTTCCACACCCAAGATGATTAAGGCATTGTTAGATAACGCGGACTTAGAAAGGAAACGAGGAAGGAAGGAGGAGTGTGAGGTGTCTAAACATCCACCGGTGATGTTGATAATGGAAGAAAGGAAGGTTCCACACCCAAGATGATTAAGGCAGTGCTAGATAATATGGCCTTGGACAGGAAATGAGGAAGCAAGGAGGAGTGTTAGGTGTCTAACATCCACTGGTGATGTCATCATGGAGGAAAGGAAGGTTCCACACCCAAGAGGATTAAGGCAGTGCTAGATAATATGGCCTTGGACAGGAAATGAGGAAGCAAGGAGGAGTGTTAGGTGTCTAACATCCACCGGTGATGTCATCATGGAGGAAAGGAAGGTTCCACACCCAAGATGATTAAGGCATTGTTAGATAACGCGGACTTAGAAAGGAAACGAGGAAGGAAGGAGGAGTGTGAGGTGTCTAAACATCCACCGGTGATGTTGATAATGGAAGAAAGGAAGGTTCCACACCCAAGAGGATTAAGGCAGTGCTAGATAATATGGCCTTGGACAGGAAATGAGGAAGCAAGGAGGAGTGTTAGGTGTCTAACATCCACCGGTGATGTCATCATGGAGGAAAGGAAGGTTCCACACCCAAGAGGATAAAGGACATTCTACGTAACACTGCCAAAGGAAAGAAGGAAGGAGGCGTACAAGGTGTGTAACATCCACCAGCAATATCATCATAGCGGAGTCCACACCAAAGATGATTAAGGCAGTGCTAGATAACGCGGCTTTAGAAAGGAAATGACGAAGGAAGGAGGTGTGCAAGGTGTCTCACATCCACCGGTGATGTTGATGATGGAGGAAAGGAAGGTTCCACACCCAAGAGGATTAAGGCACGGCTAGATAACATGGCCTTAGAAAGGAAATGAGGAAGGAAGCAGGTGTGTGAGGTGTCTAACATCCATCGGTGATGTCATCATGGAGGAAAGGAAGGTTCCACACCCAAGAGGATTAAGGAAGTTCTACATAACGCGGCCTTAGAAAGGAAATGAGCAAGGAAGGAGGAGTGTGAGGTGTCTAACATCCACCGGTGATGTTGATAATGGAGGAAAGCAAGGTTCCACACCCAAGATGATTAAGGCACTGCTAGATAACGCTGCCTTAAAAAGAAAATGAGGAAGGAAGGAGGAGTGCAAGGTGTCTTACCTCCACCGGTGATGTCATCATAGAGGAAAGGAAGGTTCCACACCCAAGAGGATTAAGGAAGTTCTATGTAACACTCCCAAAGGAAAGAAGGAAGGAGGAATGCGAGGTGTCTAACAACCACCGGTGATGTTGATAATGGAGGAAAGCAAGGTCCACACCCAAGATGATTAAGGCACTGTTAAATAACGCAGCCTTAGAAAGAAAATGACGAAGGAAGGAGGAGTGCAAAGTGTCTAACATCCACCGGTGATGTCATCATGGAGGAAAGGAAAGTTCCACACCCAAGATGGATTAAGGAAGGTCTACATAACACTCCCAAAGGAAAGAAGAACAAAGGAGTGCAAGGTGTCTAACATCCACCGGTGATGTTGATAATGGAGGAAAGCAAGGTTCCACACCCAAGATGATTAAGGCACTGTTAAATAACGCGGCCATAGAAAGAAAATGAGGAAGGAAGGAGGAGTGCGCGGTGTCTAACATCACCGGTGATGTCATCATGGAGGAAAGGAAGGTTCCACACCCAAGATGATTAAGGCATTGTTAGGTAACGCGGACTTAGAAAGGAAACGAGGAAGGAAGGAGGAGTGTGAGGTGTCTAAACATCCACCGGTGATGTTGATAATGGAAGAAAGGAAGGTTCCACACCCAAGAGGATTAAGGCAGTGCTAGATAATATGGCCTTGGACAGGAAATGAGGAAGCAAGGAGGAGTGTTAGGTGTCTAACATCCACTGGTGATGTCATCATGGAGGAAAGAAAGGTTCCACACCCAAGATGATTAAGGAAGTTCTACATAACACTGCCAAAGGAAAGAAGGAAAGAGGAGTGCAATGTGTGCAACATCCACCGGTGATGTCATCATGGCGGAGTCCACACCCAAGAGGATTAAGTCAGCGCCGCATCACACTGCTTCCACGTTTGGAACGTTGTCACTTCCTTAGGAGAGGAGAAGCTCCCTGGCTGCGGAATGTCACAATCAATGAGCGGGGCTTTAATTGAGCCGTCACATGAAGGGGGGCGGGGCTGACACATGTGACGTCTTCGCACATCTGGCGTCTTTTTCTGGGCTTGAACTCATGAGTGGACATATAGAAGAAGAGGGCACCCTTCACATGACCTCCACGAAGTAGCTCTGGCCGGGGGCTACCTTAGATCCCACCCACCCCTCGCGGGAGCTCGCCGATTTGATTTTCCTCGTCAGCCGCAGAATGTGGGGGGGTGTGGGGGGGTATGCGGACAGTCATAACCTGATGGTATAACCCTACCCCTGTTAAGCCATCAGTCTTCTGACCCTTGTAATTAGCACACAAAGCCCAGGGATGGAAGAGCGCTCGCTCAATTGGTCCCTGGGAGACTCGGGTCTCAGCCTACACCAGATATTGCCGCATAGACACTATTTTCATGAAAGCCCAGCATAGATTTGTCTCCTGCCGGACGCAGCAAATATTTCATCCGGGGGGTACGGCGGCGGCGGCGGCGGGCGGCGGCTTAGAAGCTTGTTGGTGTTAGTGCGCCAAAAAAGTTACTTCCAGTCCTTGTGGGGATAATTCAAACACTTGGCTAGTTTACTTTGCGTCCTTGCATCGTTATAGGAGGAAATTGTCAAAAAGAATTGCGCACAATATTTTATTTATACTTCTTTCCAGCACCGTGAGCAAGCAGCATGTACTAATACTTCAACTATAATTGTAAGAAATATATATAGAGGCAAGATCAATAAAGTTAACATCTTATTAAAGCCGATATTGTGCCACTTTTGTCCACCAGGTGGTGGTAATGTGCATGACAACAGAAAAAGAAACCATCGTCCAAATGTCACAAATTGATTTATTTTTTATTAACCTGTATGTTTTTTTTACGCAGTTCTATTTCACAATTTTTTTTGCCCTTAACTGCTAATTTTTTTTAAATAATTTATCAAATTAAAAAATACATTGGAAATCTAATATTTTTATATTTTTTATTTTTTTATTTATATATAATATTTTCATGTAATAACATTTAATGTTAAATATAAACATTGAATGAGATTTTTGTGCCAAAATGTTCATTGTATGTAATTTTTATTACAGTATGAATAATCAATATTATAACTCATTTTAGATTAATTTTTTTAGTTTAATTTTTAATATTGATTATTTATCATTTAAGTCAAATGGGAAATGTGATCTTAATTCTGTTCAACATTTCATTTAATTGTATTAATTTCAGTTACTTAATGGCACTTAAATAAAATACAATTTTATTTATTAATTTATCAAATAAAAAGATATATTGGAAATGTAATATTTTCACATGTAATAACATTTAATTAATATGTTAATTATAAACATTGAATGAGATTTTTGTGCCAAAATGTTCATTGTATGTAATTTTTATTACAGTATGAATAATTAATATTATAAATCAAATTAAATACTCACATTTTAAATGTTTAAATTTTTAATATTAATTGTTTATAATTTACATAAAATGGGAAATGTGATCTTAATTATTTTTAACATTTTAATTTAATTGTATTAATTTCAGTTATTTAATGGCATTTTAAAAATTATTTAATTTGATGGTATTTTATGTAGCTACAGCTACATCTTTTTTTTTATAGAAATATTTCAATATGATTTTCTAGCATTTCATAACTTCCTGTGACCATGACTTGGGGCACCAAAAGCAGAGTTTCTCCTGGTCTCAACAACGACTGTTTTGATGTCTGCGGTCTAGTCGGCGATCCCATCTCTCACCGCTTTTTTCCCGTGAACAGCACAGGAAGTGTGTGTGTCAGGCAGGCAGGCAGGCAGCCAGGCAGCAGGAACTATCTTTACTTATTCATCAGGTTTTCAACCAGATTTCTCCCCGGATGATAAATGGCATCGGAACACCTAAGCTGAAGCCCTGGAGGTAAATAATGTAACAGGGTGGCAAACAAAAAAGAAGCCCCATGATGCATTGTGTGTTGGCTCAACGCCGAGCCACAGGTGTGCGTTGGAACTTCTTCCAGCTGCTTCTCTCCGCTAGTTGGGCAGAAAGCCGCCTGGTTGTAGACCATGCAGTTTCGGGATGAAAATAGTAGATAGTTTTAAAACAATAATCTCAAAATATTAGAGTCTGTTATATTAGAGGTGAAGTGTGTATGACATAACATTTGTCGATGATAATTTAATGTGATTGAGCTACGATATTTGTGTTGATTTAAAAATTTGACAGACTGGGCTGCACGGTGGAAAAGTGTTTAGTGCGCAGGTCACGCATCTAGGAAACCCGAGTTCGATTCCACCCTCGGCGATCTCTGTGTAGAGTTTGCATGTTCTTCCCATTCATCCGGTTTCCACATTCCAAAAACATGCTAGGTTAATTAGCGACTCCAAATTGTCCATAGGTATGAATGTGAGTGTGAATGGTTGTTTGTCTATATGTGCCCTGTGATTGGCTGGCCACCAGTCCAGGGTGTACCCCGCCTCTGCGCCTGAAGACAGCTGGGATAGGCTCCAGCACCCCACCACGACCCTTGTGAGCATAAGCAGTAGAAAATGAATAAATATAAGGTGTTTTGTGAGTGATGGGAAGAAAAGCTCTGACACACTATAAGTTTGTCTAAATGTGGGTGTACAGCTGGGATAGGCTCCAGCACCCCCCCCACAACCCTCGTGAAGATAAGCAGTAGAAAATGAATGAATATAAGGTGTTTTGTGAGTGATGGGAAGAAAAGCTCTGACACACTATAAGTTTGTCTAAATGTGGGTGTACAGCTGGGATAGGCTCCAGCACCCCCCCCACAACCCTCGTGAAGATAAGCAGTAGAAAATGAATGAATATAAGGTGTTTTGTGAGTGATGGGAAGAAAAGCTCTGACACACTTTTAGTTTGTCTAAATGTGGGTGTACAGCTGGGATAGGCTCCAGCACCCCCCCCCCACGACCCTCATGAGGATAAGCAGTAGAAAATGAATGAATATAAGGTGTTTTGTGAGTGATGGGAAGAAAAGCTCTGACACACTATAAGTTTGTCTAAATGTGGGTGTACAGCTGGGAAAATTAAAGAATTTTTTTTTTCAGTTTTTCTACTAATTCTGAGCTGTCAACCTGTGGTGACCAAGATGCGGCCCGGGGGCCATTTGCGGCACACAGCTCATTCTTTATTGGCCTGTGGCATATTCTTAAAACAGCACAAATGTAAAAAAAAAAAAAATAATAATAATAAATAATTTTTATTTAATGCAGACACTCACACTCGGAAACTTTGACATGATCATGGGAGGACGAAGGATTGAACCCTCAACCTTCAGGTTTGGGAGCCAACCACTCAAAATGGCACAAAAACACTTTTTCCCGATCCGAAAGCTGCTTTGAAGCACTCATTTTTGGGCAAAAAAATCGAATAAATAAAAATAAAAACCAGTTCCAACCCCCCCTCCGACCCCCCCGACCCCCCTACGCCCTGCAACCGCAGCTCTAATGCAGCAGGAGGAGGTGGACAGTCAGCTATTAAGGGTAAGCGAGGGCCTGGGGTCCACTTAAGTTTTACACTCCTACTCAGAGTATTCCTCACACACACACACACAGTCAGCCTCTTAACCTCCTGTTCCAGCTCCGTTCCGTCTGAACTCTTTTCTCAGCGCTGAGCCGAGCAGACTCAAGGAAACGCTTCATTTAAATGTACATAATTTGCTCTGGAAGGCTCACTCTCCGTCTCGCTGTTCCCCCGTGGCGCCGCCACACTAACAGCTCGGCAGAGACAGACGGATGGGAAGATTTTTTTTTTTTTTTTTTTTTTTAAATAAATCCAATGGCCCGGACATGAGGCCCGGCTGGTAAAAAGGCAAAAAAAAAAAAAAAAAAAAGGGGGGGGGGGGTGCAGGTACGGTGGACATTCGTCCCCTGGAGACTTTTAATGCCAACACCTGTTTCCATCTCGTGTGGCCGCCGCTGTTTATAGAGTGGAAATGTGGAAATGACACCGAGCGCCGCATCTGTGCACAGCGGATGTTTTTTTTTTTTTTTTTTTTTTTTTTTTAACCACCTGGATGACACCCCCCCGCTTGTAATTATAGCGCGCCCACACACTGATAATTAAACATGTTCATTTACAACACTTAGCGATCACGACATATCAAATAGTAAAACATAACATAAACTTCCAAAAAAAAAAAAAAATCTTTCGCCAATTCAAGGTCGTCTCGCAAGGGCGAGTCCCTCCCGGCAGATCCCGAGGCATTATAGTCTCTCCAACGTGTCCCGGGTCTTCCCCGAGGCTCGTATGGGTCAGACGTGGCTTGAACACATCACCAGGGGAGCGTCCTAAACCAGATGCCCGAGCCGTAACATTTACGGACAAAAAAAAAGCCACGGCGTTGTGGCGATTCGGTTTGGTGGATGCAGGATTGGGTTTGATGATGTGGTGTATCGGGGTTGGATGCAACCCAGGATGGACTTGACACATTTGCTGCGACGGCATCAAACATTCTCAAAGTGTGTTTTTTGTTTTTTTTTTTTAATCGATTTTAGCGGTGGTCGAAATTTCAAGTCGGTCTGACATTATGGGATGAAATAGCACCATAATTTGGCGTATTTGTCAGATAAATAACAACACAGGCAAACACAGCAGGGGTGCATGTTTTGATAAATTGTCGTCTCTTTTGTGTGCAGCAGTTCAGGAGTTAGAGGAGTTCCACCTTGTGTTTTTCTAAAAATGTTACCCAGTCAAAGGGGAGGCCAATTTGGTATTTTTTAGTCATTTTCATCATTGTTGTCATTTTAGAGCATTAACTTTTATGCAAAAATCCTACAAAATCCTCGACATGACTTTTTGTTTGCTTTTATACAGGTTTCACGCTTTAAAAGCGCACTTCAGATAAACGACAACTGATTTTTTGCCACTTTCTGACTAATTTTAGAGCATTAACTTTTGTGCAAAATCCTACAAAATTGTATAAGACTTTTTCCTATCTAAGATTTACCCTTTCAAAGCAGCTTTAAGACAAATATACTTCCGTTTAAGCCGCATGGTCTGAAAGTTTTTGCCACTTTCTGACAAATTTTACAGCATTAACTTTTGTGCAAAATCCTACAAAATTCTATAAGACTTTTTCTTTTCTCCTATCCAAGATTTACCCTTTCAAAGCAGCTTTAAGACAAATATACTTCCATGTAAGCCGCATGGTCTGAAAGTTTTTGTCATTTTCTGACAAATTTTACAGCATTAACTTTTGTGCAAAATCCTACAAAATTCTATAAGACTTTTTGCTATCTAAGATTTACCCTTTCAAAGCATCTTTAAGACAAATATACTTCCGTTTAAGCCGCACGGTCTGAAAGTTTTTGTCATTTTCTGACTAATTTTACAACCTTAACTTTTGTGAAAAATCTGACAAAATTTCACAAGACTTTTTATTTTCTCTTATCCAAGATTTACCCTTTCAAAGCAGCTTTAAGACAAATATACTTCCATGTAAGCCGCATGGTCTGAAAGTTTTTGTCATTTTCTGACAAATTTTACAGCATTAACTTTGGTGCAAAATCCTACAAAATTTTATAAGACTTTTTCATTTCTCCTATCTAAGATTTACCCTTTCAAAGCATCTTTAAGACAAATATACTTTCGTTTAGGCTTCATTGTCTGAAAGTTTTTGCCACTTTCTGACAAATTTTACAGCATTAACTTTTGTGCAAAATCCTACAAAATTGTATAAGACTTTTTCTTTTCTCCTATCTAAGATTTACCCTTTCCAAGCATCTTTAAGACAAATATACTTCCATGTAAGCCGCATGGTCTGAAAGTTTTTGCCACTTTCTGACTAATTTTACAACATTATCTTTTGTGCAAAATCCTACAAAATTGTATAAGACTTTTTCTTTTCTCCTATCTAAGATTTACCCTTTCCAAGCATCTTTAAGACAAATATACTTCCATGTAAGCCGCATGGTCTGAAAGTTTTTGTCATTTTCGGACAAATTTTACAGCATTAACTTTTGTGCAAAATCCTACAAAATTCTATAAGACTTTTTCATTTCTCCTATCTAAGATTTACCCTTTCAAAGCATCTTTAAGACAAATATACTTTCGTTTAGGCTGCATGGTCTGAAAGTTTTTGCCACTTTCTGACTAATTTTACAGCATTAACTTTGGTGCAAAATCCTACAAAATTTTATAAGACTTTTTATTTTTTCTTATCCAAGATTTACTCTTTCAAAGCATCTTTAAGACAAATGTACTTCCGTTTAGGCCACATGGCCTGAAGGTTTTTGCCTCTTTCTGACAAATTTTAGATCATTAACTTTTGTGCAAAATCCTACAAAATTCTATAAGACTTTTTATTTTCTCTTATCCAAGATTTACCCTATCAAAGCATCTTTAAGACAAATATACTTCCGTTTAGGCCGCATGGTCTGAAGGTTTTTGCCACTTTCTGACAAATTTTAGATCATTTAACTTTTGTGCAAAATCCTACAAAATTCTATAAGACTTTTTATTTTCTCTTATCCAAGATTTACCCTTTCAAAACATCTTTAAGACAAATATACTTCCATTTAAGCTGCAGGGTCCGACAGTTTTTGCCTATTTCTGACAAATTTTAGATCATTTAACTTTTGTGCAAAATCCTACAAAATTCTATAAGACTTTTTATTTTCTCTTATCCAAGATTTACTCTTTCAAAACATCTTTAAGACAAATATACTTCTGTTTCGGCTGCATAGTCTTAAAGTTTTTGCCTCTTTCTGACTAATCGTAGAGCATTAACTTTTGTGCAAAATCCTACAAAATTCTATAAGACTTTTTCTTTTCTCTTATCCAAGATTTACCCTTTGAAAATATCTTTAAGACAAATGTACTTCCGTTTAGGCTGCATAGCCTTAAAGTTTTTGCCACATTTCTAAAAATTTCAAAGCATTCTTTTTTGTGCAAAATCTTACAAAATTCTCATTAAAACAGAATAGTTACATGTATGTGTACACTGATCGCAATTTTTGTCCCAGACATAAATAGTTTTTTATAAATTTTTACGTGCCAAGAAATTCTCGACAAAATAGTCTTCAGATTTGTGTATTTTTATTTTCATTTTGATTACGCTGCCTTGAATTCGTAACGAATCTGTATGAATCTTATTGTATGTTCAGTAAAAACTCCAAGCTAGCTCCCAGAGTGAAAGTTGGAAAGAAAGTATCGGACTTTTCAGGTGGAGAGACGGATCACTGTGATGGGAAAGACAGGAAGGGAAATTGGAGGCAGCCAGTGAAAAGTGACTTTGGCCTTTGTCAAAGTCGACACTTGACCTTTGGTGTAGCGGGAGGTGATTGTGTTGCGCAAGTCGGAAAGTACGCGTGTGTGCGATACGTGCGGACGAATACTTTGGGGGATTTATGCGGGCGCCTTAACTCGTATTAGGAGCTGGGATGGCGGAGCTTTTGAGTGTTTGTTCTCATTTGAGTCTTCTGTCCCACAACAATGGCGGCAGTTCCTAACGCTGCAATGGACTCTTATTATGTCCTCTTAATGAGGACGCCAGTGACCATATATTCATTTTCTTCTTCGTACATTTTCTTTTAGTAATATCATGATTTTATTCCTATCATACTTTGACAAACCTTACATTAAGAAAAATAAAAATTTTATTTTGTTTTGTTTTTCTCATAATATTCACACAAATTTCTTAATCTTTATGCTACTAAAATACTTTTTTTTCAAATTTAAGTTTATTCTTGTAAAAGTCGGACTGCTTGAAATTTTTCTTTACATATTTTGACTTTATTCTTCAAAAATTGCAGCAATTTTATACCAACTATTACAATTTAAAATTTTTCATCTCATAACTCTGACTTTATTAGAATTTTAATAATAATTATTATTATTAGTTTATTATTATTATTGTTGTTGTTATTATTATTGTTATTGTTATGATTATTTTTATTATTGTTGTTGCTGTTATTATTATTATTATTATTATGCCCATAATATTTTAACTTAATTGAAACCAAATTTGACTTTTTTCTTTTATATTTCATGAATTATTTTCTTTAATATTTCAACTTTATGCTACTAAAATATTTGTTGTTATTATTATTGTTATTGTTATGATTATTTTTATTATTGTTGTTGCTGTTATTATTATTATTATTATTATTATTATTATTATTATTATTATTATGCCCATAATATTTTAACTTAATTGAAACCAAATTTGACTTTTTTCTTTTATATTTCATGAATTATTTTCTTTAATATTTCAACTTTATGCTACTAAAATATTTTAATATTATGACAGTATTGTCATAAAATTACTGGCTTTTCTTTTTACATGACAACGTTTTCACCAACTATTTTGACTTTATTATTGTTATTGTTATTGTTATTATTAATTATTATTATTATTATTATGCTCATAATATTTTGACTTAATTGAAACCAAATTTGACTTTTTTCTTTTATTTTTCACAAATTATTTTCTTTAATATTTCAACTTTATGCTACTAAAATATTATATTTAATATTATGACAGTATTGTCAAAAAAATACTGGCTTTTCTTTTTACATGACAACTTTTTCACTGACTATTTTGACTTTATTATTATTGTTATTATTTTTATTATTTCTTATTATTATTGTTATTATTATCATTATTATTATTAATATTATTACTATTATTAGTAGTATTATTATGCTCATAATATTTTGACTTAATTGAAACCAAATTTGACTTTTTTCTTTTATTTTTCACAAATTATTTTCTTTAATATTTCAACATTATGCTAGTAAAATATTTTTAATATTATGACAGTATTGTCAAAAAATTACTGGCTTTTCTGTTTACGTGACAACTTTTTCACCGACTATTTTGACTTTCTCGTAGAATTACTGCTGATGGATTTTTGTTTTGTTTTCTTCTGCTGTGGGCCAATAAACATAAACAAGTCAGTCCCAAGCAGCAAATGTGCCGCACTTTGGACACCCGTGGTGTGACTTACGGCTGTGCAAATGTAGCGGACCTTGGATTGAGCCCAAGGTGGAACGTGGATTTGGCAGAAGAACTAGAAATGCAACGCGGGTCATTAGCATTAAAGCTACAGACACACAAAACATTGTGTTCCAAGTAGGGCTTACCCAAATCCCGTCTAAGCTGTTTAAATTCCATCTGTAAATCTCGATGGTGGCGCCCGCTGAGATGTTGTTAAAACGTTCGATAGCGTCCATCTTCTTCTTCTTTCCGGCGCAACTTTCACTCTCAATTTAGCTTCAGCAAATTATCTGGCCTTTTCCGGCCCGTGGCCGAGCTCCAGTCTTTGCCAAACTTTTCCCCGGGCTGTCATGGCAACAACGTGACACTGTGACATTTTCAGCCGGGCGCGTTCATCACCTCGCGCCCACCGCGCTGCTGCGCTCACCTTTGACATTTTAGGGGGAAAAGGGAACGTGGGGCGTCGTTGGCGCCAGAAGCCACTCTGGCTCCGGCGCCTCTCCTGGCACCACTTGGGTGTGTTTGTTGGAATGAACGGAGCATGTTGCTACGCACATACATGATCAGTCATGTGGTCCCCACCGGGATTTCATGTGCTGCATGGGAAGTGATCCATTATGGATTAAGCATTAAAAGTGACAATGCTTATTAATAAATCATAACATTATATATGTCACTTTGAGTGCTTGTGTAAAAATTAATGTGTGTTTTTTCAGGCACGTTTTTACGCCTGCAGCCGAGTAATTGAAAATGGAATAAAAGAGCGAAGTTGCGTTTGTGGGCTCCTGGCCTAATTTGGCAGATGGCTGACTGAACGTCTCCATGGAGCCACTTCCTCCTCCTCCTCCTCCTCCTCCTCCTCCTCTCCTGATGTGTGCGCGTTTAACGACAAAGACTCCTCAAAGCGTGCTCCTCCTAACGATTTGTGGTTAGATGAGGAGATGAGGATCAGCGCAGGAAGCTCATGTTGGCTCTTTTTTTTTTTTTTTTTATTGATGTTTTGTTTCCTCTTCGGTCTTTGCTCCGCTTCACCTCGCTCGTCGCTCATCGCTTCCTGTTCCTGTTCCCAGCCTGTCAGCAGGTTAATGAATTCACTTTACAACTTTCACCCCCGGCTAATTGTTATTGTGTGTGTGTGTTACTTGAGGCCACATATATGGTTCCGATAAAACCTACGACCCTACTAGGAACCCCAGTCAGTTGAACTCCATCACTACATCCTATTTCGTTAACAGTTACTATAATTAGATGTTATTTGGGATGGTTCTAAGTAGCGTATTGTCATATCTAATTCTTCAATTTGACAAATTTATTACAGTTTTTGTTCAAAAGTTGATAAATGAATAATAATGAAAATAATAAAATAAAACATAATAAAATAAAATAATAGTAATAACACTACATGACAATGAAAAGCTGGTCATTATGTTGTCGCTAAAGCTGGAAGGCAAACAGCCCATAATATACTCACTTGTCTGAATAAAAACTTGAGTAAATTATGTATTGATATCGAAAAAAAAACATGTGGTGTCCAATCATCATGACTGTTATCACTCGCATATATTTTGGTGAGTGCAAGGTTTTATTATTATTATTATTTTTCATGAACTTAAGTCATCTTTTTTATGATTCGGCGGTGACGGAACACTCCAAAACATGTGGTGTCCAATCATCATGACTGTTATCACTCGCATATATTTTGGTGAGTGCAAGGTTTTATTATTATTATTTTTCATGAACTTAAGTCATCTTTTTTATGATGTGGAGGTGACGGAACACTCCAAAACATGTGGTGTCCAATCATCATGACCGTTATCACTCACATATATTTTGGCCATTGTTTTTCATGAACTTAAGTCAACTTTTTTATGATGTAGCAGTCATATAACACGCCAAAAATTACGTTTGGAGTCCCTTTTCTGCTACAGAGATGATATTGATGAAGTACAGGAGCTTTGTAAATACAATAACAATCATTACCTTTCGTGTCCACTGCCATCACTCGCGTTAATTAGCATGCCCGGAGCCTTGAATCCCTTCTGTTCTGCAAAGCAAGAAGCTAGTCTATATAAAAATGAGGCCAAATTACTCCAAGGGAATAAAACCTTGAGTAAATTATGTATTGAAATCGAAAAAAAATCATGTGGTGTCCAATCATCATGACTGTTATCACTCACATATATTTTGGTGAGTGCAAGGTTTTATTTGCAAATGTTTTTCATGAACTTAAGTCATCTTTTTTATGATTCGGCGGTGACGGAACACTCCAAAACATGTGGTGTCCAATCATCATGACCGTTATCACTCACATATATTTTGGCCATTGTTTTTCATGAACTTAAGTCATCTTTTTTTATGATGTGCTGGTGATAGAAGACACCAAAAATGTAGTTTGGAGTCCCTTGTCTGCTATGATATGATGATATTGATGAAGTACAGGAGCTTTGTAAATACAATAACAATCATTACCTTTCGTGTCTACTGCCATCACTCGCGTTAATTAGCATGCCCGGAGCCTTGAATCCCTTCTGTTCTGCAAAGCAAGAAGCTAGGCTATATAAAAATGAGGCCAAATTACTCCAAGGGAATAAAACCTTGAGTAAATTATGTATTGATATCGGAAAAAAAACATGTGGTGTCCAATCATCATGACTGTTATCACTCACATATATTTTGGTGAGTGCAAGGTTTTATTTGCAAATGTTTTTCATGAACTTAAGTCATCTTTTTTATGATTCGGTGGTGACGGAACACTCCAAAACATGTGGTGTCCAATCATCATGACCGTTATCACTCACATATATTTTGGCCATTGTTTTTTATGAACTTAAGTCATCTTTTTTATGATGTGGCGGTGATAGAAGACGCCAAAAATTAAGTTTGGAGTCCCTTGTCTACTATGATATGATGATATTGATGAAGTACAGTAGCTTTGTAAATACAATAACAATCATTACCTTTCGTGTCCACTGCCATCACTCGCGTTAATTAGCATGCCCGGAGCCTTGAATCCCTTCTGTTCTGCAAAGCAAGAAGCTAGTCTATATAAAAATGAGGCCAAATTACTCCAAGGGAATAAAACCTTGAGTAAATTATGTATTGAAATAAAAAAAAAATCATGTGGTGTCCAATCATCATGACTGTTATCACTCACATATATTTTGGTGAGTGCAAGGTTTTATTTGCAAATGTTTTTCATGAACTTAAGTCATCTTTTTTATGATTCGGCGGTGACGGAACACTCCAAAACATGTGGTGTCCAATCATCATGACCGTTATCACTCACATATATTTTGGCCATTGTTTTTTATGAACTTAAGTCATCTTTTTTATGATGTGGCGGTGATAGAAGACGCCAAAAATTAAGTTTGGAGTCCCTTGTCTACTATGATATGATGATATTGATGAAGTACAGTAGCTTTGTAAATACAATAACAATCATTACCTTTCGTGTCCACTGCCATCACTCGCGTTAATTAGCATGGGTGGAGCCTTGAATCCCTTCTGTTCTGCAAAGCAAGAAGCTAGGCTATATAAAAATGAGGCCAAATTACTCCAAGGGAATAAAACCTTGAGTAAATTATGTATTGATATCGTAAAAAAAACATGTGGTGTCCAATCATCATGACTGTTATCACTCACATATATTTTGGCCATTGTTTTTCCTGAACTTAAGTCATCTTTTTTATGATGTGGAGGTGACGGAACACGTCAAAAAATAAATTTTGGAGTCCCTTGTCTGGGTTTTTAGGTCTGGAGAACATGCCAGATTTTTTTCATCTATCGGCATCTTTATCCAGACAAATGTGTGTTCATCATTGACGTCCATGTGGAACCACCAGTGGAGCCCTCCTCCATGCCCACCCGTGGATCCCTCCCCTGCCCCGAGCAGGTGACACAAGGCGGGATGACGATCACCAGCGGGAGCACGCTAGCTAAATTTGGACACTTCTTACACGTTTGCATGCAGGCTGATAAGAACATTTTATTTAGATTTTTGTCTCCCGTTTGTCGCAATCGAGACAATTTCTTTCTTAGCAGTTCATCACGTCGGTCTTCAGTATCATAAAATCCTTGGAATCGAATGTACTGAGATGTGAGAAATATTGTCTGCAGTCTGAGTTAGTTAGCACGAGCTCGACTACCTCCCACAGCTCTAACCGGTAGGGTCATCTCACAGATGAAGGCAGCAAATAACTTCCATTGCTGCAAGTTTCACATGCACTCAACAACCCTTGACATCAAGAAGTACATCTATTTAATATAATTGCATTTATTTATTATGATATGGAGGACATGCCAAAACATCAAATACTTTAATAGGCAATTTTTTCTGATGATTTTGATTCAAAGTTTGGCCTTAGAACCAAACGGTAGGGGACCTATTATGTTCATTTTTCAACCCTTTGTATTGAGTCGTGTTCTCCTATAGAGCAGCTACACGCAATAACCCGCACAGGAAAAGTTTTAGATCTTCCAGAATCTGCACCTATTCACCGATTTGATTTCGATTCAAAGTTTAGCCTTAGAACCAAACGGTAGGCAAAACTGGTACTTGAGCGGCCAATGACTGGGTGATCAAACCTACCAATCACTGGTGCTGGGGCCGATTATTTTGTGTTCCTCTTAACAGGACAACCAGTTTGGTTTGGACAACCAATTGTAGACCGGCCAATGACTGCAAGTTGATATTTTTTGATATTTTACATTATATACCTAAAACGGACCTATTATGATCATTTTTCAACCCTTTGTATTGAGTCGTGGTCTCCTATAGAGCAGCTACACACAATAACCAGCACAGAAAATGTTTTAGATCTTCCAGAATCGGCACCTATTCACCTATTTGATTTTGATTCAAAGTTTAGCCTTAGAACCAAACGGTAGGCAAAACTGGTACTTGAGCGGCCAATGACTGGGTGATCAAACCTGCCGATCACCGGTGCTGGGGTCGATTATTTTGTGTTCCTGTTAACAGGACAACTGGTTTGGTTTGGACAACCAATTGTAGACCGGCCAATAACTGTATGGAAACAAGGTCATTATAAATCCAATAAAATCATGGTGTCCTAAAAAAATGAAAGTTGATATTTTTTGATATTTTACATTATATATCTAAAACGGACCTATTATGATCATTTTTCAACCCTTTGTATTGAGTCGTGGTCTCCTATAGAGCAGCTACACGCAATAACCCACACAGAAAAAGTTTTAGATCTTCCAGAATCTGCACCTATTCACCTATTTGATTTTGATTCAAAGTTTAGCCTTAGAACCAAACGGTAGGCAAAACTGGTACTTGAGCGGCCAATGACTGGGTGATCAAACCTACCAATCACTGGTGCTGGGGCCGATTATTTTGTGTTCCTCTTAACAGGACAACCAGTTTGGTTTGGACAACCAATTGTAGACCGGCCAATGACTGCAAGTTGATATTTTTTGATATTTTACATTATATACCTAAAACGGACCTATTATGATCATTTTTCAACCCTTTGTATTGAGTCGTGGTCTCCTATAGAGCAGCTACACACAATAACCAACACAGAAAATGTTTTAGATCTTACAGAATCGGCACCTATTCACCTATTTGATTTTGATTCAAAGTTTAGCCTTAGAACCAAACGGTAGGCAAAACTGGTACTTGAGCGGCCAATGACCGGGTGATCAAACCTGCCGATCGCCTGTGCTGGGGCCGATTATTTTGGTTGGTTGCATTGTAGACCGGCCAATGACTGTATGGAAGCAAGGTCCTGAAAAATGAAAGTTGACATTTTGCATTATATATCTAAAGCGGACCTATTATGTTAATGTTGTGGTCTTCTATAGAGCAGCTACACGCAATAACCCGCACAGAAAATGTTTTAGATCTTCCAGAATCTGCACCTATTCACCTATTTGATTTGTGCTTCCTGCCCCAAAGGGTCTGTTTTGATTTATTCCACTCACAGCCCCCCTCTGGGCCTGCCCACTACGGTGTGTTTCTTAACTATGAACCATATAAGGAATACCACTCTGTGACATCACAAAGGGACCGGTTTTACCACGCCTTTTGAAACCGAGCCTTTTGAGTCACGGTAATGATACCTGTAATGGTTGATTAGTGGACTGCGCCACTGTGAACGGGCGACTAAGTGATGGAACCCGAAGGTGAGCATCGCTGCCTAATGCACGCAGAAAGGTCTAAAAAAGATGATGGATGCTTTTCTTACGTCGTCGTCATTTCCACATTAGTGATAGCGATGCCTAGCATCGGAGGAATGCTTTTATTTCTTAAAAATACTGTCAGCCTCTTTGCCCTATTAGGAGTCTGTTTCCTCGTCGGGGAGACGTAAAAGGTCACTAATGCACTCGGTGAAGGAGAAAAAGCCGCACTGGATGTTTGTTTGGCTGTTTATCTTTCCAAACAGACACTTCTCCAGAGATGCGGTGCTGCAATGTGAGAATAACGCGGTGCTATGTACAGTATGTGTGTGTTTTTGTTTTTGTTTTTTCTTTTCAAACTGCGAGGGAGGAAGTGAGAAACACTTAATCCATCGCATGCTGTTCGTGTCCACAGCTTATAAGCTCGGCGCCACTGGAGCAGAGATACATGGAGAGTTAAAGTCGCAGGTGAGAGGTTGTTGATGCTGCGTTGTTGTTGGATTACAAGGTGGGGAGGGGTCATGTGACCTGGCGTCTTTGAAGCATTTATGTTGATGTCGGGTTGAACCGGAATCCTAAAGAATTGTAGTCCATGTTTGTGTGTATTTGTTTACATTTCATAATGGCCTCCATAATGGAATTAAAAAAATTACTGTGGCTGCACGGTGGTCAAGTGGTTAGCGTGCAGGCCTTGCAGCTCGGAGACCCGAGTTCAATTCCACTCTCGGTCATCTCTGTGTGGAGTTTGCATATTCTCCCCGTGCACGCGTGGGTTTTCTACGGGTACTCCGGTTTCCGGTTGTTTGTCGATATGTGCCCTGTGATTGGCTGGCCACCAGTCCAGGGTGTACCCCGCCTCTCGCCCGAAGACAGCTGGGATAGGCTCCAGCACCCTCCGCGACCCTGATGAGCGGATAAGCGGTAGAAAATTAATGAATGAGTTTGTTATTGCGCTTCTGTTTTTGACTTTTTATGACTTTTCCCCAAGTGAGTCGGAGCTTTTCTTCTTGTCACTCTCACACACACACACACAACGCCTGGGAATTGAGAAACCCAGTGGGGGGGGTAATGAGTCAAATAATGAGTCAAAGAAAGGCTTTGAATGAAATTTTACTTGGTAATAAATAATGCACGGTGGTCGAGTGTTTAGCGCAGACCTCACAGCTAGTAGACCCGAGTTCAATCCCACGCTCGGCCATCTCTGTGTGGAGTTTGCATATTCTCCCTGTGCATGCGTGGGTTTCCTCCCACCTTCCAAAAACATGCTAGGTTAATTAGCGACTCCAAATTGTCCATAGGTATGAATGTGAGTGTGAATGGTTGTTTGACTATATGTGCCCTGTGATTGGCTGGCCACCAGTCCAGCCCGAAGACAGCTGGCATAGGCTCCAGCAACCCTCGTGAGGAAAAGCAGTAGAAAATGAATGAATGAAAGTTGCCCTGCACTAGTGGTTAGCGCACAGGCCTCACAGCTAGGAGACCCGAGTTCGATTCCACCCTCGGGCTATCTCTGTGTGGGTTTTCTCCGGGTATTCCGGTTTCCTCCCACATTCCAAAAAAACATGCTAGGTTAATTAGCGACTCCAAATTGTCCATAGGTATGAATGTGAGTGTGAATGGTTGTTTGACTATATGTGCCCTGTGATTGGCTGGCCACCAGTCCAGCCCGAAGACAGCTGGCATAGGCTCCAGCAACCCTCGTGAGGAAAAGCAGTAGAAAATGAATGAATGAAAGTTGCCTTGCACTAGTGGTTAGCGCACAGGCCTCACAGCTAGGAGACCCGAGTTCGATTCCACCCTCGGGCTATCTCTGTGTGGGTTTTCTCCGGGTATTCCGGTTTCCTCCCACATTCCAAAAAAACATGCTAGGTTAATTAGCGACTCCAAATTGTCCATAGAATGTAAAAGTGAGTGTGAATGGTTGTTTGTCTATATGTGCCCTGTGATTGGCTGGCCACCAGTCCAGCTGGGATAGACTCCAGCACCCCCCGCGACTCTTGTCGCTCATTATTGGCAGATTGTGACGCATCCAGTCTCTTCTGCTTGACTCGTATAGTGTTTGTTGTGTACCCAATGCCAGTATTTTACCTTCCAGTCTCAACAACTCTGCTGTGAACCAGATGAAGTTGTTGTTAAATTTACATCCCGACTACAAGTGTGGCCTTTGCGTGCAGCCGCCACCTCGGATTGTGATGCGTTTAAGTAATTAAGAGTGTATTTTGGGTGCGTCCTGTGGGCAGAAAGGCTAGCGGTCCTTAGCTGGCCTCGCTCGAACGCAACGATATGGCGATACTGCAGCAAAGCCGACGTCACATCCCATTCCTGGCACTCCTGAAGAATTGTCCAGTCCTTGACACTTGTCCAATCCAAGCTGCTCCCGCTTCACGCCAGCTAATCTCTCTTGACGCATCACACCGCCCCGCCAAGAGAGAGAGAGGGGGGGGGGGGCTCCTCGCTTTTCTGCCCCCCCAAATGGTCGCCAGTCCGTCTTCCTTATATCCCACCAACGCATCCAAGCCTTCTCCATTACTTCCCTCCATGGCTTTGTCTTGTCTTTCCATCCGTCTTTGTCAGCCCGGATTTGACTCCTCTTCTATCTCCCCCCGTCCTCGCTCGTCGTGGCTTGATGAGAATCTGCGAAGACGACGGCGCGATTGTTGAGTGAGCGATAGCCGCCGTTTCCTCGAGGGCCCCGCCGTGGTTGCAGAAAGGCGAGCGTTGCTAAACTTGGATGGCGTCTGTCTCGGAGCGCACCTTTTTTGCACATCAAGTGGAGCTCACTTAGAGAGCCCGAGGAGGTGGGGTGGGGGGGGGGATAAACACCAACGCCTTGACTTTTTGGAATCTTTTTTTTTTTTGTTGTTTTTGGCTTGCATAAACAGACCGTTGTTATTTTAAACAGCAACTTTATTTCACGCGCCATTGTTTACACTCGCTTCCGAGATCCTCCACATTTTTTCCTAATTGGTCTTTTTGGAAAACTAGGATTCCCAAGAGAGCACCCACTCAAAATTATGCACTTGCCTTGTCATTGTACATACAGTGTTGAATGATAGGAAGGGAATGGAGTGAGGTTCCCCGAGCTAGAGGCGCATCAATACATCTGCATTCCTTTAGTGTCTGCACCTTTTGCATGTTGACTTCCTCATGTATCCCAACATCAGTCCGCCTGTTACGTTTGAAAGTATGGATTTTTTTTTTTTTAGCTCAGAACCTCATGTTTTTTTTAGCCTTTCTGTTAATTTTATACAAGCAGCACCTTCACATCATTTTCTCCTAATTGGTCTACTTTGGGATACAAGGATTCCCGAGAGATGAAAAATGTAATCATATGCACTTGCTTAGTCATAATGCATACAGAGAAAACGGCAAGTGAATGGAGTGAGGTTCCCCGAGCTAGAGGCGCATCAATACATCTGCATTCCTTTAGTGTCTGCACCTTTTGCATGTCGACTTCCTCATGTATCCCAACATCAGTCCGCCTGTTACGTTTGAAAGTATGGATTTTTTTTTAGCTCAGAACCTCATGTTTTTTTAACATTTCTGTTATGTTGATGTGCTCTTATATCATATATATATATATATATGTATATATCTTATATCTGAATAATCGGTGGATTTGAACGAGTGGAAGATTTTAGCTCTGAGCCTCATGTTCTGTTCATTTCACATGTTGATGTGCTCTTATGTCTTATATATGTATATATCTTATATCTTAATAATCGGTGGATTTGAACGAGTGGAAGATTTTAGCTCTGAGCCTCATGTTCTGTTCATTTCACACGTTGATGTGCTCTTATATCTTAATATATATATATATGTATATATATATTAATAATTGGTGGATTTGAACGAGTGGAGGATTTTAGCTCTGAGCCTCATGTTCTGTTCATTTCACATGTTGATGTGCTCTTATGTCTTATATATGTATATATCTTATATCTTAATAATCGGTGGATTTGAACGAGTGGAAGATTTTAGCTCTGAGCCTCATGTTCTGTTCATTTCACACGTTGATGTGCTCTTATATCTTAATATATATATATATATATATATATATTAATAATTGGTGGATTTGAACGAGTGGAGGATTTTAGCTCTGAGCCTCATGTTCTGTTCATTTCACATGTTGATGTGCTCTTATGTCTTATACGTATATATATATATATATCTTATATCTTAATAATCAGTGGATTTGAACGAGTGGAAGATTTTAGCTCTGAGCCTCATGTTCTGTTCATTTCACATGTTGATGTGCTCTTATGTCTTATATATATATATCTTATATCTTAATAATCAGTGGATTTGAACGAGTGGAAGATTTTAGCTCTGAGCCTCATGTTCTGTTCATTTCACACATTGATGTGCTCTTATGTCTTATATATATATATATATATCTTATATCTTAATAATCGGTGGATTTGAACGAGGGGAGGATTTTAGCTCTGAGCCTCATGTTCTGTTCATTTCACATGTTGATGTGCTCTTATGTCTTATACGTATATGTATATATCTTATATCTTAATAATCGGTGGATTTGAACGACTGGAAGATTTTAGCTCTGAGCCTCATGTTCTGTTCATTTCGCACGATGACATGCTCTTATGTCTTAATATATATATATGTATATATATTAATAATTGGTGGATTTGAACGAGTCGAGGATTTTAGCTCTGAGCCTCATGTTCTGTTCATTTCACACGTTGATGTGCTCTTATATCTTAATATATATATATATATATATATATATATATTAATAATTGGTGGATTTTAACGAGTGGAGGATTTTAGCTCTGAGCCTCATGTTCTGTTCATTTCACATGTTGATGTGCTCTTATGTCTTATATATATATCTTATATCTTAATAATCGGTGGATTTGAACGAGGGGAGGATTTTAGCTCTGAGCCTCATGTTCTGTTCATTTCATACAAACAGACCATTGCTATTTTAAACAGCTTTATTTCAAGTGGCATTGTTTGCACTCCCATCCCAGATTCTCCACAGATCATTTTATCCTAATTGGCCTATTTGGGATACAAGTATTCCGGAGAGACCACCCACTCGAAAAAAAAAAAAAAAAAAAATTCCCATTTATTATTTAAATGGATTCAACAATTCCAAAAGATAGGCTAGACAAACTTGTCGGAATTGGTTTATACAAGCTCATCATATCTATAACGGCTCTGCAGGCCCCACACGGAGCTAAATAAAATATCCACTCTGGAGGGGGGGGGGGGACCATGTAGCTATGGCACACCACATGCTAGCATGCACACACTCCTTTGGGGTGGGGGGGGCGGGGTGGTCGGGAGGTGTGTGCACACTGTTCACACACACACATACACACACACACACACACACGTGTGTGCAGTCCGCCCAATCATCCTAAGGCGAGCGGTCGGGCTGCCATGTTGAGTAAATATTAACACGATTGTGCAGCTAATGAATGAATGGAGGACAATCAGTGATGCTGAAGAGACGCCGCGGTCGTCGTTGTCGTTTTTTTTTTTCTCCTTCGGTTTGCTCTTTGCTACCGTTTGCTTGTGCTGAAGATCGATATAGAAGTACGACATGGAGGAGATACTTTGAACCCCAGCAGGATGTGGCGTGATGGACAGCTACTGGAAGGGTATTGATGGTTGGGAGGGAGGGGCGTTGCTGAATGCTGTTGTCCAATCAGCTCGTCTGCATCACAAATAACATCTCGGAGGGTATGTTCACAACGGGGAACAAGGATTTTTTTTTTTTTTCGAGAAATTTGTGCGGAATAGTATGCATTTCTACTAAATTAAAAAAAGACAAGGTAAAAGTAAGGTAAAATTTCACGCAACAACACAACGTTTTTTAGTCCACACTGTGGAAAGAAGGTGTGACAGTCCACAATTGGACGAGAGCTTCCGACACATTGGCGCAGCCGCCCCCCCCCCACCTCAAAAAAATCCCCGTGCCACCCTCCAAAGTGCCAGTGTGTCCAGGCCTCGGCCGCAGCGCCCGGAGGTCTCCATGATGTTGATGATGATGATGGAGATAAGAAGAAAATGTGAGGGATTTTTTTTTGGGGGGGGGGACTTAGAAGACCGTTGAACACACATCCTCTCCACCCCACGGCTCGTTTCGTTTCAGTCAGTGACCGTTTGACGTCACGCACGCGCGTTCCTCAGTCCGCGTAGAGGATGAAACCCGAGAAGGTGCTGTATTTGTTGTTGTTGCCGCCGTGCGCTTTGCCGCCGTCCAGCTTGATGTAGACCTCGTCCCCAGCGTCCAAGTGGAGGATGACGCTGTTGGAGGCGTAGTCGTAGTTCTGGTCCGCGTCCTGGGCGATGGCGCTGGCCCGAACCTGAGAGGACGAGCAGAGGAAATGACATAATAGGGCTTTCCTAGCATTCATTCATTCATTCATTCAGATTTTCTTCCAGAATCTGCACCTATTCATTGGTTTGTTTAATTCATTCATTTTCTACCGCTTATCCTCACAAGCGTTGCAGAGGGTGCTGGAGCCTATCCCAGCTGTCTTCAGGCAGAGAGGCTGGGGTACACCCTGGGACTGGTGGCCAGCCAATCACAGGGCACATATAGACAAACAACCATTCACACTCACATTCATACCTATGGACAATTTGGAGTCGCTAATTAACCTAGCATGTTTTTGGAATGTGGGAGGAAACCGGAGTACCCGGAGAAAACCATAACAAAACTTGACACAAGAAATAATTTAGCTAAAAATATATATCATACAAAATATGCATCATACAAAAAGTACATTAAGATATAATAATAATAATAATAATAAGTATGTCAAAGAAAAATAAAATTAGGCCTCACAGCTTGGAGACCCGAGTTCAATTCCATCTCTGTTCTTCCCGTGTATGCGTGGGTTTTTTGTCCGGGTACTCCGGTTTCCTCCCACATTTTTCCAAAAAACATGCTAGGTTAATTAGCGACTCCAAATTGTCCATAGGTATGAATGTGAGTGTGAATGGTTGTTTGTCTATATGTGCTCTGTGATTGGCTGGCCACTCGTCCAACCCGAAGACAGCTGGGATAGGCTCCAGCACCCCCCACGAACATTGTGAGGATAAGTGGTAGAAAATGAATGAATGAATAACTATATTGGCTGCATGGTGGTCGAGTGGTTAGCGCTCAGGCCTCACAGCCTGGAGACCCAAGTTCGATTCCACCCTCGGCCGTTTGTGGGTGGAGTTTGCATGTTCTCCCCGTGCATGCGTGGGTTTTCTCCGGGTACTCCGGTTTTCTCCCACATTTTTCCAAAAACATGCTAGGTTAATTAGCGACTCCAAATTGTCCATAGGTATGAATGTGAGTGTGAATGGTTGTTTGTCTATATGTGCCCTGTGATTGGCTGGTCACCAGTCCAGGGTGTGAAGACAGCTGGGATAGGCTCCAGCATCCCCTGCGACCCTTGTGAGGATAAGCGGTAGAAAATGAATAAATGAATGAGTTCTCCTCCTGTTTTTTGTGGAAGTGGTAACTTTTTGGCTTCTTATTTTGTCTTTCCCCACCCTTGTCCATCTCTGTGTGGAGTTTGCATGTTCTCCCCGTGCATGCGTGGGTTTTCTCCGGGTACTCCGGTTTCCTCCCACATTCCAAAAACATGCTAGGTTAATTAGCGACTCCAAATTGTCCATAGGTATGAATGTGAGTGTGAATGGTTGTTTGTCTATATGTGCCCTGTGATTGGCTGGCCACCAGTCCAGCCTGAAGACAGCTAGGATAGGCTCCAGCACCCCCCCCCCCCCCACGACCATTGTGAGGATAAGCAGTAGAAAATGAATGAAACTTAAAAGAGTCATTGTTTTTGTTCCATATGTGATTCCGGTGTTAGTATTTGTGTTATCATGGATGCCAATCAAGTCTAATCGGATTGTCGTCTATTTTTGATCCCAGCGTGGCGTGGGACAATAATCATCCACGGGTTTGTGCATCATTAGACATGCTTAGTTAGAATTGTTTGTAGGAGACCTGCATGTACGCAACACTTCCCTCTCATCCTGCACAAGATTAAATCCAATAAGACGGTCCCTTGGTGTTTTCCGGATTTGTTCCAGTTCATTGTAGCTACAAGAAAAAAATGTCATTAGAAGGGTGTCGGTCTCCCGAGTTCCCACCCCTCCCTCATTACGCAAACACATCTGCGGAAAGGCTTCAATCTAAAAAGCATCGGACTTCATGTATCCAGGTACAGGTAGTCCTGTGATGATGTTCTACTGAGGTGTTGCAAGGGGGAAGATCAATAATGAGCACACGAGGCTGCTTATGATTTTATCACTGTCCATGTTCAAAAATAACATATACAAGAATTATGCTTGATGCATGTACGAGCCGCACGGAATCATATAGTCGATGCGTCATATCCGCATGGTTAGCACATATTTTCCCAGACAATAGGGGGCAGTGTAGGGCATCTACAGCATAGATACAATACAGAAAGCAGGAATATCATTTCACGGCTCTTTCACTGCCACCTAGTGGACAAAACATTAAATTCACATCGTAAAATAATCATCGCATTACTTTGACGGAATAATCAATGAAATGTAGTTAATTATTGAATGCAAATTAATCACACACATTTTTAAATCTGGCATTTTATGTCTTTAAAAATGAGAATAAATCAAATCAAATAATAAAAATAAATATTAATAATAAAAAGTATGTCAAAGAAAAATAAAATTACGTCTTGCTATAGTAATACTTGACACAAAAATTAATTTAGCTAATAAAATATATATCATACAAAAACAGGCATATAAAGATATAATATTATTATTATTATTATTATTATTGTTATTATTAATAATAATAATAAAAAGTATGTAAAAGAAAAATAAATATAGTTCTCACTATAACAATACTTGACGCAAAAATAAATTTAGCTACTAAAATAATATATATCATACCAAAAAAAGTAGAATAAGATAATAATTATATAATATATACAACATATAATATAATAAGTATGTCAAATAAAAATGAACTTAGGTCTCATTATAACAATATTTGACAGAAAAAATAATGTAGCAAAAACAGGTAGATTAAGATATAATAATATAATAATGATAATATAATAATAATAATAATAATGATAATAATAATGATAATAATAATGATGATAATAATAATAATAATAATGTCAAAGAAAAATAAACTTAGGTCTCACTATAGCAATACTTTACACAAAAAATAATTTGGCTAATAAAATAATATTTAAAAAATAAAATAATATATACATATATATCATATAAAACAGGTAGATTAAGATATAATAATAATAATAATAATAATAATAATAATGTCAAAGAAAAATAAACTTAGGTCTCACTATAGCAATACTTTACACAAAAAATAATTTGGCTAATAAAATAATATATATAAAATTAAATAATATATACATAGATATCATATAATACAGGTAGATGAAGATATAATAATAATAATAATAATAATGATAATGATGATAATAATAATGATAATAATAATGATAATAATAATATACATAAATACTGGAAGAAATCAACATAAAATCTACATCATAAAATAAAACAAATACAGCCCAAGAATAACTGAATATCTAATATAATACTTTATTTTGTAATACCATATTTAACTTATAATATTAAATTAATAATAACAAATAATACCAAATAATATAATATACCTTGAATATACCATTTGGAAGCCAATTTCTACTCCCATTCAAGACAGCATATACTTAGAAATGATATTAGAAGTATTTTTCTGATTGTATTGTGTAGTAGTAGTAGTTATTCACGCAGTGGTGTTGTTTAGCGTTTGGGTTAGCCGTGATGCTGGGAGTCTCGTCTCGGCTCTTATTAGTCACTTCCTAACAAGGAGAAGCGCATCAAGCAAGTTAAAGGAGATCCAATTGAAGCAAAGGATCATTATTTTCTCTAGTGAGGGAACAAAAGCAGCCGCCGTACATCCCTGGATGGAAGTCGGCGCCGGTGGGATCAGCCCATTAGTCACTTAGTCGGGGGGGGGCGGGCGAGGTCGAATCAAAATCAATGCTTTTCTTGCATCCGAAGTGTTTTCACGCCGCTCATTATCATCTCTCCTCGGACCGCCGCCGCAACGCCTCGGACTCGCCTGGGCTCGCCGCTTTAAATCACAGCCGTTCCAGCTGATGTCAGCCGGGGCGACGGGGCCGTCTGATAATTAGTCGGTCTCTGTGAGGCGGCCATATTGACAAACGTGAGCATGTGTTTCCTGCAAAGCGGACTGTCACTAAATCATGCTCTTCACGTCGGAGTGACCTGAGAATTCCGCTTTATTTTCCACATTCTTTAAATCTGCACCTTTTTCCTGACTTTTCCGGTCTCTTAAAAAGAAAACATAAAAGCTTGTTTTTTTTCGAAGAAGCACTGGAAGGTTTCCGGCGCTTTCACCTCCCTCTCTCTCTCTCTCTCTCTCTCTCTCTCTCTCTCTCTTTCTCTCGAGCTCAAACCAAGCGGGTCACGAAATCTAACGAAAAAATAAAATATCCAGCAGCACTTGGCTAAAAAGCATTTACGTGTTCAGGTGCCATATCGGTTTGCGAGGCAGCGGCGAAAAAAAAAGCGGCGAGAGGAATGGTGCATTGCACAAATGATAAAAGCTTCTTCACTGTCATCTGGACGGTGGCACATTTGTCTCCTCTGGAAACATATTTTCCTCAACACGGGAATAGGCTTTTTATACAATAACTTTGGGATCTTTCTGGAAAATGATATTATTTGTCTCATTTATAAAGTTAGCATGAAGGCTAACTTTAACTAACTAAGAATCCAAATTGTCCATAGGTATGAATGTGAGTGTGAATGGTTGTTTGTCTATATGTGCCCTGTGATTGGCTGGCCACCAGTCCAGGGTGTAAGTCCCGCCTCTCGCCCGAAGACAGCTGGGATAGTCTCCAGCATACCAACAACCCTAGTGAGGATAAAGGACAGATAATGGCTAAAAATAGAATGCAAAATATTAAATTTCGGTGTCATTTTTAGTTTGAATATTATAGTGCAGCACATCCGTTGCTTTTGACATATTACAGAGCAAAGTTATCGACCAAATCTGGCCTATATCAATTATGACCATATCGCAATATCACCGCAAAATATTGTCAAGTATCGTATTGCAAGTTACTCACTGACTTCCATCCGCAAAATTTTAAACTCACTTATTGACTGGAATCACATTATGATCAGGCCTTTTCCAGTTTTTATAAATATATTATTTTATTATTATATTATTATTATATTTATTTTATATTAAAATATATATATATATAGTGTTAATATAAAAACTGGAAAATATATAAAATAAATTATTTTACCATTTTTATATTAACACCATGGTGTTGTATAAAACTGAAAAATATATAATTTATTTTATATTGAAATATATATATAGTGTTAATATAAAAACTGGAAAATATATAAAATAAATTCTTTATTATAGTTTATTATAGTTTTTTATATATAGTTTTTATATTAACACCATATATATAGTGTTAATATAAAAACTGGAAAATATATAAAATAAATTATTTTACCATTTTTATATTAACACCATGGTGTTATATAAAACTGAAAAATATATAATTTATTTTATATTGAAATATATATATATATATAGTGTTAATATAAAAACTGGAAAATATATTAAATAAATTATTTGTTATTATAGTTTATTATTATAGTTTATTTATATATAGTTTTTATATTAACACCATATATATATGTTAATTTAAAAACTGGAAAATATATAATTTATTTGAAATATATATATGTATATCTATAGGGTTAATATAAATGTTAATATAAAAACTGGATATTTTTATGTTTAAAAAAATATATATGTATATATAGTGTGTGTGTGTGTGTATATGTATAGGGTATTAATATAAAAACTGAATATTTTTATATAAATAATAAATATATAAAAAGTATATAATTTTCATATCTCTAAAATGAACTAAAACACAGTTATTCTTGGCAAATTATTATGATAATGCCCATTATTGCGTCATTGCTACCCTTAAAATGAAGTAAAAGTCAGTTATTGACTAATGTCCCGTTACAGTCTGGCCTTTTTTCATTATTATATTAATATCATGCTGCCATGTTATTGACATTTTTCCCATATATTGGAATAACACTATAATGCCAATTATTCTGCAATTCTCACCCCTAAAATCAACAAAAACTGACTAAAATTGATTAAAATCACATTACCATCAGGCATTTTTTATATCATAGTATTAACATCATGTTGCAATATTGCAATATATATATAAAATGTTAGGATAACAGCATATTGGCAATTATTCTGTCATTGCCACCTTTTAAAAATGAATATAAATTATCTTTAAAAAGAAGTAAAACACAGTAAGCCAAAGCCTTTGGAAGTCATGTCCAAGTTGGAAACAACACAAGTCAACCTGGGTAAGAATATGGAATGCAGCACCCATCTATATATATTAATATATATATATATATATATCATACACATATATACTTTCCTTTTCCTGTTTATCCTCCTGATTAAATCCAGCACAGCTCATATCGGTGCGCAAACAAAGCCCGGCGTCGTGATCCGGCGACGTCGGCGTCCGGCTCGTATTAATAAGCCGCCACGCGCCCCGAGCATGCAAAGTCAACAGCGTCTTATTAGGAGGGGGGGGGGATTTGTCAGTTGGGATTTTAATGAGACTTTATGAAAACATTTGCTTTGCAGGTGATCAGACACACGCATGGGTGGCGTCTGCTAATCTCTAGCTTCAATTATTGTCTTCATTTGCTCTTTATGAATAAAAAGAAAAGCTTTTTATTTATCATGTGGGAGTGCAGTGCAAATTTCAGATTTTGCGTGCTTATTTTTCATATCAGCGACAGTAGGAGACGCTGTTACATGACAGGGTGTCTCCAAAGTGTACTACGTATATAATGTTATTGTACAAAATGAAAATACATACGGTCATTTTTTACTCATTATTAGCCAGTTTGCGCCAGTGCAATTTGCTGTGTCGCCGATAAGGTGCCTAGTGGCGTGCAGTGGCTCAAACTGCCTCCCGACTGGCTCGTGGTGGCCCGTCACGGCGGCAAGAAAACTTCAAAATTATTAAAATCTTTGAAGTGTCCACCAATTGGAACCAAATGTCACAAACAATGCGCCTATTGGAATCCACTGGAATGTAATGGCACCAGCCAAGTTGCTCCAGTTGGTGCCACTTCGCTCCAGTTGGCGCCTAGTTTTGTGCTGTGGCTCAAACTGCCTCCAACTGGCTCGTGGCGGCAAAAGTTGAGTTTGGCGGCAAGAAAACTTCAAAATGTTTAAAATCTTTGAAGTGTCCATCAAGTGGAACCAATTGGAATCCACTGGAATGTAATGGCACCAGCCAAGTTGCTCCAGTTGGTGCCACTTCGCTCCAGTGCCACTTCGCTCCTCCAACTGGCTCGTGGCGGCCCGTAACGGCGGCAAAAGTTGAGTTTGGCGGCAAGAAAACTTCAAAATGTTTAAAATCTTTGAAGTGTCCATCAAGTGGAACCAATTGGAATCCACTGGAATGTAATGGCGCAAGCCAAGTTGCACCAGGTGGTGCCAGTTGGCGCTAATGCAAGGTGCCGAGTGGCGTGCAGTGGCTCAAACTGCCTCCTGACTGGCTCATGGTGGCCCATAACGGTGTCAAAATTTTAATTTGGCAACAATAAAACTTAAAAAAATATTTAAAATCTTTGAAGTGACCACCAAGTGGAACCAAATGTCACAAAAAATCCACCTCTTGGAATGCACTGGAATGTAATGGCACCAGCCAAGTTCCGCCAGTTGGTGCCAGTTAGCGCCAAATAGGTGCCGAGTGGCGTGCAGTGGCTCAAACTGGCTCGTAAAGGCAGCAAAAATTGAGTTTGGCGGCAAGAAAACTTCAAAATATTTAAAATCTTTGAAGTGACCACCAAGTGGAACCAAATGTCACAAACAATCCGCCTATTGGAATCCACTGGAATGTCATGGCACCAGCCAAGTTGCGCCAGTTGGTGCCAATAAGGTGCCTAGTGGCGTGCAGTGGCTCAAACTGCCCCCCCGACTGGCTCGTAAAGGCGGCAAAAATTGAGTTTGGCGGCAAGAAAACTTCAAAATTTTAAAAATCTTTGAAGTGACCACCAAGTGGAACCAAATGTCACAAACAATCCACCTATTGGAATCCATTGGAATGTAATGGCGCCAGCCAAGTTGCGCCAGTTGGCGCTAATGCAAGGTGCCGAGTGGTGTGCAGTGGCTCAAACTGCCTCCCGACTGGCTCGGGGTGGCCCGTCACGGCGGTAAGAAAACTTCAAAATGTTTAAAATAAGTATCCACCAAGTGGAACCAAATGTCACAAACAATCCACCTTTTGGAATCCACTGGAATGTCATGGCACCAGCCAAGTTGCGCCAGTTGGTGCCAGTTTGCTCCAGTTGGTGCCAAAGCAAGGTGTTTAGTGGCGTGCAGTGGCTCAAACTGCCTCTCAACTGGCTCGTGGTGGCCCGTAACGGCGGTAAAAATTGAGTTTGGAATGTAATGGCGCCAGCCAAGTTGTGCCAGTTGGTGCCAATACAAGGTGCCGAGTGGCATGCGTTGGCTCAAACCGCCTCCCAACTGGCTCGTGGTGGCCCGTAACAGCGGCAAGAAAACTTCAAAATTATTAAAATCTTTGAAGTATCCACCAAGTGGAACCAAATGTCACAAACAATCCACCTATTGGAATCCACTGGAATGTCATGGCAGCAGCCAAGTTGTGCCAGTTGGTGCCAGTTCGCGCCAAAGATTATGTGACTGGCATGTAGTGGCTCGCTGTGGCGCCGATCACATAATCTTTGGCACCAACTGGCACCGGCCCAGTGGACTCCCAGCATCAGAAGTTTGGGTGGATATTAAGACATTTCAATCCTATTTATGGGGTGGTGCATCAAACTTTGGGGTTGGATGGCGGTGCCCCCAAAGTGTGTATATGTCAGGAAAGTAATAGCACACACGACACAGTAGTGGGGCATATTTTCACCAATTTTCACCCTTTTGTGTTGGGCTGTTCTGGAGTAGAAGAGTTATCTTTCACAAACAAATACATACTGTCAACATGTTATGGCAATACTTTATGTATGTAGTAAGTTCGATCCCCTGGGGGGGGGATGGGGTAATAAAATGCAGTTTTTAGCATCACTAAGAATTTCTCCTCCACTTTTTGACTGATGCTGTCATAAATGTAACAATATGTTTATTATTGTGCTGATGGTCGTCCCGTTGTGGCTTTTTGTTCCGCTTCTTTGCGTCAACGCTTCCCATCACGCCACAGGAAACACGCGTGGATATCAAACTTGGGGATAATGATGAGCAAGGCGCCTTGTTAAAGGGGTGTGAGCCGGGGGGTTCCGAGGCAAGAGCGACTGCCGCGTGACCTTGCGGGCGAGCATGCGCGGGGGGGGGCGGGGGGGGACGCTGACTTGAGCTTGAGGCCGCGGGCTGGCAAACGAGGTGTCAGGCGATGTTGTTGTTGTCGGCTCGCTCGCTCGCACGTGTTTGAATCCGTCATGTCGTCAACACGATGGCTTTGATTGAATATTCCGCTCTGCGCTCGGCCTTAATGGATAATGCATGGCGGCGAGAGTTCAGTGTTTCTTTGGCTGTACGACAATAAAAGGCGGCGGTATCAATAATAATGCGTTTGTGTGGCGCCCTGCCGTCCTGCGGCATCGAACCCGCATCTCAATTAAATACTTCATTTTAAGTGTTTTTTTTTTTTTTCTTTTTATCAAACGGCTGTTTATGGAAATCGTAAAAGTTTGAAGTTGTATCTGGAGGGGGTGGGTGGGTGGGGGGGGGGGGTTAGCGCCTGGAACGTCTCACAAGAGGCTTTGTCAGCGTGACAAGGACGCGTCCCCAAGGCGTGTCTGACGGGGATTTGTTGACTTGATGTCGAGCCTCCATTTTGGCTCGACGGCTCTATTGGTCCTCTTTAAATCAAAGTGCACCGCTGCCTAATTGTGTTTGAACGTTCCAGACATCGGCTGCATGCTTAATGGCGGCTTAGAACACACACACACACACACACACACACACACACACATACATGAGATTCAAGCATGTGTGTGTCATTGTGCACACGTACGCTAACAGGAACTCCATCAGGAGATCAGGAAAATCTGGGTTCGATTCTCGGCTGTGTGGAGTTTGCCTATTCTCCCCGTACATGCGTGTTTTTTTTTTTCCGGGTACTCCGGTTTCCTCCCACATTCCAAAAACATGCTAGTTTAATTAGCGACTCCAAATTGTCCATAGGTATGAATGTGAGTGAATGAATATTTAAGCATTATTAGAGCCCTCTAGACATGAAATAACACCCCTATATTGACTTTTAAACTCTTATTACACAAATTTGTAAATAAAAAGAAATAAAACCTTTTAGGGGCCGCACGGTGTATGAGTGGTTAGCACACAGGCTTCACAAATAGGAGACCCAAGTTCAATTCCACCCTCAGCCATCTCTGTGTGGAGTTTGCATGTTCTCTCCGTGCATACGTGTGTTTTTTTTTCGGGTACTCCAGTTTCCTCCCACATTCCAAAAACATGCTAGGTTAATTAGCGACTCCAAATTGTCCATAGGTATGAATGTGAGTGTGAATGGTTGTTTGTCTATATGTGCCTGAAGACAGCTGGGATAGGCTCCAGCACCCCCCCCCCCACCATAACCCTTGTGAGGATAAGCGGTAGAAAATGAATGAATGAATGCCTGTTGTGGGATCATTCAAACCTGCATAGCGTAATGTAATGTCTCACTGAACATTACAGTAACATTACTGACACCTAGTGACCAGTGTAGAACACTACACTCTTCTGAATGCCTTTATTTTGTTATTGAAGTTAATTTAGACATTTTTATGCCTTAAAATGCTCAATTTCGACCAAAAATATGTTAAATTTGCACATTTTGACTAATAATTGGCAAAATTTAACCAAAAAACAGCATGATTCATTTATTAGTATATAAGAAAAATGTAGAAATTGTGTGGAAAATTGAATGTGAGTCTCACTGAACATTACAGTAACATTACTGACACCTAGTGACCAGTGTAGAACACTACACTCTTCTGAATGCCTTTATATTGTTATTGAAGTTAATTTAGACATTTCTATGCCTTAAAATGCTCAATTTCGACCAAAAATATGTTAAATTTGCACATTTTGACTAATAATTGGCAAAATCTAACCAAAAAACAGCATGATTCGTTTATTAGTATATAAGAAAAATGTAGAAATTGTGTGGAAAATTGAATGTGAGTCTCACTGAACATTACAGTAACATTACTGACACCTAGTGACCAGTGTAGAACACTACACTCTTCTGAATGCCTTTATATTGTTATTGAAGTTAATTTAGACATTTTTTATGCTTGAAAATGCTCAATTTCGACCAAAATTATGAAAAATGTGCACATTTTTGACTAATAATTGGTGTACCCCGCCTCTCGTCTGAAGACAGCTGGGATAGGCTCCAGCACCCCATGCGACCCTAATAAGGTTAAGCGGTCTATAAAATGCATGGATGGATGTTTTGGATCTGAATAGAATAATTGAGTGTACCTAATGTTTTGCTCCCAAGAATAATTGTCTTCCTGTTTCGGCTTGACTGCTAATATTCCTTGCAGACATTTACGTTGCACACAATCCAGCAGCTATCGATCCGTGTTGCCGTGTCGGGAACATTCCAGAACATGTCAAGCGTGAAAGCAGCCACAAGGCGTGCTGCAGCGACAGCTAACGACAACCTTGTGTGGGTTTATTCGTCAGCGGCGCTTGATTGAAAACATGACAAGGAGAGAGGAAACCTTTAGGGGGGGGGGGGGGGGGGGGTGGAAAAGAGAGGAGGGTGTGGGGGGGTTCCATCTGTCAGCGGAGAGTAGACGAAGATTTTCCGGAATGAATTCCACCAGCTGTCTTGTCTCCTTTGAAGGAGGGTTCGTTAGTCGTGTTTGAGGTGATTGCTTTGATTGCTTCCTCTAGGAGACACGGGAAAAAAAAGCAATGGTGCTTCAACTTTGACCCCCTCGCCACCCCCTCCCCTACCCCCGCGGTCCCCCCCCCTCTCGGTTGTCTGACTCATCACATAATTAGCGAGATACACTGTCCGCCTTCAGCCCCCGCACCCCAACCCTGACTCTCAGCGGAGTCTAAAGAAGACAAAAAGTCAACCTTTTGTTCCTGCAGACTTCTTCTTTCGTGTGTCTGCTATTAACCCCCCCGATGCCGCACTTGTGGCACTCCTCTTACGGAGAGGATCTTTGACTTAGCATGGCTTCAAAAACAGCACAGCCTTCCTGTCTGTAAAAACAAAAAAGTGACCCAGTCACATAGATGATCTTTGACTTGCGTTGACAGTGCTCCTGTCCCGGATGTACGTATCCAGAAGTCCTCGGGAGCGCTTATGACCAATCAGAGCAGAGTGATCGTACTTGGAGAAGGTTTGGGTCGGAAGCAGGACTTCCTTAAAGACAACAGAGCGCCGCTGTAATGTACAATAGATGATCTTTGACTTGCATTTTTGGTAGTAAATACACAAAAATACTCGAGTGTTCCTGTCCCGGATCTATGTATCAGGAAGTCCTCGGGAGCGCTTATGACCAATCAGAGCAGAGTGATCGTACTTGGAGGAGGTTTGGGTCGGAAGCAGGACTTCATTAAAGATAACAGAGCGCCGCTGTAATGTACAATAGATGATCTTTGGCTTGCGTTTTTGCAGTTAATACACAAAAATTGTCGAGTGCTCCTGTCCCGGATCTATGTATCAGGAAGTCCTCGGGAGCGCTTGTGACCAATCAGAGCAGAGTAGGCGTACTTGGAGGAGGTTTGGGTCAGAAGCAGGACTTCCTTAAAGACAACTGAGCGCCGCTGTAATGTACAATAGATGATCTTTGACTTGCGTTTTTGCAGTCAGAAGTCCTCGGGAGCGCTTGTGACCAATCAGAGCAGAGTGATCGTACTTGGAGGAGGTTTGGGTCGGAAGCAGGACTTCCTTAAAGACAACTGAGCGCCGCTGTAATGTACAATAGATGATCTTTGATTTGCGTTTTTGCAGTAAATACACAAAAATAGTCCAGTGCTCCTGTCCCGGATCTACGTATCAGGAAGTCCTCGGGAACGCTTGTGACCAATCAGAACACAGTAGGCGTACTTGGAGGAGGTTTGGGTCGGAAGCAGGACTTCCTTAAAGACAACAGACCGCCGCTGTAATGTACAATAGTTGATCTTTGACTTGCGTTTTTGCAGTCAGAAGTCCTCGGGAGCGCTTGTGACCAATCAGAGCAGAGTGATCGTACCTGGAGAAAGTTTGGGTCGGAAGCAGGACTTCCTTAAAGACAACAGAGTGCCGCTGTAATGTACAATAGATGATCTTTGACTTGCGTTTTTGCAGTCAGAAGTCCTCGGGAGCGCTTGTGACCAATCAGAGCAGAGTGATCGTACCTGGAGAAAGTTTGGGTCGGAAGCAGGACTTCCTTAAAGACAACAGAGCGCCGCTGTAATATGCAATAGATGATCTTTGATGTGGGTTTTAAAGTATCACTTCGGACTATTTCTCATCGTGAGCTGGAGACTGTGAGTCATGTGACACCAGCGACTCTCCCGCCTCCCCGTCGAGACAGGAGAGGATAATTGTGGGTATCGCTGACGACTTGAATTCAGAGGAGGGCGACTAAATGTCAGGGGCGTGGGGGCGGATTCTGGGGGTGGGAGGGGGGGCTCTCGATGGCAAGAGACATGTTTACATAAGAGGGCCGGGGGGCACTTGCCGATCTCCCATATGGCCCTCATTATAAAGAAGGAGCCTTGTGAGTCAACACAGTAGCATCCTTGACTCACGGCGTCCTGGTTTAGCTCATTGCACACATACTCCTGTATATCCAAAACTAACTTTATTAGCATAACAAGGGGGCGCATCGACCACCACAATGTACCACACAAGGCATCCATTTTGTACTTGTCAATCATTGCAATACAGAATGTATTTTTAATATTTTAGTTATTAATATGGGTTGAACGGCGGTCGAGTGGTTAGCGCGCAGGCCTCACAGCTAGGAGACCCGAGTTCGATTCCAACCTCTGCTATCTCTGTGTCGAGTTTGCATATTCTCCCCGTGAGTGTGAATGGTTGTTTGTCTATATGTGCCCTCTGATTGGCCGGCCACCAGTCCAGGGTGTACCCCGCCTCTCGCCTGAAGTCAGCTGGGATAGGCTCCAGCACCCCCATGTGACCTCTTATAAGCGGTAGAAAATGAATGAATAGTTTATTAGTGCCCTGTGATTGGCTGGCCACCAGTCCAGGGTGTATCCCGCCTCTCGCCTGAAGACAGCTGGGATAGGCTCCAGCACACCATGTGACCCCTTATAAGCAATATAAGAATGAATGAAGAGTTTATTATATATTTGTTGTATATAATAATAATGATGCATTTTTATCTTATTTCATAGAAGCATGTCAGTTATAAAAAATAAATAAATATAAAATATATATATAATAAAATATAAAAATAAAACAATAATAAATAAAAATAAATAAAAATAAAAATAAAAATAAAAATAAATAGTAACATTATATTATTATATGTATGTATATTATTATATTAAATACAACAATAGCATGTCAGTTGTAAAAAATAAATAAATATAAAAAAATATATAATAAAATATAAAAATAAAACAATAATAAATAAAAATAAAAAAATAAAAATAAAAATAAAAATAAAAATAAAAATAAATGGTAACATATTACTATACGTATGTATATTATTATATTAAATACAACAATAGCATGTCAGTTATAAAAATAAATAAATATAAAATATATCTATAATAAAATATAAAAAATAAAACAATAATAAATAAATAAAAATAAAAAGTAACATTATATTACTATATGTATGTATATTATTATATTAAATACAACAATATTATAACTACTAGCAAACCTGTGAATTACTTTGTTGAACAACATAATACGTACATACATTGTTCATATTTGATGTCATCTATTTATTCTCCACATTATTATTTATTATTTATTATTATATGGGAGCCAGGCAACGACATTTCATTGGCAATTTCACTGCTGTGTTATTTTGCAATAACAATAAAGAAAGTCTATCTGTTTATCTATCTATAACCAAAAGAAAAAAAGACCAAAAATTACGATTAATAAACGTAGTGGCACAATTTGGCCTCCATGTTTAGCTGTGAATTATACATTTAATAATGTATTTCCATCAACATGGTGCAGTGTTATCCTTGCAAAGATGACTGATCTTTATGGAGCCAATATGGAGGATGAAATATGGCTTCTTCATCTCCAGGAAATATTCTATTCTATTCTGGGAGGCTGTGGTAGATTTTAGGACTTTTATTGAACAGTCATTACCAACAAGTGGTGTGCTGCTTTTTTTTTTTTTTTTTAATCTCTCTGCGCTCGCACGGTGTCGTCTTGACATTTCCAATCTGTGTGGTATTTCCTTAGCAACACAGGCCAATCTTCATTTAAAAACCTCCGGCGTCTAATTAGACCCGTTGCTGTAATGTTCCACTCGGCAACGTGTCAAAGCCGGCGTCCAATTACAGAGCAGAACGAGGCCAAAGGTCCGCCTCCGCCACCCTGCCGCGTGATTATAGAAGAAGCGTGTACATCGCATGGCGAGAAGCGGCGACGTCAAAAAAAAAAAAAAACGAAACGCGTCCAAGCGTGCAAGAGATCAATACCGACACTGAGGCCGTCTCTGTCTCTCCACCCCAGCCTGTCCGTCGCAAAACAAAGACTTTCTGTTACACACAGAGGCCCCTCAGTGCTCGTCACCACCAAGAATAGCCGCTACAAACATTACCGGAATGTTAAAATCAATCAAGTCCCGCTCCAAAAATACCTCAAATCTACTTTTTGGTGGAAACATATGTCAAACCTGCGTGCAGATGGCTTGTTTCCCCCGTTTCGGTGCCTTGTTTTCACCTGAATGCGCAACAAAGAGGATAAAAGACGACAGTGAAGGCATCACGGAGCTGTTATCTTATTTGTGCTGCGTTTAAATAACACACTTTTCTCCGGGAAACACAATTTTTTGTTAGCGAAAGAGCGCTCCTTGCGTCATTGTGCATCAACTTTATCGTTTGTTATAACCTCATGTACAGGAAGTAAAGCATGTCAAACAGGAAGTGATTAGGAAGTACTTCAATGAATGCGCAGAAACACAAGAGGGGAGACGGCAGCGTTAATTTCCCCCATTTTGGTGCCTTGTTTTCACCTGAATGCTTCACAAAGAGGATAAAAGATGACAGTGAAGGCATCACGGAGCTGTTATCTTATTTGTGCTGCGTTTAAATAACACACTTTTCTCCGGGAAACACAATTTTTGTTAGCGAAAGAGCGCTCCTTGCGTCATTGTGCATCAACTTTATCGTTTGTTAGTAACCTCATGTACAGGAAGGAAAGCATGTCAAACAGGAAGTGATTAGGAAGTACTTCAATGAATGCGCAGAAACGCGAGAGGGGAGACCGCAGCGCTAATTTCCCCCATTTTGGTGTCTTGTTTTCACCTGAATGCTTCACAAAGAGGATAAAAGACGACAGTGAAGGCATCACGGAGCTGTTATCTTATTTGTGCTGCGTTTAAATAACACACTTTTCTCCGGGAAACACAGTTTTTGTTAGCGAAAGAGCGCTCCTTGCGTCATTGTGCATCAACTTTATCGCTTGTTATAACCTCATGTACAGGAAGTAAAGCATGTCAAACAGGAAGTGATTAGGAAGTACTTCAATGAATGCGCAGAAACGCGAGAGGGGAGACCGCAGCGCTAATTTCCCCCATTTTGGTGTCTTGTTTTCACCTGAATGCGCAACAAAGAGGATAAAAGACGACAGTGAAGGCATCACGGAGCTGTTATCTTATTTGTGCTGCGTTTAAATAACACACTTTTCTCCGAGAATACAATTTTTGTTAGCGAAAGAGCGCTCCTTGCATCATTGTGCATCAACTTTATCGTTTGTTAGTAACCTCATGTACAGGAAGTAAAGCATGTCAAACAGGAAGTGATTAGGAAGTACTTCAATGAATGCGCAGAAACGCGAGAGGGGAGACGGCAGCGCTAATTTCCCCCCATTTTGGTGCCTTGTTTTCACCTGAATGCTTCACAAAGAGGATAAAAGACGACAGTGAAGGCATCACGGAGCTGTTATCTTATTTGTGCTGCGTTTAAATAACACACTTTTCTCCGGGAAACACAATTTTTTGTTAGCGAAAGAGCGCTCCTTGCGTCATTGTGCATCAACTTTATCGTTTGTTAGTAACCTCATGTACAGGAAGTAAAGCATGTCAAACAGGAAGTGATTAGGAAGTACTTCAATGAATGCGCAGAAACGCGAGAGGGGAGACCGCAGCGCTAATTTCCCCCATTTTGGTGTCTTGTTTTCACCTGAATGCTTCACAAAGAGGATAAAAGACAACAGTGAAGGCATCACGGAGCTGTTATCTTATTTGTGCTGCGTTTAAATAACACACTTTTCTCCGAGAATACAATTTTTGTTAGCGAAAGAGCGCTCCTTGCGTCATTGTGCATCAACTTTATCGTTTGTGAGTAACCTCATGTACAGGAAGTAAAGCATGTCAAACAGGAAGTGATTAGGAAGTACTTCAATGTAACTTTGTTAACAACATTAGAAATAAAGTCAAATGTTTCCCCCCGTAGAGGAGAGCTGGAGGGCAGGGCACAGTTGGAGTCGGCGTATGTTGATGGAGAAGGGGTGGGGGGTGGGGGGGTTGCACGAATGCGCAGAGACGCGAGAGGGGAGACCGCGGCGCTAATTGCGAGGGAAGCGCCATGTGCACGAAGGACGTTGAAGCTTATTAAAGGAGGAGACAGTGATTATTCACTACGGCCCTCCGGAGAGGCCGACGCTCCGGTCGTTGCTTTTAATTAAGTCTGAAAGTGTTTTTGCGGATTAATAACAATATTAAAACGGGGATCGTGTGTGTGTGTGTGTGTGTGAGAATGAGAGAGAGAGACAGGAAGTGCAAAACACACATCCTGGATGTGGACGTAGCCTTTTAATTATAGTTCAACTGAACAGGTGACACACCAGCGCGGTGGTTCTTCTGCTTTTTTTTTGTCGTTACGTTCAACGATTCGGCGCGGTATCGATTTTAGAATCGGGTGGAATATTCCCAGTCAAAAAAAAAAAAAAAAAAGGGGCGACGGAGGAGCCCAAAAGATGTCTCGAAGGAGAGGAAGTCGGCGAGGATAAATTGGCTGTGCTGAAAATAGATTTGTTTGTCTCCCAGGAAGCTGCAGAAAAGTTCCGGGGACAATGCCGAGATTCTTTTTCTCACACACACACACACACACACACACGGAAAAGTAAGCCTTGGATGTACCGTGGATGTTTGACACCGCTTGGAAAAGAACCCCCCCACTCCCACCCGTGGAGGAGTTGGAGCAGCGCTTTGCCGGGGTGAAACATCACTGCAGGGCATGCGAACTCCATCGCTCCACTGCAGCCAAAAGATGATAAAATACTGCTACTTTCTCTCTGCGGTACCCCGTCTCCCCCCCCCCCCATTACCCACTCCACCCCCCCATCCCCTGTCCCAGCACACTGTGTGGCTTTCTGTTGCCTTAATGAGCTGTGGAAGGCACCACCGCCGGAGCTCCACCTGGACGCTTCAGCGGATAATGTGCTCCAGCTTTCAGAACCAAGCCGTCACCGGCATCGAACCCAACCAGTACAGACGGCCTTGCAAGGACTGGTAATACTTTTGTCTTAATTAAGCTCCTTGTATCTTGGGAAAGTCTTCACTACTGCAGAGACGATGTAAAAAGTATGAACGGAGTGGGGAAGAAGGACAAAGTAAGAAGCCTAGAATTTACCACTTCCACACAAAATGAGACTTATCTTTCACAAGATAGCTTTGTCATAGGAAAATGGTTATGGACATTTTTCATATCTTTTCTTATATGACCAAAGCGCTAACAGTTTGCTTCATATTGATTCGGTTCATGTCGAACCGAATCCTTTACTCGATTCATTAAAACAGCAGCTTCAAATTAATAGGCTTAAAATCCTCGGGATGGTTTTGTCACGCTTAAGTGTTACAGATCATCAAAGAATATGAAATATTAGTCAATGACAACACGACTGAACCATTTCTAAAGCTTTGGGACTCCAACCAACCATTGACGAGGTTATCTACTAATGGTGACAACGTGGAAGAGTCATGAACCTACCCAGGAGTCAGGCCGGCCAACCAAAATGACCCCATGACGACTGATCCAAGAGGTCACAAAAGACCCCACAACAACATAACAACATAGTCTAAGTCCTGACCTGAATCCTATTGAGATGCTGTGGCAATATGGCGGAATGACAACAATTCTGCAAAGAGGTTAAAGGTTAATTAGCGACTCCAAATTGTCCATAGGTATGAATGTGAGTGTGAATGGTTGTTTGACTATATGTGCCCTGTGATTGGCTGGCCACCAGTCCAGGGTGTAAACTGCCTCTCGCCCCAAGACAGCTGGGATAGGCTCCAGCACCCTCGTGACCCTTGTGAGGATAAGCGGCAGAAAATGAATGAATGGTTTATTATATTTTAGTTGTATATAATAATAATAATGATGCATATTTCTTATTTCATAGAAGCATGTCAGTTCTAAAATAAAAATAAAAATAAAAATAAAAATAAAAATAAAAATAAAAATAAAAATAAAAATAAAAATAAAAATAAAAATAAGTTATTATATAATAATAATAATTTAAAATAATAATTTAATAATTACATATATTATATTACTATATATATTATTATTATATTAAATACAACAATATTATAACTACTCGTAAACTTGTGAATTACTTTGTTGAACAACAATTTTGGACAAAAAATCCTCCACAGCGCTCTAAGAGACTCATTGCAAGTTATCTCAAACGCTTGATTGCAGTTGTTGCTGCTAAGGGCGGCCCAACCATTTTTTTTAGCTTTTTTTCTTTTTTTAATTGTTGTTTAATGAACAACAATTCTGCAAAGATGAGTGGACAAAAATTCCTCCACAGCGCTCTAAGAGACTCATTGCAAGTTATCTCAAACACTTGATTGCAGTTGTTGCTGCTAAGGGCGGTCCAGCCAGTTTTTAGCTTTTAATCTTTTTTTAATTATTGTTAATGAACAACAATTCTGCAAAGATGAGTGGACAAAATTCCTCCACAGCGCTCTAAGAGACTCATTGCAAGTTATCTCAAACGCTTGATTGCAGTTATTGCTGCTAAGGGTGGCCCAACCATTTTTTTAGCTTTTTTTTATTGTTGTTTAATGAACAACAATTCTGCAAAGATGAGTGGACAAAAATTCCTCCACAGCGCTCTAAGAGACTCATTGCAAGTTATCTCAAACGCTTGATTGCAGTTGTTGCCCAACCAGTTTTTAGCTTTTTTTCTTTTTTTAATTGTTGTTTAATGAACAACAATTCTGCAAAGATGAGTGGACAAAAATTCCTCCACAGCGCTCTAAGAAACTCATTGCAACTCAAACGCTTGATTGCAGTTGTTGCCCAACCAGTTTTTAGCTTTCTTTTCTTTTTTTTTACTGCCTGTCTGTACACTGTGGAAATAAAATTAAACCAAAAAAAAAAAATGGTGAAAAGCCATATTGTAACGAGAAAAAGCACTCTATATGACATCATAACATGGCGTCCGTGTCGCTACACGCTATGATGTCACGCTACAGCTACACGCCATACACTAATGACGAATGAGCCAGATCGGCATCGTTCCTGGTCTGGCGGAAAAGTACTTGAAAGAGAAAGGACATTCAAAGACAGACAAAGAGAAACAGTTTCTACTTTTTAAACTGCCTCTAGAGATACACTTTGAATAAGTACTCGTGTGTGTGTGTGTGTGTGTGTGTAGGATAAGTGCCTCTGCAGCCCCCCCCCCCCCCCGCACCCCCCCTTTCGGGATCCCAATGAAGCAGCAACAGAAGGTGTCTTAACACCAACATATGTTCTTCCCTCCCTGATTATATATCAACGCCTTTTACGCCCCGACCGTTAAAATCACCATCGGAGCAGACGTCACACAACTTGACGACAAGAGGGGAGGGGGGGGGGGTATGGGGGGGCTAACAGTTAACCTCTACCTGCCCGCCCGCCTACGAGAGCGCGGCGGTTTCATGCCGCAGACTCCACGGCGGTTGTTAATTTAGCTCCAATTTGCACACGCGTCTTATCGCCGTCACTCAACTTGGGCGATAAAAGTTCATCAAAATCAAAATGTGGCACGGCGCCAAAACATGCGACATTCTAGTCACTCGTTAAAATGATACATCCATCCGAATGGGACACATGCACAGCTATTTATGAAGCTAATTATGCTAATTTTTACTAGTAAAAATCCATTGAAAAATCCTATTTTATTAATGTGCATTCAGTGCATTGCAATGTTTATAATATTCTGATCTCTTTATTTAATAGTGTGAGTTAAACTAAAAGCCAAATATTTTGCATATTTTATTAGCTATTTTTAGCTTCTTACTGTTATGTATGTAAAGGCACATTTCTTGCATTTAAATCAAGTAGTAAAAGTACTTAAACAGAAATATTCTGCATTTATCGCGCACCAAGGACACTGTTTATTTTGAGTGCCACATCGCACCGTGTTACCTTTTTTTTTTTTTTTTTTTTTAATTTATTCGCACGGCCACATCTGACGACATGAAGAGCCGTGACAAAGTGCAACAAACGACAAATTAAAGCCAGACGGGAATGATGTTTTTTTTCCACGCAGTAATGTTGATCAACACAACTTCTGCAAGGTTTACACTTCATGTGCCAAAAATTACTTTCCTGTTGCTAATTCTAATCATGATGGGGGATGTAAAGGTGAGGACAATGTCTTATAGAGGGGAGGGGCGGGGTTTGCAATGTCAGGACGCATCATATGTGAAAGACCGGAGAGGGGGGGGGCACAGTTTGCAACCAGTCAACACATTTTTTGTCTCCAGGCGCACCGCGTGCCACAGATGTGCGCTCCGCATGCCGCCGGGCAATTATACACCACCCGGACGCTTTATTAGGTACACCTGCACTACGCCGATGAGATTGACTTCATGAAGCAAATTTTGAGTTTTAATGCTATTTTTGTAACAATAAATTCATATTGTGCAGTATTAATGCCGACTGGGCGGATTTTTTCCCATGTCGTCAATTTTTAAAAATAATTTTGCAGCATATTATTAGAGAAAAAGTTTTCGAGGACTCACCTGCCCGTTTTTGCAGAGGTCAGCCCACATGCTGGTGCCGTCCCCCCCCCTCATCAGGACATGGTAGATGAAGAAGTACGTGCCCGGGATGCTGCACACAAACTTGCCCGAGATGCCGTCATAGTTGTTGCCCAGGTTGGTGACCACGTCATCGAACTTGAGGATCTCGTAGCCTTCGTGGGGGTTCTTGAGGCCGGCATAGAAGGCCACCCGGGGTACGGTGCTGTAGGTGGCCGTGCTGATAGCTCCATTTTCTCCCAATCCCAAAATCCCAGTCCTGCCCTGGTCCCCTCTGTCACCCGGAGGCCCGGCCGGTCCGGGCGGCCCCGGTTCCCCCGGCGGCCCCGGCGGCCCCGGCTTCCCGGGTCTACCGGGTTTTCCCTGCGGGCCCTGTAAAAGGGTCGAGGGCGGCAGGACATTGCTGTGGTCGCTCAGCGCCTCCGCTTCCGCCTGGAGCCCCGTGGAACTGGTGCTGCTGCTGGGGGTGCCCTTGTTCAGGTAAGGGTCGCACACCATCCGACAGGTGCCCAGCATCTCATAGTGGCTGGGGTCTGTGCCCACGGAGCTGACCAGCACGGGTATGAGCACCACCAAGACCAGGACCAGCATAACCCCCACGGCGGCCGCCACCAGGGTCTTCCTCCCGATGCTGAGTCGGGGAAGGGGCTGAGCGGCCAGCGTGGGTCTCCCTGGGGCGGAAATGGTGACCGCTTGGTGTGGGGAGCCTTTCGCCGAGGAAGAGGACCCGCGGATCCCGAGGAAGGATGCGAGAGGTGCAGCGGCGGGGGGGCGCGCCCGGCAGGGACCCACATACACTTGACGGACCTCCCGGCTGCGCTCAGTCAGTCAGTCAGTCAGTCTGGAATGAGCGCACGGAGGCGGACATTCGGAGCGCACTTCCAAACACTCTGACTTGTGAGAAGAAGACGGAAGGATGCAAGAGTCCACGGGGATGGAGTGAGAGAGAGAGAGAGAGAGAGAGAGAGAGAGAAAGAGAGAGAGAGGGTAGCAACCATCAGATGTGTGTGTGTGTGTGTGTGTGTGTGGTGAGTTTGTGGAGTCGGATTCTGAGGCTGGGATTTTTATAAGCAGTACGGACCCTCCCCTCCCCTCTGCTGCCTCATCGAGTGAGAGGTAAGAGTGGCTCCATCCCCTCCTCCCTTCTCTGCCTCCCTCTTTTCTCTCTCTCGCTCGCTCGCTCTCTCTCTCTCACTTTCTCTCCTCCCTTTCTTCTCTTTTCAACTCTCACCCTCCCCTTCCTGTCATATTTTTATTGCCATTTCTCACTCTTGTTGCTTTATCGTTTGTCTCATCAGCATCCACCCTCTAAAAATAAAGATGGAGCCACGCCACGAGATGCAGGTGAAATTTCTAGGGATTTTGTTGTTCTTTTAAGCATTTTTTTGCGAAAACTAACTGGCCGCTGTTATTGGAAATTTTTGGATTTTTTTTTTCTTTAATTAAACAAAAAATTTGCGGTCCTTACCTTTTTTATTTGTTTGTGAAGTACCTGCACCCTATATACTCCAAGTTCTGATACTTTGTTGTAAAAGTCCAATCACCTCCTGGTGAGCTTGGATATATAAAAACCATCTTGGCAGTCAAACCCAATTAAAATATCTTTAAGGCATTTGACTTGCTTTTCCTCTCTATGGAAGAACGGCAGCGACAAGCACATTCCAGCTGAAAAAGTTTTTTTTTTTTTTTATAAATGATTATTATATTATTTATATATTTTTTGGAATATATTATTTGTTTGTAAATATTTAGTTGTCTTTCAATGTTCAGGTGGTTGATTGTCAATCTTAATTAATTAATCTTAATTAATAAATTAATAAAAATAACAAAATTAATTGCATTTGACTTGCTTTTCCTCTCTATGGAAGAATGGCAGCGACAAGCACATTCCAGCTGAAAAAAAATTGTTCTTTTATAAATGATTATTTTACTTATATATTTTTTTGAATATATTATTTGTTTATAAATATATGTATGTAAATATTTAATTGTATTTCATTGTTCAGGTGGTTGACTGTCAATCTTAATTAATGAATCTTAATTAATAAATTAATAAAAATAATAAAATTATTTGCATTTGACATGCTTTTCTTCTCGATGGAAGAATGGCAGCGACAAGCACCTTCCAGCTGAAAAAAATGTTTTTTTGTTTTTTTTATAAATTATTATTATATTATTTATATATATTTTTTGGAATATATTATTTGTTTATAAATATAGGTATGTAAATATTTAGTTGTATTTCATTGTTCAGGTGGTTGACTGTCAATCTTAATTAATTAATCTTAACTAATAAATTAATAAAAAATAATAAAATTAATCGCATTTGACTTGCTTTTCCTCTCTATGGAAGAACGGCAGCAACAAGCACATTCCAGCTGAAATTTTTTTTTATATATATGTATGTAAATATTTAATTGTATTTCATTGTTCAGGTGGTTGACTGTCAATCTTAATTAATTTGTCTTAATTAATAAAACTAATAATAAATTTATAAAATTAATCTTAATTCAGCAGAGCATGAAAATATATATAATGCATTTGACTTGCTTTTCCTCTCTATAGAAGAACGGCAGCGACAAGCACCTTCCAGCTGACGTTTTTTTTGTTTTTTTATAAATGATTATTATATTATTTATATATTTTTGGAATATATTATGTGTTTATAAATATATGTATAAATATTTAGTTGTATTTTATTGTTCAGGTGGTTGATTGTCAATCTTAATTAATGAATCTTAATTAATAAAAAATTTATCTTAATTCAGCAGAGCATGAAAATATCTTTAACGCATTTGACTTGCTTTTCCTCTCTATGGAAGAACAGCAGCGACAAGCACCTACCAGCTGAATTTTTTTTTTTTTGTTTTTATAAATGATTATTATATTATTTGTATATATATTTTGAATATATTATTTGTTTATAAATATATGTATGTAAATATCTAGTTGTATTTGATTGTTCAGGTGGTTGACTGTCAATCTTGTCTTTGAACAGGATCCCATACTGAAAAGACAAACAGCAGCAGAGAACATTTCCTTCTCCAAGGTAATAAACTTGGCCAGAAGTCTCTCTCTCTCAAACACACACACACACACACACACACACACGCGTACACACACACACACACACATTTTTTAAGGCCAGCTCTTCTGGGACCGCCGACATTGACGCGGTGCTGAAGAAGTTATCCCTCCGCCTCAACGGGCTGACACCTTCTCTTATTGGCCTCTTTCCTTTTTTGAGCGTATTGATTTCCAGGTTTATATCAAATTACGGCTTCTATTCAGAGTATAAAAAAAAAATCTATATGCAGCAGTAATGTCATTTTGATGACATTTCCATCCCGGGTAGTGATGAATGGGGCCGAAAGATGAAAGTAAATGACGTTTGCAAATGATGTCGTTGAAATATGCGATGTGTTTATGGGTCCTCGGCAGGTTCTAATTAGTGCAACGACATGCTAAAGAATATGTTCATTTTATACAAAGCATAACAATATAATATGTGGATATGTATCATAAAAACGTACCTAGCTGTGTTTGACTGTATGTCGTTTTAATAGCTCCATCTAATAGCTGCAATTCAATGAACCGCAGCTCCCCGGTGCAAGCAGCACTCGTGCAGCCCCGGCCCACGACGCTACCACCACCATCCCTGACAATGTAATCTAAATCTAATTGTGTTAATCATGGTGGTAGTAGCATCGCGATCTCTGGGCTGCACGAGTGCGAGGAATGCTGCGGTTCATTGAATGGTAGAGTACACGTTTAGTTCGAATATCATTGAATTTACACATTGAATAAATTCACAGTAGAATTCATCTTTCCTCTCAATGAACCACAGCTCCCCAAGTCTGTCAGCACTCGTGCAGGTCTTGACCATGGCAGTACCCCTGCTCTAACTGACAATATAATCTGTCCTGTCACAGTACATGTTGGAATTAATCTTTCTGTCAATGAGCCACAGCTCCCCAGTTCTGGTAGCACTTGTGCAGCCCCAGACCACGACGCTACCACCACCATCCCTGACACTGTAATCTAAATGTAATTGTGTTAATTTACGGTGCTAGTAGCATCACGGTCTGCGGGCTGCATGAGTGCTGCGGGTGCGAGGAGCGTTGCGGTTCATTGAATCGTATAGTGCATGTTTAACTTGAATATAATTGAATTTACACATTGAATACATTCACAGTGGATGTTGGGATTCATCTTTCCCCTCAGTGAACCACAGCTCCCCAATTCTGTCGGCACTCGTACATGTCTTGACCACAATACTACCCCTGCTATAACTTAATGTGTCCTCCTGAGTGTACACATTGTCACAGTACATGTTGGAATTTGTTTCCTGTCAGTGAGCCACAGCTCCCCAATTCTGTCGGCACTCGTACATGTCTTGACCACAATACTACCCCTGCTATAACTTAATGTGTCCTCCTGAATGTACACATTGTCACAGTACATGTTGGAATTTGTTTCCTGTCAATGAGCCACAGCTCCCCAATTCTGTCGGCACTCGTACATGTCTTGACCATAATAGTACCCCTGCTATAACTTAATGTGTCCTGAATGTACACATTGTCACAGTACATGTTGGAATTTGTTTCCTGTCAATGAGCCACAGCTCCCCAATTCTGTCGGCACTCGTACATGTCTTGACCATAATAGTACCCCTGCTATAACTTAATGTGTCCTGAATGTACACATTGTCACAGTACATGTTGGAATTTGTTTCCTGTCAATGAGCCACAGCTCCCCAATTCTGTCGGCACTCGTACATGTCTTGACCATAATAGTACCCCTGCTATAACTTAATGTGTCCTCCTGAATGTACACATTGTCACAGTACATGTTGGAATTTGTTGCCTGTCAATGAGCCACAGCTCCCCAATTCTGTCGGCACTCGTACATGTCTTGACCATAATAGTACCCCTGCTATAACTTAATGTGTCCTGAATGTACACATTGTCACAGTACATGTTGGAATTTGTTTCCTGTCAATGAGCCACAGCTCCCCAATTCTGTCGGCACTCATACATGTCCTGACCATAATACTACCCCTGCTGTAACTTAATGTGTCATTGTCACAGTACATGTTGCAATTTGTTTCCTGTCAATGAGCCACAGCTCCCCAATTCTGTCGGCACTCGTACATGTCTTGACCATAATAGTACCCCTGCTATAACTTAATGTGTCCTTCTGAATGTACACGTTGTTACAGTACATGTTGGAATTTGTTTCCTGTCAATGAGCCACAACTCCCCAATTCTGTCGGCACTCGTACATGTCCTGACCATAATAGTACCCCTGCTATAACTTAATGTGTCCTGAATGTACACATTGTCACAGTACATGTTGGAATTTGTTTCCTGTCAATGAGCCACAGCTCCCCAATTCTGTCGGCACTCGTACATGTCTTGACCATAATAGTACCCCTTGCTATAACTTAATGTGTCCTCCTGAATGTACACATTGTCACAGTAGATGTTGGAATTTGTTTCCTGTCAATGAGCCACAGCTCCCCAGTTCTGGCAGCACTCGTGCAGCACTAATCCACCCCGCTCCCACCCCAACTGACAATATAATCTTCTCTATAATTGTGTCAAGCACGACGGTGGAAGAATGAAAATCTGTGGGCTGCATGAGCTGTGGTTCCAACATGGACTGAGACATTGTGATGCAAAGCATGAGTCCCTCCCTTTGGGGACAGCGCTCCAACATGACAAGAGCCCCAAACTCGGCTCCGAGATGACAAGCATGGAATGTGAAGGTGGAGCGGAACATAAAGGGGTCTTCCAACAAACTGGTGAAACCGGAAGCCTACAGTTGTCCAAAATGTCTTGCTAAGATGAAGAATTAAGACTAAATTGGTTAATTAAGACTTTCAGGCATATTTTTAGCCATCAGCCTCGTTTCCAAAAATATCACCACCGACTTGGACTGGCTTGGACCGGACTGCTGGACTGAACTCTTGTAACAGACTGAGACAGATCAATGGATGAAGTTGTCCTGCACGTCTTGTCCCTTCATCGTGACCAAACTTCCAAACCCGGTCACCAGTGTCTAATTCATCAGTGAGCAAATAACCCCCCCTCAGTACCCCCCCCCAATCCCAATACATCATACAGCAGGTGTGTCTGCAATGCAAATTTACTTTATTGTTTTAGTCCTCATAACAGAGCACACAGGCCCTAAATTGGTTTCAGGGTTTGTTCAAGAAGGGGGTGCAAGGTGGGGGGGGGGGCTGTTTGCTCCCCACACCTGCTGCCCGGACCTGCCAGTCACAACAGCGGGAGGGGGGGCATGTCTTAATTTCCCAACCAAAGAGAGGACAAACAGAAAGATGAGGGAGCGCTATCATGAATCATCATTCATTCAGTTCTTGGATGGAGGATCACGTCGTGCGTTTGTGATGTTGTGATGCCAGGACTACTTCCTGTCTTGGCCCATTGGGCACTGCTGGTGGCTTACAAATGGCTCCAGCTAACCCACTGTCGTAGCGACCCTTCGACTTCGACTCCTCGGCTGAAAGAAGCTGCCAAAGTGTGGGCGGAGAAACTTTTACTTCGGATATGCATCATGAGAGTGGAAACTGGGGGGGGGGGCTTGATCATCCTCTTTATGGAATAAAAATCCCACAGTGGCCCAAAAACGTGACGACACCCAAGCAGTATAGATTTATTATCCACTGAAAATGAGTCTGGGGCCGCACGAGTGCTGCCAGTAACAACCTGTGCAGCTCTGTTCAAAAAATATTCACACAAATTGGACACTTCACTGTGAGGTGTACTCATTTGTCTTGATATTTGTTTATGTCCATGAGCCGCAGTACCGGCAGCACTCGTGCAGCCCAATTATGAACACAGTTATCTACTCACTTGTGTTGCAAGTGTGTTGACGATGGATTAAATTTGTAAATTTGTAGTGCAATCGTCAACAATATACTGCATTTTGTTTTGGAGGCCGCACGGTGGTCGAGTGGTTAGCGTGCAGACCTCACAGCTCGGAGACCAGGGTTCAATTCCAAATGGCGTGGAGTTTGCATGTTCTCCTTGTGAAGAACACCTTGTGGGTTTTCTCCGGGTACTCCGGTTTCCTCCCACATTCCAAAAACATGCTAGGTTAATTAGCGACTCCAAATTGTCCATAGGTATGAATGTGAGTGTGACTAAGCATTATTAGAGCCCTCTAGACATGAAATAACACCCCTATATTGACTTTTAAACTCTTATTACCCAAATTTGTAAATAAAAGGAAATAAAACTTTTTAGGGGCTGCACGGTGTTTGATTGGTTAGCACTCAGGCTTCACAAATAGGAGACCCGAGTTCAATTCCACCCTGGGCCATCTCTGTATGGAGTTTGCATGTTCTCCCCGTGCATGTGTGGGGTTTTTTTCCGGGTGCTCCGGTTTCCTCACGCATTCCAACACATGCTAGGTTAATTAGTGATTCCAAATTGTCCATAGGTATGAATGTGAGTGTGAATGGTTGTTTGTCTATATGTGCCCTGTGATTGGCTGGCCACCAGTCCAGCCCAAAGACAGCTGGGATAGGCTCCAGCACCCCCCACCCGCGACCCTTGTGAGAATAAGCGGTAGAAAATGAATGAATAACTATATTGGCTGCACGGTCGACGAGTGGTTAGTGTGCAGACCTCACAGCTTGGAGACCCGGGTTCGATTCCACCCTCTGCCATTTCTGTGTGGAGTTTGCATGTTCTCCCTGTGCATGCGTGGGTTTTTTTCTGGGTACTCCCACATTCCAAAAACATGCTAGGTTAATTAGCGACTCCAAATTGTCCATAGGTATGAATATCCAGTCCAGGGTGTACCCCGCCTCTCGCCTGAAGACAGCTGGGATAGGCTCCAGCATCCCCTGCAAACCTAAATTAAAATGAATCAGTCAGTGAAGGAAATGTAAAAGCAGGAATCATAGCATCCCAATGTCAAGACATCCAAAAACCCTTCAAAGCAACACCTTGCCGGTGTGTGCGTACAAAGGCAAGCGGAGGCAGAACAAATGTGTTTCAGAAGGTGCACAAGGGACAAAAAAAAAAAAAAAACATATACACAAACACACACACACACACACACACACACACAAAAACCTTGAAGGGTTCTTCCTCTTTTTAAGGGAGGCGCGTTTATCGGGTCAAAGAAGGCAAACAACATCACAAGCGAGCACACAAGTCATCTGTGGTGGAGCTCCAGGCTCTGATTGCTTCCCTTGTGTCGCTCCTGGCCGCCGCTTATCAAAGAGCTCCTTTCATGAGAGGCGGGATCAACGCTCTGCTGGGCTCTGCTTTGGAGACCTGCAGGAGGGCGAGGGGGGGGGCAACATAAAGTAGGCGAGTCACAGGAAGTCAAAACTAGGACTCGGACTTCTATTTAGACCTTCACTACCGACTATGTAGTTTTTTTTATTTGGTCCAAGTAGAGAGTGATTTTTGAATATTTGTACATACAGTACTGTAAAAGTCTGTAAAGTCACCAACTGTCCGGCAGCACTCGTGCAGCCTGTAATTGATAACACCACCATCAGCATACATGACACAGGTATGAGGAAAATAACGGTCAGTCATGATGGTGGTACAGTATTGTCATGGTCTGGGGCAGCACGAGTGCTGCTGTCATTGAATGACTGTGTTTTCACTCATTTTCAGTTGATAGTGAATCTATACTGCTACGGTGATCATATTTTATTTCACAGTGTCGTGGTACATGTTGGAATGACTCTTTTTTCCCCTTTATGAACCGCTGCTCACCCACTATCCGGCAGCACTCGTGCAGCCTGTAATTGATAACACCACCATCATCATACTTGACACAGGCATAGGGTGGATAATGGTCAGTCATGATGGTGGTGGTACAGTACTGTAATGGTCTGGGGCAGCACGAGTGCTGCTGTCATTGAATGACTGTGTTTTCACTCATTTTCAGTTGATAGTGAATCTATACTGCTACGGTGGCGATCATGTTTTACTTCACAATGTCATAGTACATGTTGGAATGACTCTTTTCCCCTTTATGAACCACTGCGCACCCACAATCCGGCAGCACTCGTGCAGCCTGCAATTGATAACACCACCATCAGCATACTTGACACAGGTATGGGGCGGATAACGGTCAGTCATGATGGTGGTACAGTATTGTCATGGTCTGGGGCAGCACGAGTGCTGCTGTCATTGAATGACTGTGTTTTCAATCACTTTCAGTTGATAGTGAATCTATACTGCTACGGTGATCATATATTACTTCACAATGTCATAGTACATGTTGGAATTACTCTTTTCCCCTTTATGAACCACTGCTCACCCACTATCCGGCAGCACTCGTGCAGCCTGTAATTGATAACACCACTATCAGCATACTTGACACAGGTAAAAGGTGAATAACAGTCAGTCATGATGGTGGTACAGTATTGTCATGGTCTGGGGCAGCACGAGTGCTGCTGTCATTGAATGACTGTGTTTTCAGTTGATGGTGAATCTATACTGCTCTGGTGGCGATCATGTTCTGCTTCACAATGTCATAGTACATGTTGGAGGAATGACTCTTTTCCCTTTTATGAACCACTGCTCACCCACTATCCGGCAGCACTCGTGCAGCCTGCAATTGATAACACCACCATCAGCATACTTGACACAGGTATAGGGCAGATCACGGCCAGTCATGATGGTGGTACAGTAAAATTGAGTAATCCTTCATTTTTATATATATATACATTTTATAATGTTTAATATTATATTATATATATTCATATTTTCTATATAAATATTTTCTAATAAGTTTCTAACATCATTAGACCCCATAGTCACTTAATATATAGACATACTTTTGCTATAAATTTGTTATTTTTGCAAGGGAGCTGAGAGGCGGGCTGACAGGAAGTGACGTCACGTATTCCCAGATGAGTTTTAGCTTGCGCTACAGTAGCCCGAGTTCTTATTCGGGATTATTGGGCCTGTCGTGCGGTCACTCAAGCATGCAATAAAAGCCTGTTGTTCCTGTTGTCGCACAGAACATTACGGTAACATTACTGACACCTAGTGGCCAGTGTAGAACACTACTTTTCAAATTATGTCTTTGAAAGCATCTTCTGAATGCCTTAAACTGTATATGTATTTTAGTCAGTATATATAGAGCACTATTTGTAGTATTTAAAAAAAACGAAGTAACAATTGTTTTTTTCACATAAGCTACTATAAAAAGTCGAGCGCTATGCTGCTGGGAAAATGAATATGCATTTCCTTTGCGCTCGTTCCACTTTGCCGATTTTTGCTGACCGGCACAATAATCCACAGAATATCCAGGTGGGATGCAGGAACAGTGAAGGACATGAAACACACACACACACACACCGAAAAAGAATACACCCTAAGGCTGTGTAGTCGAAATCGGTGACCCCCTACGGTGCCGCTTTTTAGGGGACACAGCACCCAACAAATGATGACACAGGAAGTGATCTAAAAGAATTGTCATTGTTTGTTATTCATGAGCACGTGTGTACGAATAAATGTAGCGTAAAGATAATACAAGCGTACTCGTTGCTCAGGATTCCATCACCCGTGACCTCCGTCTCGGCGTCGTTCTCCCTCGACCGAGCAAAGCAAAAAGTCGCTCTTCAACCCTTTGAGCGAGCAGGAAGTCGCTGATCCAGGTACAACAGTAAATGCGAGCGTCGCCGCCATCTGCCTTGCCCGCAAGCAGCGACTTCTCGCTCTCTTGATTTTTCTTCCTCCTCGCCAAAATGACGCCGTGACCTTTCTACCTCGGCCAGGACTGCGGCGTCGGTCACAGCCGGAGCCCAAAACTCATCTCCTCGCTAAACGCTCTACGTCTTTCTTCCTTAGCACCCATTTTCCCGCCCTGCCGCGAGGAAAGGTCATGTTTCCAATCGTAGGGAACTGTTATTTTTTTGTTGTGTCCCCACAAGACAATTAGTGTTGTAATATATGTAATATATGTATGAATTCTCTTTTTATACTCACTGTAGCCTACTTTTACTGCTTTTATTCACTTATTTGTTGTTGGTTTTATGGGTCTCTGCTACAATTTTTCATGTTTTTTTTATCAGAAGTATTTTCTTATGTTTTGCTTTGTCTTAATAGTAGTATCATAGTTATTAGTTTTGGTCATGGTCTGTTGCAGCATGAGTGCCGCTGTCATTGAATGACTGTGTTTTCACTCATTTTCAGTTTATGAACCACTGCTCACCCACAATCCGGCAGCACTCGTGCAGCCTAAAATTGATAACACCACCATCAGCATACTTGACACAGGTATAGGGCGGATAACGGTCAGTCATGATGGTGGTACAGTATTGTCATGGTCTGGGGCAGCACGAGTGCTGCTGTCATTGAATGACTGTGTGTTTTCAGTCATTTTCAGTTGATGGGGAATCTATACTGCTACGGCGGCGATCTTGTTCTGCTTTACAATGTCATAGGAATGACTCTTTTCCCCTTTATGAACCGCTGCTCACCTGCTATCCGGCAGCACTCGTGCAGAACTGCAATTGATAACACCACCATCAGCATACTTGACACAGGTATAGGGCGGATAACGGCCAGTCATGATGGTGGTACAGTATTGTCGTGGTCTGGGGCAGCACGAGTGCTGCTGTCATTGAATGACTGTGTGTTTTCAGTCATTTTCAGTTGATGGGGAATCTATACTGCTACGGCGGCGATCTTGTTCTGCTTTACAATGTCATAGGAATGACTCTTTTCCCCTTTATGAACCGCTGCTCACCCGCTATCCGGCAGCACTCGTGCAGAACTGCAATTGATAACACCACCGTCAGCATACTTGATACACATATAGGGCGGATTAGGGCAGTCATGATGGTGGTACAGTATTGTCATGGTCTGGGGCAGCACGAGTGCTGCTGTCATTGAATGACTGTGTGTTTTCAGTCATTTTCAGTTGATAGTGAATCTATACTGCTACGGCGGCGATCTTGTTCTGCTTTACAATGTCATAGGAATGACTCTTTTCCCCTTTATGAACCGCTGCTCACCTGCTATCCGGCAGCACTCGTGCAGAACTGCAATTGATAACACCACCATCAGCATACTTGACACAGATGTAGAGCGGATAACGGTCAGTCATGATGATGGTGGTACAGTATTGTCATGGGCTGGGGCAGCACGAGTGCTGCTGTCATTCAATGACTGTTTTTCAGTCATTTTCAGTTGATAGTGAATCTATACTGCTATATTATATATATAATGCTATATTATATTTTATTATATTATTGTATATTATATTATATATTTTATACTATATTGTGTTGTATTATATTATTATTGTGTATTATATATATTTAGTATATTTTATATTTATATTTTCTATATAAATAATCTAATATTCTAATATTCTATAATCTAATAGGTTTCTAACATCATAAGACCCCTCTGGTACAATCTTTAATGTTTCTTTATCGGAAGTATTTTCTTATGTTTTACTTTGTCTTAATAGTAGTATCATAGTTATTAGTTTTGGAGCTAAACACGCCTATTGTGGTTTTTCCAAGGTCATGTTGCCATGGCGATTAGATCTTGCTTCTTTTGTTGTCCTCCTATTTTTCCACACAATGCTTCATGACATTGTAAAGTAACCATTCTTTCTTTCGCTTCTTTTTTTTGTGTGTGTGACCCTGGAGAGGTCCAGGCTGGGTTGCCTTCATGCAGGATCCTGTCAGAACCTCAGCTGGAAGTCTGGCAAAGACGTGGCCCCGGTGTCGCTCCCAGCGTGGGGAGGAGGGGACGGTTGGAGTTACAGAAGCGGCAGCAGCAGCACACAAACCACAAAGGAATAGTTTTGCTACTGCAACACTCAGCTGGAGCTGACATCTTCTTTCTAGTGGAGATGAAGAGTGGCGTGTTGAAGCTCGTGGGCTCTTCGACTTCTGCGACTTCAAAAAAAAGTTGGTAAGGAGACGTTGCTTATACGCGCTGAAGCTTGATATTGTCTTTAATATTTGTTCCCACAAGTGTTCCCCCGCTGCGAGTCGTTGACGGCAAATTAGGCAAAGAGTGATAAATGCGTGGCCTAGCATATTAATATCAACATGGCGGAGTCATAACGTAGTAATTGCCGCCCTAGCTCTTCAAGCTAAGTGGCAACAACGTTTTGTAAAAGGTCACAGCTCTTTGCCAAGCTGGGGGGAGTCGCCGTTTACGTACTTCAAAGGCGAATGTGATTAGTAGTAAAACTTTACGATAAAAATGTTTAGCGAGCTAGCCTATATCGGAAAATGTACACAATGTCGTTGTGGAGTGGTGAGTTTTGCATTATATGTTTTGTATCAGTGTAAATGAAAGGGGGCTAAGTACACAACCCTGTGGGACGCCAGTGTTCAATGTGCTAGATCAGCCACTAGCGTAGCAATATACATCGTAGCATGTCAGCTACACACACACACACACTAAGTAAAGCAAAGTCGCACTTAAAATTTTGCAGCTTTTTTCATTAATTTATTAAATAAATTGTTTTTTTTAAGAAATTATGCTGTTTTGGGTTTGAACGTGGCTTATTGTTAATTTAAAAAATAAAAATAAAAATGGTTGAATTTTATCGTTTATCAATTTTATCATTTATCAGTTCTATCCAGACGCAAACTTGATAAGTCAATTTTACGCAACGTAAGATTTCTTATTTATGAATTTAATTTTTTTTTTGTTAGAGCTTCGAAAAAAATTCGAAAATTTACGGCCTTCTAAATAAATTTTTTTTAACATTATTAGAGCCCTCTAGATATGAAATAACACCCCTATATTTACCTTTTACACTCGTCATGTCAGTTAGCAATAGCTATAATTTTTACATTGGCTAACGTTTGCGGTGTAAGCTAGCTCGTGTCATGGCAGGACGTCCATGGCGCTCATTAGATATCAAAGCATCTTAAGGGAAGGCGAGGCTAGCGTACGCAACATCATTAATACGGGAGTCATTAATCTTGGAGAAGAAAATCTGGGAATAATGAGACCCCGTGATTCGTCTTTTTGTTTTTCCGTGTGTTTGGGTTCACATTTATTATTAATGCTAAGAAACAATTATGAGCAATATAGCACTGAAATGCTGTTTTGTGTTTGTACGTCATAACAACTGACCTTGACCTCGCCCTGATTTCTTTAAACACAACACAAGCATCTTCTGGACTCGGATGCCACTGAAAGCAAAAGAATGTTTAATGTTCGCCAACCACAGTGAGACCCGGCGAGCAAAAGGGGAGCGGCCCCAAAGACCCCCTAACCCCCCCTCCCCTCTACCCCCACCCCGCCTTGAGAGCAGCATGGCAGTTCATTTAAATTCAGCAAGGAGACATCCCATAAATCACCAGCATTCTGACTAATGGCTTCTCCACTGAGGGAAAACTCACGCCTCGCTACCTGGAGACGTCATTGCGCTGCAAAAAGTGTCCCGCTTATGCTAGTGTGTGTGTGTGTGTGTGTGTGTTTGTGCACTCACTGACCACACAAAGATCCCATGTGCTTGCTCCATAATTAGTCCTCGTAGTTCTAATGTGACACTGAAGTTACCTTGGACTGGACTTCCAGTTTTACCTAAGGGTAGTGAATGCATCGTTGTTTTAATTACATTGCAAAAATGCATTTCAGTTAATATACAGGAATGTATACACCAGATATATTATTTTCATTTTAGAGTAAATTATAGCCCGCTATATATTTTCTTATATAATAAAGAAAATTAAAAATATATAATTTATAATATTATAATAATATATTATAATATTATACTATTATAATATAATATTTAAATATATAATATTTAAAATGTAATATATTACAAATATTTTTATTAGTATAATATATTTTATCATTCAATTATTTTTGTAGATTTGTAGATTTTTTGTAGATTTTTAATTTTCATTCATTTCATTCTCCAAAATCATAGCCCCATTATATATTTTCTTAAATAATAAAGAAAATTTGAAATATATAATATTTATAATATTATACTATTAGAATACAACATTTAAATATATAATATTTAAAATGTAATATAATCTTAAAAATATTTTAAAAATATTTTTATTAGTATAATATCATTTTATCATTCAATTATTTTTGTAGATTTTTAATTTTCATTTATTTCGTTCTCCATTGTAAAAATGCTATCGTGCTCTACTATTTTTTATTTTACATTAAACTACCCCCCTACAATGCTGCAAAATTATTTTTACAGTAATTAATTTAATTAATTTAATTAATTTAATTAATTTAATTAATTTAATTAATTTAATTAATTTAATTAATTAATATGTATTTATTAATTTTACCTTTATTTTAAACTTAAAAACAGATATTTTTTTTACATCATAAAACAGAAGCTGCTTGACCTCAAGTCCTTGCTATTTTTTTCAATTTCTAGTCACTTGCAGTTGTGGATGAAAGTAGTGTAAATAAATGGGGGCTGAGCATAGAACTCTGTGGGATGCCAGTGTTCAATTTACTGTATAAACCAGAACCATATCATCAAACAACGTGCTTTACTAATCCTTCTCAAGGATACAATGATCTAGAGCACAGGTGACCAACCAGACTTTGAGTTTTGGCCCCCGAGCGATAGAGTTTGACCCCCCCCCCGATCTGGAGTATCCACTAACAGCATCGCCGTCCATTCAAAGGCTTCAGCTACATGCTGTTGTGCAGAGGTGTACATATTGTGGCACACTGGAGCAGACAGGGCTGGGTTGAGGTCATTGTGCGACTTGTTTGCGCACGCCAGCACCTTGAGGCCATGTTTGCATCCTCGTTTCACCCCCCGCTGCCCCCCCCCCCCCCCCACTCATGGCCTGTCACTTCCCATATAGCGGCATGTATGACACGCACGGCAACCGCTAAATAAATCAGAGTCGTGATGGCTCTCGTGTCTATTAGACACAATGTGTGTGTGTGTGTGTGTCGTGTAAATAGATTTCATGGCTTATTGCCGACTGGAATATGTTCATTGAGTCCATCTGACCAAGTGTGTAGAATTTGTGTGTGTGTGTAGTTGTGAAATGTGGTCAGAATTCTACAAACACTGGGAGGAAGAGCGTACTCAAACTCTCTCTGTTGACATTTAGGGGACATTTTTAGGGAATTTTTATATATTTTTTATATTTTTTTATTTTTTTTATTTTTCATATCTTTTATATTTTTTATATTTTTTATATTTTTTATATTTTTTATATTTTTTATATTTTTTATATTTTTTATATTTTTTATATTTTTTATATTTTTTATATATACTTCTGAGTACAGAAAAACAAACATCCCTGTTTCTATATAGAGGAGTACATACTGTACATAAAAGTGCAAATACTGCAATTTGCATGCCAGGCCAGTAGGTGGCGACTGTGTCTACGCAATGTGCGTCATAGTTAATTAGTTAGTTTGTGAGTTAATTATTCATTCATTCATTTTCTACAGCTTATCCTCACGAGGTTCGCGGGGGGTGCTGGAGCCTGTCCCAGCTGTCTTCGGGCGAGAGGTGGGGTACACCCTGGACTGGTGGTCAGCCAATCACAGGGCACATATAGACAAACAACCATTCACACTCACATTGAATTTTCCACAAAATTTCTACATTTTTCTTATATACTAATAAATGAATCATGCTTTTTTGTGGTTAAATTCTGCCAATTATTACTCAAAAATGTGCACATTTTACATATTTTTGATTGACTGCATCAAAATTGACTGCAATAACAATATAAAGGCATTCAGAAGACACATTCAAAGACGTTGATGAAGTGTAGTGTTCTACACTGGTCACTAGGTGTCAGTAATGTTACTGTAATGTATTTGGATGTATAATAATGGACAATTTGGATTTGCTAATTAACCTAGCATGTTTTTGGAATGGGCTGCACAGCGGTCAAGTGGTTAGCATGCAGACCTCACAGCTAGGAGACCGGGGTTCGATTCCACCCTCGGCCATCTCTGTGTGGAGTTTGCATGTTCTCCCCGTGCATGCGTGGGTTTTTTTTCCGGGTACTCCGGTTTCCTCCCACATTCCAAAAAAAAACATGCTAGGTTAATTAGCGACTCCAAATTGTCCATAGGTATGAATGTGAATGTGAATGGTTGTTTGTCTATATGTGCCCTGTGATTGGCTGCCCACCAGTTCAGGGTGTACCCCGCCTCTCGACAAGTGTCCACGATTTTTTTAAGTTCTGACTTCTGCACTATATTTGTTCACCAAGTAGTATTCCGAGGCATTTCCACCGTGTCTGGGAATACGCCGCAAAGTCACTACACCGTTTGAGCAGCATGACGTCTTGCAGTGCACAGTGTGACACCTCCCTCTAAGACTACAATCTACGTGTTCTGATCCCTGTGTTTAGTGTAGTAAAGGAAGCAGACAGAGGGGTCACTCCTCATCCTTAAATCTTCCCTTTTTTTGTGTGCGTGTGTGTCCACCCCCCCGTGTGTGTGTGTGTGTGTGTGTGTGTTCCTCTTCATCTGGTCTAATCCAATCTCATTAGCCCCATGAATGGAAGGCTCTCTGTGTGAATCCATTAACAACCCCCCCCCCCCTCTTCTCTCTGTCTCTGTAATCTCTCTAACCCCGTGGGATTAATCACCCACGGAGAAGCGAAATCGACCCATTTAATCGCTAAAAGATGTGACAAAAGCGCCGCAAGTGGAGGATGTGCTGGGAAATTATTGGCCAATTGATAACTACTGGATTTAGAGAGAGAGAGAGCTGTGGGAAAAAGTGAGCAAGTCGTCACACGTTTAGGAACGCTTACCTAATTAGGAGACTTACGGAAAATTTCATTAATTTTCTACTGCTTATCCTCACAAGGGTTTGGGGGGGTGTTGGAGCCTATCCCAGCTGTCTTCAGGCAGAGAGGCGGGGTACACCCTGGACTGGTGGCCAGCCAATCACAGGGCACATATAGACAAACAACCATTCACACTCACATTCATACCTATGGATAATTTGGAGTCGCTAATTAACCTAGCATGTTTTCGGAATGTGGGAGGAAACCGGAATACCCGGAGAAAACCCACACAGAGATGGCCGAGGGTGGAATCGAACTCGGGTCTACTAGCTGTGAGACCTGTGCGCTAACCACTAGTGCATGGCAACTTTCATTCATTCATTTTCTACCGCTTTTCCTCGCAAGGGTCGCAGGGGTCGCTGGAGCCTATCCCAGCTGTCTTCGAGCAGAGAGGCGGGGTACACCCTGGACTGGTGGCCAGCCAATCACAGGGCACATATAGACAAACAACCATTCACACTCACATTCATACCTATGGACAATTTGGAGTCGCTAATTAACCTAGCATGTTTTTGGAATGTGGGAGGAAACCGGAATACCCGGAGAAAACCCACACAGAGATGGCCGAGGGTGGAATCGAACTCGGGTCTACTAGCTGTGAGACCTGTGCGCTAACCACTAGTGCATGGCAACTTTCATTCATTCATTTTCTACCGCTTTTCCTCATGAGGGTCGCAGGGGTTGCTGGAGCCTATCCCAGCTGTCTTCAGGCAGAGAGGCGGGGTACACCCTGGACTGGTGGCCAGCCAATCACAGGGCACATATAGACAAACAACCATTCACACTCACATTCATACCTATGGATAATTTGGAGTCGCTAATTAACCTAGCATGTTTTTTGGAATGTGGGAGGAAACCGGAATACCTGGAAAAAACCCACGCATGCACCGAGAGAACATGCAAACTCCACACAGAGATGGCTGAGGGTGGAATTGCACGCTAACCACCCGACCGCCGTACAACCAATCAATAATGTATAATATATAAATATTTGTCCTGAAAAAAAGTATTAAAGATAACAATTCTGTTAAAATAATTCTCTCCCACGGGGGGGGGGCAAGAACATCCCATTTAATAAAGATTGATGCTGATTTGGGAGACACTTCCAATGGTTGTGTCCTTTTGAATTACACCGCCGCAGTAATGTGACCCCCACACTGAGGGTGACTGAAGGGGGTCAGCCAGTGTCGTTAACCCTCCAATAAAACCTGCCTCCTTTTCCAAAGGCTGTGCAAAACCCCCACAATTACCCCCCACCCTGACATTTTTTATTACATGATTTATGAAGTGAGTTTTGCATGCCTCCTTCTGTATGTGGAGCAATAAAGGAGGAAATTAAAGGTCCGTGTCCAAGTGTGACGGAGCTATTGATGCTCTGGCAAAGACCCTCATGGCGGCATGGATCATTTTCTTCCACTTCCTGCTTTAATTGGCCATCCTTGTCACCTCGCAGCTGCTTCTGTGACAAGGTGATCGTTAGACGCATTTGGCTTTGACACCACAGGTAATCTCAGCAAAACACACCTTTAAAAAAAAAAACCATCATAATTACATAATTTACATAATTCTAATATTATTTTGCTGGGAATTTACTACTCTGAATCAGTACTCTGTATGAAATATAAAATATGAACTGATAAGCTCCAGCACCACCGCGACCCTCGTGAGGATAAGCAGTGGAAATTAATTAATTAATTAATTAATTAGCTTAAAAAAGTTTTCTCCGGGTACTCCGGTTTCCTCCCACATTCCCAAAAAAAAAAACATGCTAGGTTAATTAGCGACTCCAAATTGTCCATAGGTATGAATGTGAGTGTGAATGGTTGTTTGTCTATATGTGCCCTGTGATTGGCTGGCTACCAGTCCAGGGTGTACCCCGCCTCTCGCTCAAAGACAGCTGGGATAGGCTCCAGCACCCCTTTGACCCTCGTGAGGATAAGCGGTGGGAAATTAATTAATTAATTAATTAATTTAAAAAGGTCGGTTTCACATTTAGGCGTATAAGAAGTGCGTACAGTCACTTGTTGCTAGGCAGACTTCACAGGGTCAATTGGTCTTAATATACCCCCCCCCCACTTTAAAAGTGACAATTGTCTCTAATAGGCTGTTTCCTATATATACAAAGGACAAGGAGGGTTGGCAGGAACAGTCTGAAAAATGTAACCGTTACTTAAAATTATTAATTAAGTTGTTTGTTGCTAGGCAGAATTGATGAGACGCTATCATGTGTGCCCTTTTTTTTTTTTTTTTTTTTAATGACATTTCTTATGTTGTTTCCAACACAGCAGAGAAAGGATATGGAGAGTCGGAAAAAATATAGCTTGTTTGGAATTCATGGGGCACTAAAATATGTGCCCCAATTCTTAAAAACGACAAGTCGTCTTATGGATATATTATGATATCTTATGATATATTATTACAGTCATACAGATCCAGAATCAGTTAACACATTAACGTCACATCAAATTTATGGAAAGCATCCGATTGGCATGACTATTTAAATGCCGCTAACGACTTTCTAGCTGCAGCCACATTGGTGGTGATGTTGGTGGTGGGTGGGGGGGGGGGTTATGAAATATTAATAGCGCCTGGAGAGTCACGCCCAAACGTACAGTAGATCATCAGCGCAGGCCAAAGCGGCGTGGAAGCTGAATACACAATGTGGCGTTGCCTGAGCATTCATTAACCTTACCTGCGCTCGTTTAGCTGCCTTATTCAGAAAAGATGGCCGCCGACGTCCGAGCCTTATCTTGATATTCTCCCCCATTCCCCGTCCCATGAGTGCACTTGAGTGAGGATGCCAGGGAGGGGGGCAGGGGAGGGAAGCCGAGGGCTGGAAAGGTTAACGTTTGGATAGGGGTTCGAACCTCCGCCCTCCAACCTTACTTCATCTTAATTGCAAATGTCACAGCAGCCGGCAGAGGGGCCGCTTCGGAGGGTGAGGAGGGGTGAGGAGGGGTGAGGTATGACCCCAAAAAGAAGCAAAGTCTGTTCTCATGAGAGTTTAAAAATGTGCAATGATTAGTAGAATTGGACTCCCTTAAGGCTGCTTAAACTTCCACTTAGCCCCATTGTCAGTTTCCCAACCATAAATAATCAAAACCATAAATAATAATAATTTTTATTTAAATGTATTACAGCATAACAAAATGAATGGCCATTAAATAATTTTTAAAATTCCATTAAATAAATAAAAATATAATTAAACAGTGAAAACCAAATGAATCAATCCTGAAATAAATACGGAATAACCTGAAAGTAATTATTTAATATTATTATTATTATTATTATTTAATCTTATATTATATATTAATATTAACAATTCACAGACTAAATAATGAGATATTGAATAAATTACACTGCTGTACACATTTTTGGACTGTTTCATTTATTTTGATACTATAAACTGAAAATCTGAAAAGCTTTGTGTGCGTTTGCCACCAGCTGCTTATAAATATCTGACTAAAAAGTGATTTTTTTTTTCTAAAGTTCATGAAATTTCTCACATTTGTCCACTTCTATGAAAGAGATTTTGTGCAAATAAAAACAAAAAATTTAAGTAAAAATTCCAAGCATATTAAAATGAATTATCATTACATAATTTAAAAAATTCCATTAAATAAATACAAATATAATTAAACAATAAAAACCAAATAATTCGCCACTGAAAGAAATACCGAATAGCTTGAAAATAATTATTTAATATTAACAATTCATAGACTAAATAATGATATTGAATAAATTACACCGGTGTACACATTTTTGGACTGCTTTTCATTTATTTTGATAATATGAACTGAAAATCTGAAAAGTTTTGTAAGTCTTCAGGAGGTTTGCCACCAGCTGCTTATAATTATCTGACTAAAATGTGATTTTTTTCAGTTCATGAAATTTTTCACATTTGTCCACTTCTATGAGAGAGATTTTGTGCAAATATAAACATTTTTTATTTAAAAAATATTATTTTTTATTATTATTATTATTAAAACAAATTTTATGTAAAAACTCTAAGCATATTAAATGAATGAATTGGAATGTGGCTTTCATTTATTATAGTCCAGTGGTATTTCATATTTTGGTGAATTTATTTATAATTTAATTATGTTTACTATTTGGCTTTATGTTATATTTACATTATGGAACCTGAAAAAATATCTGTGATGTTCACAATGCTAACATGTAGCCACCTACGTAGCATTGTGTGTAACTAAGTGTAGTACAGTATCATTAGCATCGCGCTTTCCTATTTGTGGCGAAATAGTGACTATTTTTACTTTATTTTAGCTTTATTGTGCAGGGTTAACTTCTTTTTACACTTGTATGAGAGTTAAGAATGTTACAATGTGGTAAAACCTTGCCTGCACAGCTAAAAAAAATCATTGTATCGGAACTTGTGACGTGTTAAGCCGCCATGTGGAAACGACTAGAGTGACAAAGTGATAGGAATCGAACAAACAAGCAGTCAAGCGAGGCAAAAAGAAGCCTTGATGGCTTGACACGCTTTATTTTGCGCCATCAGCCAGCGGCCTTTAATCACACGGCGTGGGAAATAGCAACACATTGGTGTTGTTGTTCTGAGACTCGTTCTTCTCGATGCTCATCTGAACGATAACAAGAGGATGCACGCTGACGATGATAATGAGACATTTCTCTGAAGGGTACCAAGATGCTATCTTCATCTTTTGACACAGGACGCTAACAGCTGAGCCTGTAACGAGCAGCGTCTAATTACGGCATGGCAGCAATCGTGATGGTTAATCTCTTTGAAGAACACGCCTTAATAGAATCGTATCGTCGGGTGTCTTTGTTGATGAACAGCATGAGAAAGCCATTGAAGGAAAACATCACAGAGAGCTACACTGCCTCATACACTAGAGAAAAGGACAGGGAGATGTGGCAGTAGCAAAGCACAAAATTGGGACACTCGTGGTAATTTTTTAGGCGGAATCCACCTTTTTAATATGTGGTTTCTTTCACAATTTTGGGGCAGAGTATGCTGCTGCCTCACACTGTAGAGAAAGGACAAAGACAATCGGCAGGAACAACACGTTTGACAAATATATACTCGGTCAATTATTCTCAAAAATAGCAAAAAATAAATATTTTTAGATTTACTATCATCACTTTGCCGTAAATTCATCCTCTATTAAATATAAAATCAGCATACCGAACTGGTTTTACCTTTGGTTATCTCACTAGTTTGCATAGTCACTTGTTGCTAGGCAGAATTCACAGGCCACCATTATCTGTACAGTGCCACAACTCTAATAATCTGAAAGTATAACTATTATAAATATGAATTATTCATAGACAAAAAATGTAATTAAATAATATTATATAATAAAAAATTATTTGAAAAATAATAATCAAATTTGGAAATCATAATAATTTTTGAAAATAATTATAATCATAATAATAAAAAAAATAATAACACAAGGAAATTAATTCATTCATTTTCTACAAAATAATTTCTATAAATAAAAAAATAAGTCCAAAACTGCCCCTATCGTAATAAATATGTTTATTATTGCATAGTCACCTGTTGCTAGGCGGAATTCACAGGGCACCATTATCTGTACAGTGGCCCAACTCTAGTCACCCGAAAGTATAACAATTATAAATATGAATTACTAATAGAAAAAAATGCACTTAATACAGCGCCGAAAAATAAAATAAAGTATATAATGTAATAAAAAAATATTTAAAAAATAATAATAAAATTTTAAAATCATAATAATTTTTGAAATTTAGTAGGAAATAAAATAATTATTAAATTAATAATTAAAAATAACACATAGAAATTAATTCATTCCTTTTCTACAAAATAATTTCTATAAATAAAAAAATAAGTCTAAAACTGCCCCTATTGTAATAAATATAATAATAATAATACAATTTGGAAATCATAATAATTCTTTAAAAAATTGTAAAAAAATGTAAATAATAATTAAAAAAATAATCATTCATTTTCTACGAAATAATTTGTGTAAATAAAAAAATAAGTCTAAAACTGCCCCTATCGTAATAAATATAATAATAATAATACAATTTGGAAATCATAATAATTTTTGAAAAATTGTAAAAAAAAATGTAAGTAATAATTTAAAAAATAATCATTCATTTTCTGTGAAATAATTTGTGTAAATCAAAAAAATACGTCTAAAACTGCCCCTATCGTAATAAATATAATCATAATACAATTTGGAAATCATAATAATTTTTTGAAATTTGTAAAAAAAAATGTAAGTAATAATTTAAAAAATAATCATTAATTTTCTACAAAATAATTTGTGTAAATAAAAAAAAAATAAGTCTAAAACTGCCGCTATCGTAATAAATATAATCATAATACAATTTGGAAATCATAATAATTTTTTAAAAATTGTAAAAAAAATGTAAGTAATAATTAAAAAAATAATCATTAATTTTCTACAAAATAATTTGTGTAAAAAAAAAAAAAAAAGTCTAAAACCGCCCCTATGCAAGAGAAGCCATGCTGTTTTTTTTTTCCTTGCGGTTGCTGAGATCCACGACCTCCCAGCAACAAGCCATCAGGGAGTGATCGAGCTCTTTTGGCCTCACTTTTGATGAGCTCCCGGCGTGTCTATTATTTACATAGCTGTCTGTCTACGTGGCGCGACAACACCAACACCTGACACCACAGCCTCCTCCGCACAGATTGATGTCAACTTGAGACACCCGGCCAGACGGCTACTTTAATACGTCTTGATCCCCCCCCCGTGCGTCGCATGGCCACTATTCCCTCATTTCCCTTTTCTTTCTCTCTCTCTCTCTCTCTCTCTACACGTTGATGCTGATGATGCACCATCAGGAGCAATTAGGGAACTCGAACATGTCGTGTCCTGACTAATTATTGTTGCAGTCAATGCATGGTGACGAAATTAGCATTAGAGGGCTGCACAGTAGCTCTTCTCTATATTATGTGGCTGCATATCATCTAGAACAGGGGTCTCAAACATGCGGCCCGCGGGCCAAATGTGGCCCGCAGGACACTAGTTTGAGGCCCCCGCCTTGATATGAAAGTTTAATGTTAGCTTGATATGGATGCTGTATGGTTATCATGTACCCAGAAAAAAATTATTAAGTTTGATTCATGTTCATGTTAAAGGTTAAATAACTGTTAATAGTTATCCTCCCTATACGTGTGGAAGTGGTAAGTTTTTTGGCTATTTAAGTTTAAAGGAAATAACTTGAAGGCTACCGTTTAGGTCGCTAGCTCTCTAGTTTGCGAGTTAGCATGTGTCTCAAGACCCTGCAGTTGCGCAATATGTTGTAAATAAAAAGAGTATAAATGTGACTATAGTCGTGTTTTGTCATGTCTACAGGGCTCTAATAATGCTTTGGTAATTTTAATCTGAAAAAAATTATTTGTCTACCCACCAACTATATGTGGTTTTTTAAGTTTTTATTATTTGCCGTTTTATTATTATTATTATTATTATTATTATTATTATTATTGATTGATTTTCTTTATTCTTGATTTGTTTATTTATTTTTCATCTTATTTTGTGCAGAAAAATAAAAATTAAGAATGCTTTATCAGAGCTTTTATTGTAGAAAATCGGAACCAAAGCACTGAATAAGTTTGTATATTTTTCTGTTTTTTAATAAATGCGTTTTTTTTTTTGTTGTTTTTTTTTTAAAACCTGATGCGGCCCAGACCCTCGCTCCAGTGGCCCCCAGGTAAATTGAGTTTGAGACCCCTGATCTAGAACATAGTGACGGAGATATGTCAAGAAAATGACACTAAATGTTTATGAATCACTGCTCTGTATTAAATAGAAATTCGCATAATTAATACGACTGACTTTGCTTGGAAGTGCTTCCTGAACCAAATAAGGAACGTTCACGTTTTAGTGAAGGTACTGTATGTTGTTTACCCCCCCTCCCCTGCATCATCGCATTGTGTGCATGAATAACAATGAGTCAGCGGCCTACTGTGCTCGGTTTGATTCCCGTCTTCACCTAATGCATGATGAATCAAAAAGACGTGTATGTTTTCTCAGGATGGAGGATGGGGAAAAAAAGTTGTCTTGCTCCAAGCCCACTCAGCATCTCTGGAAGCACCTGAGAGCATCCGAAGTGGAACGAGGCTGAGACTTTGGGGAGGTATCTTCACATACTTCCCCCCCCCCCCCCCCCCACAGCATCCAAAAGGAATGCCAGAGGAGGGCACTGGCATGGTGTCTTGGCCCTCAGCGGAGACTGTGTCACCATCTGGCGTCTGTCATTGAGGGTATGTAATGCATCGCTGCCATCTTTTCTGGACTCACTTGCCTGAGAACCACCCCCCCCCCTCCCCATCTCCGTTTTTGACCCCCACTGTGAAGATGGACGAGAACCTGCTGTGGGATTATGTACTGCGAGCTGCTAATAATGGTGAAGAGTCTCCTGGGCTCACGCTCCCGAAGCAGCGGTGCAATAAAGCCAGGAGCTTGGAAGTGCACGGCTATTTAATGGAAAAGGGAAGCTTGTGAGCCGCTGTGCCGCTATATATTTATATATATATTTATATATATTTATATATATTTATATATATTTATATATATTTACACCGTGAACCAACTCTCACCGCTTCCCCCCGTCCTCCCCTTTGTCACCTTTTGTCGGGGACCTGGCATCTCCTTGTTCCTCGCTCCAACGTGGGCGGCTGCAGACGCCACGCAGACAACAAACCATGTCCGTGTGAGGCGTTATTGCAACTTCACACGTCCGAGACAATATGAAAAAAAGCATGAAAAAAAAAATTCAACATAATGTCAACTCATTTGGATTCCATTTTTTGTTGTTGTTGTTGTTGTTGCTAGGCGGAATTCACAGGGCAACATTGTTTCTGCACCAATGTAAAAATAACTGCTCGACGACAGTCACAAGCTATGATGCTTGCTTGGTAACACATGTAAAAAAAAAAAGGACAGGGAGAGTCGGCAGAAATAAAATCAGTCAGACAAAGACGTTTCTCCAAATTAAGATAATATATACGGTGTGTATAGTTTTATATTTTTTTATATACATGTGCAACTGAACTTTATTACATATGAAAAATTAAATTAAATTAAATTAAATTAAATTAAATTAAATTAAATTAAATTAAATTAAATTAAATTAAATTAAATTAAATTAAATTAAATTAAATTATTAGGATTATTACATAAATTAAAAATATATTAGTGTTAAAAAGCAAATAAAAATTATAAGGCAATAACTGAAAAAGAAGTCAGACAAAGACATTTCTCAAAATTAAAATAATACGTACGGTGTGTATAGTTTTATTTTTTTGTATGCATAGGCAACTGAACTTTATTACATATGAAAAATTGATTAAATTAAATTAAATTAAATTAAATTAAATTAAATTAAATTAAATTAAATTAAATTAAATTAAATTAAATTATTAGGATTATTACATAAATTAAAAATATATTAGTGTTAAAAAGCAAATAAAAATTATAAGCAAATAACTGAAAAATATAGAAAACTTAACTATTTTAACGTTTTTGTTTTATGTAATTTATTATGTATTTTTAATGTAATTATTAGAAACTATGTATATTGTTATATATATATATATATATATATATGTGCAATAATGTTTAAACTGAACTCTATTACAATTTACATTTAAATGAATATTAAATAAATTAGTGTTAAAAAAAAACAAATAAAACAATATAAAAAAATATATAAAAATTTTAAAAGCTGACATTTTAGGAAATGTAATATTTTTATATTACATATTTTTATACATATTGTATTATTTTTTTTATTTTTTCACTGGATGTGTTGGGGCACTAACCCACTCCCATACTTTTTTTCTTGATATATTCCCCATGAATCTTTTTTGACAAAATTCCGACATGAAGGTGTCCAAATGAGACCTGGGCGGTGGTCTTCTGGGGTGGTCACAGCAGGAAGTCAGGCCGATACCGGGCTTCCAAACATCATCTCTCCTCCTCTCTCCTCCAGTATTGAATGTTATTGTTAGCGCCGCAGCCCTCAAACTCTTCAAACTTGGCCTCCTCGTACCATCTGCCTCATGGAGGAGTCAGGATGACGGCGACACAACAGGGCCACTGTTTTGTTGTCTTGTTCTATTTATTCCTCGATAATGAGAAAAACCAGCAGAGGGACCGGGGATGGCGTTCGCTGCCAAACGTCCAAAGTCTTCTTCCTCGCCCATATGGCTTAGCAGCAGGGGGGGTGACGGATCTTCACACGGTCGCGATGCGTCCACGTTCTTCTTCTCCATTCAAGTGCGGCTCCGTGAAATGAGATGTGCTTTCATTGTCACAAATCAAGCAGGAAGATATCTCGCCATAATTCGCCTTCCGCCATGTTGGGCTACTTTGTCCACACATGCTAATCCCAGCTTTAGCCACACACGTGTGTGTGTGTGTGTGTGTGTGTGTGTGTGTAGAGAAGATCTCCATGCGACTAATTGCACACTCTTGGAAGGTTGGAGGGGGGGTGAGGGGGGGCACAGATTGAGGATGTCATGCATGCAAATGTTTAATTCAGCGCTCCCGACATGCTGAGACGTTTTAAGTCCAGCGTCAGGCTCGGCGACGACGACGGCGGCGGTGGCGACTTGAGGCTGGCTCAAGAGGGGCTCACGTGTAATCCCCCCGACCCCCACCCCCACACAGTGTCGCAAACATGGACGCAGCATCGCCTCATGAAATGAAAAAGCCTTGAAACTTATATTAATAATACAGCATATCTATAGAATACCGTGTTTAACTATGAAATATAGTAGAAATACAGTGATTCTCAACAGGTGGGTCAGGATCCAAATTGGGTTCATTGTCCCCAATCGGTGTCCCGCACTCATTTTTTTTTTCTCTTGCTATATATTTGCACTCATGACTCTGTGCTTTGCGGTGATGTGGTTGAGTAAACGTGAGCTGCATGCGTGGTAATCGAACTTTAAATCGACGTGTAAATCTGTCTTTATCAACGGTGACATCGGATGCGTTTTTGAAATGAAAAATTCCCGTTCATTAAATTGATAACTTTTGCGTATTTCCCAATTTTTTACGTCTCCTCTCATCCATTCGCTGCTTCTCGCCGTGCCCTCCCATCTCGAATGGGAGATGATTGGTTTATAATTATGACCCATGTTTTCTACCCCCAATAATTAAAGCACAAGAAACCCAATTAATAAAAATTAATTTAGGAAAATGACTTGCATATATGAACAGTAGAAATTTAAAATAAGATTAACACAATTTTTTTAAAAATACACAAATAATGACTAATTAACTAATTTCAATTAATGCACAAATTTGATACACCTAAATATATTTATTTGAATTATATTTTAAAAATAAACAGTGTTTTTATTATTTATTGTTTTTGTTATTGTTTTTATTTATTTATTATTTTTTATAATTTTTTTAAATATTAAAAAAAATTTAATCAATTACATATTATTTTTTTCCCCTTAAAGTCCAACCCAATCTCTTCTAAAACATCAAGAATAATAAAATGCTGAGGTATCTCAATTTTTAGCATTCCTCAGGTGCAAAAATAAGTTAATATTTTAATATCTGTTGATAATAAAAGGTGAAAATAATTTATAAAGCAACTACATGAACATGCATAACAATTACAGGCGTTACAGACGCCTACAGGGATGCTTGCTGGACCGATTGCAAGTGAAGTACTCCTATGCTGATGTTTTATGACGTCAGTACTGAAATTATGAGACATATTGTATAAAAAACTTCATAATTTAGTCAATATAATACAGTATGAGTAAAGTATTACGCTATATTTTAATACTATATATACAACTATTTTGTTTTGCTTCATTGTCTTATGTAAGATAATAATACTTGTCATTTATTCATCCATAGCTTAATGAGCGCCCGGGTCATCACACCGTGTCTGGACCAGTCCATATCCCCACGGGGGGGGGGGGGTCCGGGTTCGAGGGAGACCAATAGGACTCCAAAAACAAAAGAGCAAAGCCCCCACGGAGCTCACCTGTGGAGACGTGACCTCATAGACCGGACCTGCCGAGCACACACAGAGCGTCATTCGGGATTATAGACGTCCCCCCCGGCCCCCCACCTAACCCGCTTCCCCAGGTAGGACCACGCCTGTCTGAGTGTATTAAAGTCATCCTAGTAGTACGTCCTAATTAAAATGTATGGAGACATTTATGTCACATGGACTTTATGTGGATTATTTATTAGTCCCGGGGTGGAGAGTGTCTTGGTAAAGGTTCGATTCCCTGTGATGATAATACAGCTTTGATTGACACGACCAGAAAGGTATTCATTTAACAATTTATAGTTATTTTTGGACTTGGACTTTGTACTGCAGGATACTGGGAGCCGTTTCTAATATGATGCTATTTAACTGCACGAGGAAGGCTAAATAGGCTACACCAGCTGCTAGCTAAGTGCTTCTGTAGTGACCCAACTCATCCAGCAGATGGAGCTGAGATGAAAAAAGCTTATGGGTTAACTTTGTTAATAAAATATATATTTTTTTGTTTTTTTATGTATTATATTTTATTTATAATGGCATGTTTTACCTGAAATGAATACAATTAATGCATCAAATGTTAATATTGAACATTAATTTTGTGCATATGAAACAGTTGAATCCTTGAATGAAATCCTTACTTAAATTAATGTTTTTTTTTTTATTTATAATGGCATGGCAAATGCTAAAAATATCATCATGCAAACAAAGAAAATTAAATCCTACCTTAAAAAATTTTTTTCGTGAACTACTTTTGAGTTTGTATTTATTATGTTTTATTTGAGTCATGCGTTAAACACTAAGAAAAAATATATATTAAAATGGGAAAAATATCATAATGCAAAAGACAAATTAGTAGAAATTTTAATCCTAGCTAAAAAAATTTTTTTATAACATTTGTATGTATTATATTGAATATAATTCATAGAGTACAATTCATGCATCAAACATCAAGAAATGAAATATCATACGTTAATAAATTACCGTGTCAACAATATAGTACTAGCTCCAAAAATATTATTTATTTTGAGTTTCCCAAAATTGCATCATGATTACTTCAAGCATAAATAACCTGGAGGTGTACATTCTACACAAGTGTACACATCCTTTTTTTTCAGCAGGAACTTGCGGAATTTGCCTCTTTTCAATCAAAACATGCCTTTTGCCGACTGCACGGGAAGAACTTTAAGGGAACGTACACAAAAAAGATTTCCCTCATCACTCACCGGACCACAAACACGTTGGACGGGTTCCAGTAGGTTGCTTGTAAAAGACGTTAATACTTCCTGTGAGGACCCTGAGAGCGTTTGGCAGCTGTGCAGCATATTGAGACGTTTAATGAGAGCGCATGGACGAAGACGCAAAGCGAGCTGGAAAAAGATAATTGACTTGTTAATGACGAAAAAGTGTTTTAAAAGTAGAGATGGGACTGCACTCAATCCCAATCAGAGACAGTTCTAATATTATGCCATACAAAACTTGCATAATATATTGATACATTACCTTTATTGATTACTTTACCTTACCTTAACACTGCATGATACAAAAGTAGTCATCCTCCCACCTTGTGTGGAAGTGGTAACATAATGGACTATATTAAACTTGCATAATAACATATTGATACATTACCTTAACACTGCATGATCAAAAAGCAGTCATCCTCCCACCTTGTGTGGAAGTGGTAAGGTAATGGACCATACTAAACTTGCATAATAACATATTGATACATGACCTTAATACTGCATGATACAAAAGTAGTCATCCTCCCACCTTGTGTGGAAGTGGTAAGGTAATGGACCATATTAAACTTGCATAATGACATATTGATACATTACCTTAACACTGCATGATACAAAAGTAGTTATCCTCCCACCTTGTGTGGAAGTGGTAACATAATGGACCATACTAAACTTGCATTATAACATATTGATACATTACCTTAACACTGCATGATACAAAAGTAGTCATCCTCCCACCTTGTGTGGAAGTGGTAACATAATGGACCATACTAAACTTGCATTATAACATATTGATACATTACCTTAACACTGCATGATACAAAAGTAGACATCCTCCCACCTTGTGTGGAAGTGGTAAGGTAATGGACCATACTAAACTTGCATTATAACATATTGATACATTACCTTAACACTGCATGATACAAAAGTAGTCATCCTCCCACCTTGTGTGGAAGTGGTAAGGTAATGGACCATACTAAACTTGCATAATAACATATTGATACATTACCTTAACACTGCATGATCAAAAAGCAGTCATCCTCCCACCTTGTGTGGAAGTGGTAAGGTAATGGACCATACTAAACTTGCATAATAACATATTGATACATTACCTTAATACTGCATGATACAAAAGTAGTCATCCTCCCACCTTGTGTGGAAGTGGTAAGGTAATGGACCATATTAAACTTGCATAATGACATATTGATACATTACCTTAACACTGCATGATACAAAAGTAGACATCCTCCCATCTTGTGTGGAAGTGGTAACATAATGGACCATACTAAACTTGCGTAATAACATATTGATACATTACCTTAACACTGCATGATACAAAAGTAGTCATCCTCCCACCTTGTGTGGAAGTGGTAAGGTAATGGACCATACTAAACTTGCATAATAACAAATTTATACGTTACCTTAACACTGCATGATACAAAAGTAGTCATCCTCCCATCTTGTGTGGAAGTGGTAACATAATGGACCATAGTAAACTTGCATAATAACAAATTTATACGTTACCTTAACACTGCATGATACAAAAGTAGTCATCCTCCCATCTTGTGTGGAAGTGGTAACATAATGGACCATAGTAAACTTGCATAACATATTGATACATTACCTTAACACTGCATGATACAAAAGTAGTCATCCTTCCACCTTGTGTGGAAGTGGTAAGGTCTTGGCTTCTTAAGTTTAGAAGAAATACATTTGAGGCAAACTGGTTAGCTAGCAAGCATGCCGAGTAGCAACAGGAGTGTAACGGTGACTATAGGGGTGTTATTTCATGACTACAGTTCTCTAACAAAAACATTCATTCATTCATTTTCTACCGCTTATCCTCGCCAGGGTCGAGTATGAGGGGGAGTGCTGGAGCCTATCCCAGCTGTTTTTGTGGGGAGAGGCGGGGTACACCCTGGACTGGTGGCCAGCCAATCACAGGGCACATATAGACAAACAACCATTCACACTCATACATTCATACCTATGGACAATTTGGAGTCGCTAATTAACCTAGCATGTTTTTTTTTTGGAATGTGGGAGGAAACCGGAGCACCCGGAGAAAACCCACGGTGGGATTGAACCCGGGTCTCCTAGCTGTGAGGTCTGCGCGCCAACCACTCGACCACCATGCAGCCCTTTTAATAAAAACATTGCATTTATTAACATTGAATCCTAAATTAATTTAATGTTGGCGTGATACATTAACATTAACATTGAATCCTAAATTAATTTAATGTCGGAGTGATACATCTTCCCATGATATAAATGATCTTTGTGTATCATTGGAAGGGCATTTTTGGCAAAGAAATGTTAACACATTGTCTTCGGGAGAGGACGTAAATATTATTACTGCAACAATTCAGTGTGTGTGTGTGTGTGTTGTGTGTGTGTGCGCTCTGACATGATGTGCGCGCTTTCTCGCGCTCGCTCTCACCTCGCAAGTATTTCGAGGTCTGCCATCTGTGCCGGTGCCAGAGCATCCTGGGAGTTCTATGTGGATGGATCAGTCCAAGATGATGATGTGCCAGGTTTTGAGTGGAGGAAGGCTGGCCCACTGTGTTCCATACTTGCAGGCCATTGGCTCACACACACACACACACACACACACACACACACACACACAGAAATTAAATATTGTGTGTGAATTGAGAAGTGAAGAAAACAATTAGGAGCAGCCCCGCAGCTTGTTCACAGAGCCTAAAGGGACGTGTCGCAGATATCAAACTCTTCAGGATGTTTATTCTAGAGGTTCAATCTGGTTCTTTATTGGACACTTTGGTCCTGCCGAGCGCTCACTCAAGTGGTGACTGGAGGCCAAAGACGGATGGATTTACTCAATGGAAGACAGTTTTTGTGATCTAATCCACCTTTAATGACTCTACCTCGGTTTATGTGGCGTTTTTTATTCCTTTTTAAAAAGCCAGGACTACTTCTTGGCCGTGCATTTTAATCAGGGTTTAACTCATGTGACAGATGTTCCTGTGCAATATTGGCCCAGACTCACATGTTGACTACCCAATGTCTGTTTTTGCCGTGATGCCTTGGACGCATAGTAGTTAAGTGGTTAGCGTGTTGGCCACACAGTCAGTGTCTGCGTTTTGGCCAGAAGTCAACTGGGGTAGGCTCCAGCATACCCGCAACCCTTGTGAGGATAAGCAGTATAGAAAATTTATTATTGGACGCACGGTGGTATAGTGGTTATCATGTTGGCCACAGTCAGCATCTGCGTCTGCATCTGCGTCTGCAGCGTCTGCATCTCAGTCAGAAGGCAACTGGGGTAGGCTCCAGCATAACCGCGACCCCTGTGAGGATAAGCAGTATAGAAAAAAATTCTGGATACATGGTGGATAAGTGGTTAGCATGTTGGCCACACTGTCTGCATCTCAGCCAGATGTCAACTGGGGTAGGCTCCAGCATACCCGCAATCCTTGTGAGGATAAGCAGTATAGAAAATTAATTATTCGACGCATGGTGGATAAGTGGTTAGCATGTTAGCCACACAGTCAGCGTCTGCATCTCAGCCAGAAGTCAACTGGGGTAGGCTCCAGCATACCGGCGACCCTTGTGAGGATAAGCAGTATAGAAAATTAATTATTGGACGCACGGTGGTATAGTGGTTATCATGTTTGCCACAGTCAGCATCTGCGTCTCGGCCAGAAGTCAACTGGGGTAGGCTCCAGCGACCCTTGTGAAAAGAAGCAGTATAGAAAATTAATTATTTGACACATGGTAGATAAGTGGTTAGCATGTTAGCCACACAGTCAGCGTCTGCATCTCAGTCAGAAGGCAACTGGGGTAGGCTCCAGCATACCCGCGACCCCTGTGAGGATAAGCAGTATAGAAAAAAATTCTGGATACATGGTGGATAAGTGGTTAGCATGTTGGCCACACTGTCTGCATCTCAGCCAGATGTCAACTGGGGTAGGCTCCAGCATATGCGCAACCCTTGTGAGGATAAGCAGTATAGAAAATTAATTATTGGACACACGGTGGATAAGTGGTTTTCATGTTGGCCACACAGTCATCGTCTGCGTCTCGGCCAGAAGTCAACTGGGGTAGGCTCCAGCGACCCTCGTGAGGATGAGTATAGAAAATTAATTATTGGACGCATGGTGGAGAAGTGGTTAGCATGTTAGCCACACAGTCAGTGTCTGCGTCTCGGCCAGAAGTCAACTGGGGTAGGCTCCTGCATACCTACGACCCTTGTGAGGATAAGTGGTATAGAAAATTAATTATTGGACGCATGGTGGATAAGTGGTTAGCATGTTACAGCACAGTCAGCGTCTGCATCTCGGTCAGAAATCAACTGGGGTAGGCTCCAGCGACCCTCGTGAGGATAAAGGGTAACGAAAATGAATTACTGGACGCATGGTGGATAAGTGGTTAGCATGTTAGCCACACAGTTAACATCTGCGTTTTGGCCAGAAATCAACTGGGGTAGACTCCAGCATATCTGCAACCCTCATGAGGATAAGAGATAAAGGAAAATTAATTATTGCACGCACGGTGGATAAGTGGTTAGCATGTTAGCCACACAGTCAGCATCTGTGTTTTGGCCAGTAGTCAACTGGGGTGGGCTCCAGCATACCCGCGACCCTCGTGAGGATAAGCGATATAAAAAATTAATGATTGGACGCACGATTGTTATCACGTTGGCCACACAGTCAGCGTCTGCGTTTCGGCGAGAAGTCAACTGGGGTAGGCTCCAGCATACCCTCGTGAGGATAAGCGGTATAGAACATGTATTATTGGACGCATGGTAGTTAAGTGGTTAGCGTGTTGGCCACACAGTCTGCGTCTTGACCAGAAGTCAACTGGGGTAGGCTCCAGCATACCCTCTTGAGGATAAGCGGTATAGAAAATGAATTACTGGACGCATGGTGGATAAGTGGTTAGCAAGTTAGCCACACAGTCAGCGTCTGCGTCAACTGGGTTAGGCTCCAGCATATCCCCATGACCCCAATGAGGATGCTTTATTGTGACTCTGAACACCATGACACCGCTTCCCTGAAAGAAGTAGTTTCAAATGAAAAACTTTCCCTATTGGTCAATCTGCATAAGTCGGCAGTAAGCACATATCCTGAGCCGGGGGCCATATTGCAGCAGTAATCACCAAGTGTCACCAAGATGTATTATTAGCATCATTGCACTTCCACTCACATTATGACGCGTCAGGGACATCGGGCCGATACGCCGGCGTCCTCACTGCCATCAATCTCTCCGCCATCACGCCGGGGCCGTTATGCACGTGCTTTTAAATATGTGCTAAATCGCCACTTTTTTTTTTTTCGGGAAGAAAAGTGGAATTAATTAGCCAGCGTTTTGAAAATGACCTTTCTTGGGGAATCCATTCCCAATGTGGCATCTGGAGATGTTTAATTCCCTTCATAACATGTTGCTTCTGCGTAGAAACACACAGCGCAAGTGTACCTAATGAAGTGACCTCCTAGCTAACTTTATTTTGAAGGTTATTGGCAAGAGTGAATTTTTGACCTTAAGATCTGACGTAGCTTCCGATGTTGCTTCTGATCGATCGATAGCGCGCACGACTCACCGTGATGTTGGCGTTTCGATCAATGTTAGCCAGCCAGCACTTTCGCCGACCAATTAATCAAAATCGGACTTCAAGATTGTTGATGTATCATTGGCAAAAAAAAAAAAAAAAGGAGGGGGGGGTGAAAAAAATAAAGCTACTGTAGGTATATGCAGGGGGAACCGGCATTGATTTTAGATGGAAATCAATGGTGGAAGTCATTTTAATGCAGTCAGCTGTGGGAGTGTATTTTAGCTTAGCAGTGGAGTAATAATCTTTATTATTATTGTTATTATTTCAATAAGAAATTCTATTAAAAAAAATTCAAAAAGTATGATTCATATGTGATGGAAGTACAGTCATCCCTTGCCACTTTGCGGTTCCTATTATTATTATTTTTTTTGAGTTGTGGACGCCTATCGAGCAGCTACACACCATAAAGAGCTTTCTAGATCTTCCAGATTCCGCACCTTTTTCTGCAATGTTTTCATGGACTTCCTGCTTCTGCTTCATTTACTACTATGGGTACGCTCCCGAGGACTTCCGGATACATAGGTCCGCTTTTACTGAGGGTGCAGTCAGATGTGGGAATGTATTTTAGCTTAGCAGTGGAGTAATAACCTTTATTATTATTGTTATTATTTCAATAATAAATTCTATAAAAAAATTAAAAAGTATGATTCATATGTGATGGAAGTACAGTCGTCCCTTGCCACTTTGCGGTTCCTATTATTATTATTTTTTTTGAGTTGTGGACTCCTATCGAGCAGCTACACACCATAATGAGCTTTCTAGATCTTCCAGATTCCGCACCTTTTTCTGCAATGTTTTCATGGACTTCCTGCTTCTGCTTCATTTAGTACTCTGGGTACGCTCCCGAGGACTTTCGGATACATACGTCCGCTTTTACTGAGGGTGTTGATTTTGGTGGAAGTCATTTTAATGCAGTCAGCTGTGGGAGTGTATTTTAGCTTAGCAGTGGAGTAATAATCTTTATTATTATTTCAATAAGAAATTCTATTAAAAATGTCAAAAAAGTATGATTCATATGTGATGGAAGTACAGTCGTCCCCTTGCAGTTCCTATTATGGTAATTTTTTGTACTTTTTTGTGGAGCTGCTACACACCGTAACCCACGCTACAAGCTTTCTAGATCTTCCAGATTCCGCAACCCTCTTTCTGCAGTGTTTCCATGGATTTCCTGCTTCTGCTTCATTTACTCCATCCCTGGCCCCTCCTATAGGTACGCCGCCCACTGGGGTTTGTCCCACTCCCAAGCGCTCCCGAGGACTTCCAGATGCATATAGGTCCGCTGTTACTCAAACACAAACTCAACTCTGAACCCCCTGACATCACTTCCTGTCTGCGGAACACACACCAGCTCTAATTATATTGGGTAATATGAGTGTAAAAGTGACTATAGGGGTGTTATTTCATTTGTGGAGGTCTCTAATAATGTTAAAAACCATATTTAGAAGAACGTAAACAGGTTTAGACTAACTGTGGCAATATTTCATGTATAAATAAGGACTCACAATAAAAAAAACTCTTAAAAAAAGTGTAGGTAGGATAGCGAGATGTTATTGTGCGGCTGACAAATGAGCTTGTTGGCGGAGAGGCAGCAAGCAAACAGATTGACTTTATCAAAGGTGAAAAAGAGGAAGAAAATAACCATGGAAACACTGAAGAGAAGCCATCCATTGCACCGGGGCCTGTTAAACTGTCAAGTGGTGATACTGGAAGAAGAGGGCGGCGGGGGTAAGGAGGGGGTAAAAACAGGATGGAAGTACGTAACATTTCCTGGAAATAAATCCATAGCTTAGCCGGGATGTGTCCGTGCGGCCCGTCGCCCCGAATTCATCATCAGTCAACGGTAAAATGTCACGCCTTTCATCGCCTGCTTCCACCACGCATGCTTTTAATTGCGCGGCCGCATGAATGGGCGCAGTTTGAGGCCCGATGAAGTCTGGAACCGGGTGGGGGTGTCGGAGAGATGGGGGTTTCAGGTGAGAGAGGAGGAGGGGGGGTGGGCAACAAGACAAGAAAGCAATAAAACTGATAAATGATGGCAAGGCTCACAGATAAGATGACCCCCCCCCACGCCCCCACGCCTCCCACTCCACACCTCTCTCCCTCCAGGCCTCCCTCTCATCTCTCCAGTCAACAGATGCTCCCAAAAAGTCTCCTGACAACCCCCCCCCCCTCTCCCTCCGTCTCTGCATCCCTCCATCACTTATTGAGCACCCGTCTGTTTACATCAACGCTCCCCATCGACGCCTGGATCAATAGGATGATATTTATTACAAAGTAGCATTGCAAGTGGCCTTTTTTGGAACACTTTATCTTGCACTGGTTAACTTCTTTTTAGTGTCTTCAAAGTGTGAGTAGTTTTGCTTTATTTTAGTTTTATTTTACCACAGCTTCAATTTTTTTACGCTTGTATGACTGTTGCGATTGTTAAACACAGATGCACAATCTTGCACTGCTTAACTTCTTCTTAGTGTCATCAAAGGGCGAGTAGTTTTGCTTTATTTTAGTTTTATTTTACCACAGCTTCATTTTTTTTACGCTTGTATGACTGTTGTAATTGTTGAACACAGATGCACAATCTTGCACTGGTTAACTTTTTCTTAGTGTCATCAAAGGGTGAGTAGTTTTGCTTTATTTTAGTTTTATTTTACCACAGCTTCATTTTTTTTACGCTTGTATGACTGTTGCGATTGTTAAACACAGATGCACAATCTTGCACTGGTTAACTTCTTCTTAGTGTCATCAAAGGGCGAGTAGTTTTGCTTTATTTTAGTTTTATTTTACCACAGCGTCATTTTTTTACGCTTGTATGACTGTTGCGATTGTTAAACACAGATGCACAATCTTGCACTGGTTAACTTTTTCTTAGTGTCATCAAAGGGCGAGTAGTTTTGCTTTATTTTAGTTTTATTTTACCAGAGCTTCATTCTTTTAATGTTTGTATGATTGTTGTGATTGTTAACCACAGATGCACATCAAGTCAACTTCAGTAATCATCCCTCCTTCTGCTCATGACCTGTACCCGCCTGTCATGTGATGTCAACAGGTGAGTAATTTATATTATTTTATTTTTATTTTACAACAAATAACTTCAACATGTATAGTTATGAATGCTAAAAATGTTTCAGTAGCCGTCCTTCTTCCCCACTGAATGCTAAACTTCAATCAGGTGTCATCAAAGGATGAGGATTTTACTTTATTTTAGTTTTATTTTACATTGATTAACTTCTTTTTACATTTGTATGATATTTATGAATATGAATGTTTCAGTGATCATTCCTCTCCAATTTAGTAAACACCACAGTTCCATCAAATGATGAGTAGTTTTACTCTATTTTAGTTTTCTTTCACAGCAAGTCGATTTCAGGAATCATCCTCCATAACTGAATTAATCAGAAAAGATGACCAGCGTTTGTCAGCAGTTGAAGACATCGGATTCGCCGACCGGTCACTGGACGGCCCACCTCATTTAAACGCTACTACATACAACAGTATCATCAAAGGGTGAGTGGTTTTAATTTATTTTAGTTTTATTTTGCAGTGGTTAACTTTCTTTTGTACATTTTGTACGACTGTTTTGTATGTTACAAAAGTGACATGCATGAAGTCTGTGTGAGTCGTCATCCATTCTTCACTTTTGTAACGTCAAGTGAGTAGTTTTACTTTACTGTAGTTTTATTTTACATTGTTGAACTTCTTTTTACATTTGCAGTTTGACCCTGGAGCAGATTATTTCTATTGTGTGAGTGATTCCGAATATTAACAAATCAGGAATTGACCAGTCTACCATACCAAGGCGCCAATAACAGATATCAATCCTTTCATTGATGCAAGGATAAGGACCGACTGTCAGGAGAAATGCAAATATCTACAGTATACAACACATTTGCATGCGTATACACCACATAACCCGCCCACCCCCACCAAAAAAAAGCAAGCAGAAAGGACAAAAACGACATCTTTTTTTTTTTTGTTTTCACAAGTGTTAATTAGCGGGAGAAGCGGCAATGAGGGAACAGATTGGCTTTGGCTCGCTTCTTTTTGACATCGTGATAATTACTAGAAGAATAAAGAGCGAGAGAACACACTACTTGGAAATCCAAAAGTTGAGTCACCAATAATCATAAATCAATGCCATCTCCTTTTCTAATAGCGCTCTTGCCAAAAAAAGTGCTTACTTGAACAATGAAAGCATGAATATACTGTATGCAGCATATATTAGCATACATTTACCCAGGCAATGTTTATATGGGCTGCGGAAAGTTTGCACGACTTAAACGGACGGATGGAAGCAATTGTATGCAAAGTTAAGCGTTGGTCTATCCCACAAAATCGTGCGGCGGGGCCAGAACATATATTTAACACACATACACTATTTTACGCTTATATTTCTAACAGTCCGCCTTAAAATATTAGTCTAATTTTATTTGTTCAAGTGTCATACTATCAGCTATTTGTTCTAATTTCCCTCAAACTACAAAATTTAATTAAATTTTTTTTTTTTTTTTTTTTTTACTGAATAAGACATCATCTTAAAAGAAACTTGAAATACTCCGCAAGTAACTGACGGGCCGGATTAAAACACTTGGTGGGCCGCATGTGGCCCCCGGGCCGTAGTTTGCCCAGCCCTGGTCTACACCTTTACACACATATATATGCCTATAGTCAGCTGGGATAGGCTCCAGCATACCCACAACCCTAATAAGGATAAGCGGCATAGAAAATGAATGGATATATACTTATATGAGTAATATGAATACATATTTATCAATATATGGCATATATATATATATATATATAACTATTTAAAAACATTGTTTTCGGACCAGAACCTATATTTAACACATATACACACACTATTTTACGCTTATAATTATATTTAAAAATTTAATAATATATAATCCAGTCTGCCTTTAATTATTAAATTTTTATTTAAATTTTTTATTCTAATTTTATTTGTTAAAGTGTCATAATATCAGCAAAATGTTCTCATTTCCCTCAAACTATGAAATTTAATTTTACTTTTTTTTTTTTTTTTACTGAATAAGACATGTTAAAAGTTGAAATACTCCGCAAGTAACTGACGGGCCGGATTCAAACACTTGGCGTGCCGCATGTGGCTCCCCGTGCCGTAGTTTGCCCACCCCTGGTCTACACCTATTAGACACCTATTAAAAACATAGTTTTTAAATACAACACAGTCCGCCTTTAATTATTAGTCTTATTAATTATTAGTCAAATTTATTAATAATTATTATTCAAATTTTATTTGTGAAAGTGTCATACTATTAGCGATATGTTCTCTTTTCCCTCAAACTATTTAATTTTTTTTTTTTTTACTGAATAAGACATTAAAAAAAGTTGAAATACTCCGCAAGTAACTGACGGGCCGGATTAAAACACTTGGTGGACCGCATTTGGCACGCGGGCCGTAGTTTGCCCACCCCTGGTCTACACCTTTACACGATACACACACACACATATATATATATATATATATATATGTCTATAGTCAACTGGGATAGGCTCCAGCATACCCGCAACCCTAATAAGGATAAGCAGCATAGAAAATGGATGGATATATACTTAGTAATATGAATACATATTTGTGAATATATAACTATTTAAAAACATAGTTTTCGGACAAACTACTGAAATCTTGGGTCGTCACAGCTGATGATCTTGCAGCACAGTAGTTGGGAATCGAACATGGGGTGCTAACACAGAGGCATACATTTGCATGGCTAATACCCGGCCTTCAAAAACTCTTATTTTGAAAATCCCACAGATGGAAGGAAGAGTGAAACTTCCTTAATTGCGGACTAGCTAAGAAGTTTGGCTTGTTTTGACTCGCCTTCGTCTTATGTTGTATTTTCAGTCTTTGTCCTGACGGGGGGGGGCACCAATGTCTTCCTGTGCGGCTTAGTATCGATTCAGCTCAGGCCAGGATGAGGATGGGTGAATGGGGGCGGCGGGGGGGTGAAGTTAGGGGGGGCGTTTTAATCCAGACAAATCATCTTTGAGACCTTTTTTTTTTTTTTTTTATTATTAGTCTCGCTCTCACCTTCTGCAGCTGCTAATTTGAGCAGGCGGATGCGCCGGCATGCTCTGTCAACTTAAAGCCCCCCCCCTAACACCCCCCCGCCCCCCTCATCCCTTGGCCTCTTCAAAGCTCGCCATAAAACCCAACACTTAAACACACACACATGCTGATTAATGTCAAGCACGCAGATTAAAGCGCCGTGTCTTCGTGCACTTTCATGGGATATTACACAGGTTTGCCCTCTTTACCCTAAATGTAATCCCCCCCCCACACCGACCCCCCTCCCCCCTTCGCACCCCCTTAATGACTGTAATATTTACACTTACAGCATCGTGGCTTAAAGCTTCATTTCAAGGCCATATTTGCTCCCCTGACAGCCTATTCATCACAACGCAAATGTGCAGAACCTTGCCCCCCTCCCCCTGCCCCCCCCCCCCCCCCCTCAGCAATCAATCAATACGCTCGCTTGTCTCTCGGCGACCATCAGCCCAGATACGGCCTAAATTAATCACTGAGAAGTTTGCATTAAAAAAAAAAAACGCTACCTCTGTCTGGGATGGGGGGGGGGGGGCGCGTTTGGGAGGGTTTACCTTTGGAAAAGCGACGGACGCCATGACCGCCCGGGGATTAATCACGCTCCCGTGCGTGATGAGATATGAGATATGGTATGATACGGATAATGACACGCACTGATTGGATCCTTGGATTGTTTTTCTCCGGCAGAATAATCCCATTCAATAAATTGATTCATGTAAATAGAAATGATCTGTTCCAATGTCAAAACATGGCCAAACATGAAACCTTGGCAAGAAGTTAACTAGTGTTTATATCATGGAACACCAGCATATAGACATACAAACATTCATAGCTATGAGCAATTTAGTGTCGCCGATGTGGGAGGAAACCGATGCTATCCACTCGTCCACCGTGCAGCTCAAAACACTCTTGACTTTAAGGACGGGTTCATTTGATAAAATCTATTTTTTGTCATCATTATCATTTTTTTTTTAAAATGATGATATTTTCTTAATTTTATGAATGATTTTGTATTTAAAAAGTATTATTACAATTATTATTAAAATTATAAAATTATTAAAATATTATTAAAACAATATTAAAACTTTTTATCTTTTAAAGTTGGAATTGTTTATTATTGCCAATTATTAATTATTATTAATTATTATTAATTATTATTAATTATTATTAATTATTATTAATTATTATTAATTATTATTAATTATTATTTATTATTATTAATTATTATTAATTATTATTAATTGTTATTGTTAATATTATTAATTACTATTGATTTATATTAATTATCATTAATTATTATTAATTTATATTAATTTTCGATTATATTCATAATTATTATTATTTATTATTAATTATTAGTAATTAGTATTATTCATTCATTATTATTCATTGTTGATTATTATTGATTATTCATTATTATTTATTATTGTTTATTTTTATTTGTTATTTATTAGTATTTATTTATATTTATTATTATTTATTTATATATTATTATTATTTATTTATATTTATTATTATTTATTTATATTTGTTATTATTTATTTATATTTATTATTATTTATTATTATGACAGAAATCTAAATATTTTCTCCTTAATTTAGCAAAAAGGGGGCAAGCGATTTGACTGCTATGCCACACCTGTCCACCAGGCGTCAGTAGAGGGTTTTTTTTAAGTCTGTTGCTATATTCTCACCTTAATTCTGATAAAAATGCCCTCTTTTGACTGTTAACATGCACATTTTACCATTAGACATTGTTCAATACATAAATTTTAATAGAAAACATTAAAAATATATAAATATGTTGCTGCAAATGTCATTAATAAGAGAAAGTGTCTGGTTGGAAGTTGACTCCATGTATTCATGTGATCCTTATGGCCCCTTGTGGGAGTATTTCATCACCTTCCTTCGGTAATAATGCCTGCACTGGTGGTAAAATATTGTTTTTCAATCATCTCTACCTCGTATTGGATGGCACACGCAAGTCTTATCTCATCGTCAAGCTTCATCTTGACATTTACTTGATTTCTAAGCAGTGGCTGTAATCGCATAGGATTAAATATATTTATATTTCACGCTTAACATTGTTTCATTAGCAGGCTGCAGATATTCATCACTGATATTTTCTCCTTTTGTCATCTTCCTAATTGCCTTTTATGTTAAGTCTTTTCAATAATGCCGTGTTGTCAGCTTCATCCCATCACTCACTAATTCTGCCGCGTTTATTCTTAGAAGATTAGGATTTCCCCCCCCCCCCAAAAAACATAGACTTTTTTTGTCACTGTGAATTTATTCTTATAAAATAATTTTAAAAAATTGAATTAATTTGCCTGATTTACAATGTTTTTCACTTAACATGTCCATTTTTTTACTCATAAAATTAAGACATTTACTTGTATTGACTTCTTGTAATATTGAAAATTTTTGGCAACATAAAATTTTAAAAATTACGTAAAATGTTTGTAACGGTACAAAAAATATATTTTTAATTACAATTTTTTTCCCATAAAAAAAAGATTTTATTCTCTTGATATTATGTTTTTTTCTTAGTAAAAATACCACATTATTTTTGTAATAATGTTATTTTATTCTCAAAATATTGCAACTTTTTTTCTTTATGAAACTTTATTCTTGAAAATGATGGGGGGTTGTCTCACCATATTTTTATTTATTATTCTTATAATATTATGACTTTATTCTCAAAATACTGAAACTTATTGCTTGTAAAACTGATTAGATTTTCTTATGAAATTTGTACTTTAATTCTGTGAATATGAAGTACTAAATGTACGACTTTATGCTTGCAATAATATTAAATATTATTTATGAAGTACTAAATGCATGACTTTATCCTTGCAATAATATTATTAAATATTATTTTGTAAATATTGCATTTTTTCCATCATAAATTATT